>NC_140928.1:28489102-28622733 GCF_045865225.1 Trachurus japonicus
CGCAGCTGAATCTCTGACAGGAAGCCGACCGGTAGAGAGCGGAGAAAAACTCAAGAGCTTCGATTTATTCCGGTAAAGTGCACATATTTGCATGGAAAACATATATATAGATTTTATTTTATCATTTTAAAGTGGATAAACTAACTAAATAAGAAAAAAAAGAGACTAGTTTCACGCCGACGTGTTTGTGTGAATGACGAGCGTCAGTTACGTTAGACCGATACGTTAACTTGGCTCATTCCCAGATGTCATTTAGATATTATATATTATTATCATTATATATCATTTTTAATCAACACCTTGTTTAAAATAACACTAACAGATGTTAACGGCTAGCTGGGTTAACTATCTTTTCTCAGAACACAGCCCAGCATTGCAATCGACATTGCAATCGAATATGTATGAATGAATGAATGAATGAATGAATGAATGAAAGTGCATATATCATTCACATGTATGAAATAAAGCATGCATGCCATGCTTTATTTCATACATGTGAATGATATATATCACATTTGGTCAATACAAGGCTTTGTATGTTTGAAAAGGAGTAGGAAGAAGCATTAGCTTAGTCCTACTACCCCCTTCTCCATAGAAGAAGAAAAATACTTAATTCATCCCCCTGGAGGGACATTCAAATTGCAATAACCTAAAATGATATGATATAAATGCCAAGTAAACGTGTATAGCCTTACAAATGGCATTGTGCATTTTGATGGCAGCAGGAATGAAGGGTTTCCTGAATCTTTCTGCCCTGCAGGTCAGGGAGATGAGCCTGTCACTGTGGCTGCTCCTCTGACCTGTGAGAGTCCTGTGTGTTTTATTCTGAAGAAAATCCCCCCCAAAAAAACTTTTGTAAAGCCTCAAAATCTTCCACCCCTAAAGAACTTTCTGGACAGACATTTGAGACTTTCTCTGACGTCCAGAAGGCAGTGGACAAACTCCTTTACATTATATAGTTGTAGGTTATAGTAGTTGTAGGTTGTTTATACTGTTTAAGATTGTATTCAAGTGTTGATCTTGCACTTAAATTGCTAGGCTGATTGCACTGGTCAGTCTGTAGATTTGAGCTGTTTTGTTGCCATTTTCCTGTCCTGCCTGACATACTAAGTAATGCCTTGTTTGTTTGTTTTCTTCTCATCTTGTGTTGCAGGTGGGGCTGGAGGGCTGCGTGCATCTGTGGAAAAGAAGGCTGCGTGCATCTGTGGAAAAACCTCGACAACATCCCAGAAAAACCTCGACAACATCCCAGTTCCTGGCTGAAAGATGGTTGTTGATGCCATGCCATGTCATATCATACAAATACCTGGGTGTTCACCTCAACAACAGATTGGACTGGGCCGACTACACTGATGCCACATCACGGCTACATCTCCTGAGAAGGCTAAAATCCTTCGGAGTATGTAGACCACTGTTAAGGACCTTCTATGACACCATGGTGGCATCTGTTGTTTTTTATTCTGTTGTGTGTTGGAGGGGGGGGGGGGGGGCTCGGAAAGGGACAGGAAAAAAATAAACAAGCTGATTAAAAGAGCCAGCTCTGTCCTGTCCAGCCCCCTGGAGACTGTTGAGCAGGTGGGTGAGAGGAGAATGCTGCACAAACTGACTGCCATCATGGGCAACCCCTCTCACCCTCTGCATGGGACGGTGAGCGGCCTGAAAAGCTCCCGTAGCAACAGGCTGAGACACCCTCAGTGCAAAACAGAGCGTATTTGTGTGAGTTGTTGAAGTGCATGGTCGCAGTTACTTCAGACAGTCAATGCTTATTATATGATCCATTTGTTGTTATTTTATTTTATTTTATTTTTTTATTTACTTTGCGGTTGTACTTAAGGTATTGAAGTACTGAATGGAATCTGAGCAGAGAAATTATGACGTCTGTGTTGTCTGTCAAATGTCTTGTCAGATTTTTTTCTGTGGTTTGTTCATTATTAGGGAGCCTTGTTGTTTGTTTTTGTTGTGTCATGTATAAATGTGTGTTTTTCATGTGTATATGTGAATGTATGTTTCTTATGTGTTGATGTGAATGTTTATGTGTATGTTGTGTGTATGTCGGACCCCAGGAAGAATAGCCGATGCTGTGGCAGGTGCTAATGGGGATCCTAATAAAGAAAAGAAAAGAAAGAAAAGAAAAAAGCGTTTCCGCAGGTCTTTTATCCCCATGTCAGTTAGACTTTTTAATAGTTCTATTTAATTTGTAATGTCTGTCGCACTTCTTTTTTTAAATCTCCCGTGCACTTTAAATTGCACTTTAAATGGCACTTTAAATTGTTTTTATCCATAGTTGTCTACCAGCAAGCATTTGTTTTAATCTGTTACTTTGCCCAGCAAGTAGAGAGCACCGTAGCACTTTCTCCCTTTGTCTTCTTTTATTGAATTGTGTATTTTATTATTTGTCTTGTTTTTATTTCCTTTGTCAAATGCTGCTGTCATGAACGAATTTCCCTTCAGGGATGAAATAAAGTACAATCTAATCTAATCTAATGTAAAGCCCTTTGAGACAAACTGTTTGTAAAAACGGGCTATACAAATAAAATTGCCCTGCCTTGCCATCAGAGCAGGACTCTACCAACTCCATTCTACATTCATTCAGTTTTTTGTTCCCCTTCATTGTTTTTCACTGCACCACGTGTAGTGCCCCGTTAGAGTGGAACTTTATACACAAAAACATTCTACTGTCTTCATTTGTGGTCTGGTTACATCACATTTGTCAAGTTGAAGGTCTACTGACTGAGTAAAAGCTGTCTCCTGAGACAGAGATATACACACACAAACTCTTGTGCGCTGGGACGGACGGACAGACACACACTCACACACTTTCTTTTTAAAAGACATAAACATCTTCCTTATATCTAGCTGGATACATCTGATTTTTTTTTCATGCAGAATTCATCCTGCTGTATTGAAATGACAGTCAATAACAAGTGAACTAACTGCTGTTCTGCATGCATACACAGATGTACAAACACACACACACACACACACAGAGTTTCTTTTATGAAAATGAAGTCTAGTTACACTTAGTTGCTTTCTACCAAAAAACATACACTGACTGAAGCCATGAAAGTGGTCAGTGGTAATTTAACTGTGTTGTTATTGCTCTTTTGTCTCCTTTGTCTGTCAAAAATGTACCATGTCGTTGTCATGGTTTCCTGCAGATAATCTCTTTCAGTGACACTCATGTCCATGGGCTCTATGCACAGCTCCACCACTTCCTGAATTTAAGGCAGCTCCTTTATTTCCTGTCTGGACAAATTGATTAATCCAGGTAATCCTGATTAATCCAGGTGACTACTCAGACACACCTGGATTAATCAGTTTGTCCAATAATGTCAGACAGGAAATAAAGGAGCTGCCTTAAGTTCAGGAAGTGGTGGAGCTGTGCATAGAGCCCATTCACTTATACTGTATTGCTTTCTTCTATACAACATGAGTTTTCCATGGAGTTTTTCCCCAGTCGATGTGAGGGTCTAAGGGCAGAGGATGTTGTTATGATGCTATGTAAAGTCCTTTGAGACAAACTGTAAAAACGGGCTATACAAATAAAATTGCCTTGCCTTGCACTTTAGTGATCTCATCTACAGTAGCAGTGTGCTGTATTAATGTGTGCGTACACTATGTGTAGATGTGAATGTGCAGATGTATGAGTACCATGTGCTCGCTATATGCATGTGTGGTTTTAGATGCAGCTGTGTCAGCACTTGACAAGTTTCCTGAGACAAGTTTCCTGTCAAGGACTAATAAAGTATATCTTACCACCAATCAATAAATGCATCATTGGTAGTTTTTATCCAATTTTATTAACCAATAAAGAGATTTTAACAGAAACAAGAGTCTTTTGAAGAGGAGAGCGCACACCTGCGTTGATGAGGTGCTCACAAACAAAAAATGAACATAGGAAAAAGAGGAGAATGTGGCACACTCCGTAGCCGTGTGTTGTTACAATGTTTTAAAAGGGGGAACAAATTAATGAGGGGGGGTGTGTCCACAGCTGGGCCTGATTGGCGTGGAGGTGTGGACCCGCACACAAGAAAAAAAAAGGCAGAGTATTTTCATTGAGAAAAATTATTATAAACAAAAACATCCAATACTGCCAAGATACACTACACAGTCTCACGAGAAAAGAGTGCATAGTTTAACAGGGACCACAATATAAAAAATATGAATTAACAAGGCTAAGGTGCGCAGTGGTATCCGCCACTGAACATTTACAACAATTGTATTGTTATGCAATTTTTTTTTTTTTTTTTTTTTTTTTTTTTACTTCTGCGCTGTAAAGCACTTTGGTTGACCGTGACAGGTCTTTTAAACGTGCTATATAAATAAAGGTGAACACCATGTAGACGGATGAGTGAAGGCCTCCATGGGATAAATATAACTCTGAGCGGAACCAAAAGGAACCATGGAAAACATCTGGGTCTTGACATCTGTAAAACATACGGGGAAAGCAATGAGATTACCCCTTTAATGGGGATTTGTTTTGTTTTTTTTGGCGGATACCTCTGCGCACCTTAGCCTTGTTAATTTTTATATTGTGCTCCCTGTTAAACTGCACAGTGTTGGGTCGATAACTATAAATATGTATACTATTATTCTGTAGCTGTATTCTCTTACTGTACCCGTTTATTCATGTGATGTTGTTCTCACTGCCTGTCGTCGGGCTCTTTTCTCGTGAGACTGTGTAGTGTATATTGGCAGTATTGGATGTTTTTGTTTATAATAATTTTTCTCAATGAAAATACTCTACACTCTACGCTCTAGAATTTAAAAAGTTCACTGGACCGGAGTCTACAGTTTGGGCCAATCGCGACGCCCGTCTGTCTACAGTTGTCTACAGTCTACAGTCTGGCCAATCAGGGCGCCGCTGAATCTCTGACGGGGAGCCGAGCGGAGAAAAACTGAGCGGAGAAAAACTCGAGAGCTTCGATTTATTCCGGTAAAGTGCACATATTTGCATGGAAAACATATATATAGATTTTATTTCATCATTTTAAAGTGGATAAACTAACTAAATAAGAAAAAAAAGAGACTAGTTTCACGCCGACGTGTTTGTGTGAATGACGAGCGTCAGTTAGGCCTACGTTAGCACGATACGTTAGCATTGCAAGCATTGCAATGCATGCACGGATGCAAGCATTGCAATCGAATATGAATGAATTAATGAATGAAGGCTTTATTTCAAACATGTGAATGATATATTATCACATTTGATGCACTTTTGATCAATACAAGGAGTAGGAAGAAGCATTAGCTTAGCCCTTCTTCTTCATAGAAGAAGAAGAAAAATACTTAATTCATCCCCCTGGAGGGACATTCAAATTGCAATAACCTAAAATGATATAATATAAATGCCAAGTAAACGTGTATAGCCTTACAAATGGCATTGTGCATTTTGCTGGCAGCAGGAATGAAGGGTTTCCTGAATCTTTCTGCCCTGCAGGTCAGGGAGATGAGCCCACACGAGAGGCAGTGCTGTTGTACGACCGAATAACACCCGTGCTGATATACAGTACAACAGCACTCCGTCTCGTGTGATATTGCTTAATTATTACATTAACTCATACGGATGTATATATACAATACATGTGTAGAATGAGGGTTCGTTGTGGTGGTATAGGTCTTGATGATCAGGCAAACAGGAACGGAGAAACGGAGACGGACTTATGTTTACACTCCACTGTACTGACCGGCTTCATCACCATGACAACCACAAAAATCACACACACTAAACCAATAACAGGCAAGGGGAAACAGCTGATCATTACGACACATACGAATACAGGCTACAAAATAACAACTACTAATATTACAACACATACGAATACAGGCTACAAAATAACAAATATTAATATATTAACTTTACATTTCCTCCCCCTCCCCAAAAAATTAACGTCTCCGTTTCCCAACACAACACAATTGTCTGCTGGGGTAACAACATCAAGGTCAGGGACAGGAACAGACTAGACAGGCTCATCAAAAAATGTAGCTCTGTGATGGGGGAGGGAGCCGAGCTGGTAGAGGCTGTGGTTAAGTGGAGGATGGGGTGTAAGTTGAAGACCATCCTGGGTG
Organism: Trachurus japonicus; assembly: GCF_045865225.1. Classification (NCBI taxonomy): domain Eukaryota; kingdom Metazoa; phylum Chordata; class Actinopteri; order Carangiformes; family Carangidae; genus Trachurus; species Trachurus japonicus. The sequence goes on from NC_140928.1 coordinate 28,495,172, forward strand.
ACCCCCAACACCCTCTACACAAAACCCTCTCAGGTCAGAGGAGCAGCCGCAGCAAAAGGCTCATCTCCCTGACCTGCAGAACTGAAAGATTTAAGAGATCATTTGTTCCTGCTGCAATCGTTTCATATAACACTTGTTAAAATGTTTTTTGTGTTCATCTTTTTTGTGTCATTGTTATGTGAGCTACTGGACTAACATGAATTTCCCTGCTAGGGATGAATAAAGTATTCTCTATTCTATTCTATTCTATTCTAACACAACTAGTAACAGCTACACTACAGAGCATAATATAGAAAAAAATCTCACTGAAGAACATAGTCCATAAGGTAACTAGGAGGTTTACTAATGCCACCAGATGCATTGCAGTTCTCTCTGGCCACAACTTTTCAGGTTTTCCATGGCAAGGCACCTGATAATGCAGCAGGCGCGGCGCCAGGATTTCAATTTTGGACGGGCCAGAGTCATTTTGGATGGGCCACTACTTAGGAAAAAATAACACTAACATACATAGAGCTGGAAATTATTCCTGAATGACTCGTTCGTGTCTATATTGCCCTGAAAGCACACACCATTTCTGCTGAGACGAGCTTTGACAGCGCGGTGCGCCGCTCTCTCTCCCGTTAAAAGTTAATCTAGCTCACCCAGCGGACCTCTCTCTCTCCTCGTATCTCTCTCTCTCTCTGCTGTTACTTGTGTATTTAACCAAATGCACGAAAAGCCAAATCAAATCAGAAATGCGTAGCCCACTTCTTTTTAACTCACAGACATTTATTTTCATAAAGTAGGCTAATAAAATATCTGGACATTTTGCCATCGTTAACATTGAGACAACAGGCTGCAGGTGTAAGAGACATACAGGCTGAAGATAGGCAGCACGGTGTGTGTGTGTGTGTGTGTGTGTGTGTGTGTGTGTGTGTGTGTGTGTGTGTGTGTGTGTGTGTGTGTGTGTGTGTGTTGCAGAGTGGGTGGTTCACCTGGGAGTAGGCGTGTGTGCGTGCGTAAGTGTGTGTGCGTAAAGGTGGGCACTCACCGGTGACACAGATGAGAGAGAGAGAGAGAGAGAGAGAGAGAGAGAGAGAGAGTCAGGGTTGGGAGTAGCCGTAATTTTTGTTGACCACCTACTCATTCATTCATTAATCACCCTTTTTTCCTGTTTAATCCGCCAGTCTCATTTTTAGGTTTATCCATCCTTGCTGCGCTGTGATAGCTCTGTGCTGTTTTGTTACAATAAATGCACCAAAGCATAATTGGATCTCAGCGTATCTTTATCATAATCTACTATAGCGCGTCACAAATCTACGTACCTGAGGACCCAACCTCATACTCTCAGCGGCTTTAAAGGTTTGTGTTTGGAAGCCGCAACAGCAGGAATGGAAGAAGAATTCGGCAAATCATCTTATCACGCAAAAAGGCACAACAAACAGGTTTTGCACAATGGTTTGCACAGATAAGTCTTAAAATATGTGCAACACCTTCTCATCACAATCCATGCCATCTACACTACGTTATCAGCTGTTATTAAAACCCAACTCATCACAGGATCATGTTATTAGACCACCGCTAACATTACACAACAAACCGTTAACAATTAATCCACACTCAAACCGAAGCAACAATAATGTTAACTGTACTTAACAAGCTGTTATTACAAGGTTTACAACGGATATGACAGACTGGGCCGTGAGTGTGTGTGTAAAGAAGAGAGGGAGGGAGAGAGAGAGAAAAAGTAACTACGTAAAACTGTTAGCTGCCGTAGCTCAGGCGTCGGTCTCCCGTCAGGTAAAAGCTGCCGTTTATTCCTCAAATGAAGCTCATTACGTTGTTGAGCCTCTCTGGTACAGTTATCCATCACTGCTGTTGAATTAGCCGCTAAACAGCTGGAAGCTAAAATCAAGGGGGCCGTCTGTTTGTTTACAATTCACGAAAGCAACGTGAACGTACGTGCCGCTCACACTCAGTAGAGTTACGCAATGAGGCAGCGTACAACGAGACGGGCTTCTACGGCTGCTGCCTGGCCGGAGGTAAACTCAGTTGAGTCGCGTTTATTAGACTATGAAAATCACCAGAATGCTGACACATTTAAACCTGTGGTAAAGTTATCTGAAATAAAAATATATACGGTAATTAAACCTTAGATTAACTAAAGTTATGTTCACCCTGTCATTTTGGATGGGCCAGTTGTACAAGTGGGTGGGCCCAGGCCCGTTAGGCCCACCCATAACGCCGCGCCTGTAATGCAGTCAAGCCTGGAAGATGATCAGCAGAATCACAGTCCATTGTTTTGAGTCTATGATCCAACACAGAAGCATTGTAAGGTCTGAGACGACTGTCTCAAAACCTGACAAAACCTGGGTTTTGTCAAAGGGGCCTTTCCAGTGACACAATCACCACTACCACACACACTGAACCAAGCACAGGCAAGGGAAAACAGCTGACTGATTAAGACACATACGAATGCAGGCTACAAAATAACAACTATTAATGTATGAACTTTACACATGTATTTGCCTGTCTTGTTGTGCCAATAAACATGAAGCACTTTATGGTTTCTCTTCCCATAAGAGAGATGGATCCTCTGATGCCTGTGCTGTCCTTACTGGACACCGGTGTCCCAAAAGATAGGCAGCAATGCCTTCTTAGGGCAACAAAGGAGGCCAGGGCACACCAGTGCAAACCGGCGCCAAATCCAGACAGTGACAGGCTGAGGGACCCCAAGACCGCGTATGAAGAAGGTAATAGCTGGAGTCATAGCCATATAGCCCTGTGTTTACAGTACAGACAGAACGCTTATATTTTTTGTGCTTACTTTGTCTTCAGCTAAAAGGAGATGCCAGTTAATCACCCCAACTCCATCTGAGGTGCAGTGTTTGGGTCAACTCATCATCACCTTTGGAAAATACAGTGGCAAATCTTTCAAGTGGCTGGTGGAAAACGATGTGGGGTACATTAAATAGTAAGTATGTCGCACTAAATATAATCAAAGTGAGTCCTACAGTTTGGTTTTCATTAATTAATTATGGTTTTGTAATATTTTAGTTTCCTTGATCGCCACATTAAAGAATCCCGCCATGGTGACAAGAGGAACATACATGATGAATGGGTGAAGGAGTACCTTCTGCAATATGTGAAGCTGTTCCCTGCTGTCTCCTGCCACCTGGAGATATATGTCGACAGGGCCATTCATGGACAGGGTCGCTTCAGGTCCTTCACATTTCAGGAGATGTGGCAGTGGTACAGCCTCCACAAGTGCCTGCAAGCAGATCCTCAAGCTGGCAGTGACCATGAAAGGAAGATGGCTCAGGAGGCATATACTTCTGTTAAACAGTGGCTTCTCATGAAAGAGGAAGCTATTAGTACCAAGTCCCTGAAGAGGTTCAGACAATACATCATTGACAAAGAGGTAGGTCCAGGTGCTTATAGTAAAAACTACAGTGCATTAACTAATTTAAATTTTAAAATTGAAACTCACCTGTATGTTACAGAAACCTCGCCAGGATCTGGACTCTCCTGCAGTGGCTTCCACCTCCCCTGCTGCAGCGGCTTCCACCGTCACTGTCCCTGCTGCAGCATCTGCCACCGTCACTGTCCCTGCTGCAGCATCTGCCACCGTCACTGTCCCTGCTGCAGCATCTGCCACCGTCACTGTCCCTGCTGCAGCATCTGCCACCGTTACTGTCCCTGCTGCAGGACCTGCCACCGTTACTGTCCCTGCTGCAGCACCTGCCACCGTCACTAGGGTAAAAGTCACATAGTAAAAACCACAGGGCATTAACTACATACAGTAATTCAAAATTTCAAGTTGAAACTCACCTGTATGTTACAGAAACCTCGCCAGGATATGTCCTGCCACCGTTACTGTCCCTGCTGCAGGACCTGCCACCGTCACCGTCCCTCCTGCAGCACCTGCCACCATCACTGGGGTAAAAGTCACATAGTAAAAACCACAATTCACAATTTTAATTCCAAATTTCAAGTTGAAACTCACCTGTATATTACAGAAACCTCCTGCAGCAGCTGACCCCACCACCTCCAGCTCATCAGAGTTCAGTTGGGAAGATGATGCTCTGCTGATGGAAGCTCTTGCCACCTTTGAAAGACATGGTATGCCAGGTTAACAAGGTCTTTAATTAATGTCACCACAGCACAGAATGCAGAATCAAATAAGCAAACATAACAGAGTCTGAATGCTGACTGATGTTAGCTACAGCTCACATCTGGACAAACAATGAAAATGTCATCTTGCTGCTTTGACAGTTTTTGTAAAAGAAAAAGTGTTTGGTATTATTCAGCAGAGGATGTTAGTGGCAGAGAAGGAGGACCAGAGACTGAGGGCCACTCAGATACTGCACAGAAGCCGCTCACAGACACCCTTCCACCATTACTGGTAAGGTCATAGTTGAGACATCACAGTTGTGTCGACCAGGCTCTTTGTGGGTCAATATTATGTTGAAATGCCATGTAAGTGTGAGGCAAATCAAAAGCGTGATGAAAGTCAGTGTGTGAGCACAGAGCCGCCAGGCTGTGGAGGGCCCAACGACGTCAAGCTGGGCCGTGGACAAGCAGTCTACACGTTTACTTGAAAAATTTACCTTCTCACAGCTCCTGTCAATCAGATTAATTTGTCTTTTTAATATTTCAATAGCACCATAAAAATGTCAACTAATACACTCATCATTTTTAAGGCTCCTGCATTACCTCCTGGTGGCGGAGACCAGAGGCCCACAACTGTATCAGAGCCTGCTCAACCTGAGGTAATGCATAAAATGTAGAGCAGTCGTAAGATGATTCCAAGTCTGGGCACCTAGTGGTTATTATGTAAGGTTGTGTTTTTCTTATAATATCAGGTCAAATTCGAAGGCTGGCACAAAATGTGGGAATCTGGTCCCTATGGGCTCCCGAAGGAAGACCTCAAGTGGCTGAAGGAGGATGATGAGAGGGGACTCTTCCAGAAGGCAGCGTCATATAGGGACAAAAACGGCAACAGGAAGTGGAGGAGAGTCCTGAAAGATGACAGGATGTGGTTTCATCCCCCTGAATTTCCTGGCGTGGTGGGAGGGAGAGTCCCCTCAGCAGACTCTTTTTTCCACAGCCGTCTGTTTTTCTGGAGACCAGTAGGTGTCTGGCGGTACAGTCTCCGCTGCCCCAGGCCCAATTGTCCTGCCAGAGACAACAAGACGGCTTTCCTGTACCGTTGTGGCTATGCTAAAACGGTCAGGCAAATATGTGACATAAGCGGCTGGTACTCCATGTTGACAGAGGTCCTGGCCTGCAACGCCTGCAGGAAAGCTGCCACGGAGTCAGAGGACCACTCCATTGGCCGGTTTTTGTCATGGGAGGCAGGCGTCTTAAATCAATTGAGTCCTGCTCACAGAGCTGTTTTCCCTGCTGTCCTCACTTTGCGGTAAGTCTCTGCACAATTTCACAGTACTTTAAATTCTAAATGATTGCAGTCAAATTAATTCAGTTATTGTATTCTTATTTCAGGCGTGGTGTGGACAAGAACGTAATCCGCCTCATGAGGGATCGGACTGAGGGCAACACCATGTCCAAGGTGTGGAGGCAGGTTCAGGAGAGCCACTGTGAGGAGTACCTGCAGAGGAAAGACCTCTACACCACCCTCCTCAGCCAGTACAACCAACCTGGAAAGGTCACGAGTAAGTTGGATTTATCTTCTTCTTCAGTGGATTTATCTTCTTCTTCAGTGTATTGGTAGGACATACAGTAGAAATATGAACGCAGATGTACATGTTCAAGTTCAAGTTTATTGATAAAACACATTGTAATGCTCTGTGGTCATTTTGTGCATTGTACATTATCAATCAGTGATGGCACCCTGGCATGTGCCTATATCAACAGATGTGCAAGTCGAGGTAATTGAATCAGGTCAACTGGACTTAGGTTTTGTCTTTGAAGACGTTTTGCCCCTTATCCAAGTGGCTTCCTCAGTTTGTATAGACTACACTGACTGGTCTGAAAAATGGTGTAAGACTCAGGTATTTAAGCCCAGTGTTACGGGGTTATTTAAGCCCTGTGTTACAGGACTTAAATACCTGAGTCTTCCACCATTTTTCAGACCAGTCAGTCTAGTCTATTGCCATGTGTGACAAACACAACAAAATATGTCATTGTAAAAGGAATACATAACCTACATCTACTCAGAAAATGATCAGATACTTACCATTGTTGCAGCCTCCACTGAGCCTATTTTTACCTACCTGTAACAGAAAAACAAACAGACATGTTAGACAATTTATTTCCATCACAAACGCATCTGTGTGTCAGATCAAAAACATTCTCTCTGCTTTCAGGAATTCTGGGTCACCAGTTCCAGAAACCTCCACCGAGGAGAGAGCTTCCCTCACCGAGGCTGCTGAGGAAAGCCTTCCTCATTTCAGAGGCTGCAAATCTGGAGGACTACCGGACGCAGATTATGTCTACGTTCGGCAAAGTCCTAAAGTACGACTCCACCAAGAAGGTAAAAGACAGACAAGTCTCATCAACCATTCAAACCACTGAAGACAAAAGCACAAACAATTGATTCCCTTTGTTCTGTAATTATCATCAGATATGCAAGAAACTCTCTGGAGATGGCAGAGGCACAGCGGAGTGGTGCACTAACGTGGCCAATGAGCGAGGACAGATCCTCACGTCTGTCCTAACCTGTGAGGAATCACTCGACAAGATGAGGCCGATGGCTGAAGGCCTCATGTCGAGGTACAAGAGAGCAGGAGAGGCACCTCCTGAACTCATGTATGTGGACCGTGGCTGCTGTCGTGTCCTGGGCGTGTCATCCCTGGAGCAGCTCTTCGATGAGTGGGCAGACAGTGGCATGCTCATCCGGCTCGACATCTTCCACTGGATCCACAGATTTGATGCAGCCGTTAGGACAGACCACCACCCCAAATACTCCCTCTTCAAGTCAGCACTCTCTGCTGCTGTCTTTGCATACAACAGCGACGACATGGCACTGCTGTTGCAGGCAATACGTGCCGGGCACCCCACCAAGTACGATTCCCTGTCTGATGGTGAGCTTGTGGAAATGCATGTCACCAAATATGACCTGAGCCACCATGTCAGGAGGATCACGGTTGGGGCCCAGGAAGCGTTCATGCGCGTTCAGAGTGCCATCGACATCCTGAAGGGAGCAGCCGGGATGGATGAGAACCAGGTCCATCTCTTCAAGGACGCAGCGGCCATCGACCGTGTCTGGGAGAACCAGCAGAAACACCTGGAGTGTATTCAGGATCCACCAGGGCGAAACATGTACACCATCACCAAATATGTCACTCGTAACGCTGTGCGCCTTCCCTACTACACGACAGTAAGAGGGAGTAACAGCTTGGAAGGCTTCCACTCATTCCTGCCCAGGATGATCCCGGGGCCCCACTGTGCTGCTGTTCCCTTCCAGGTCTACCTTCTGGCTGGCATCGCTCGCTGGAACGCGGATAGGGAGTCAGCAAGCGTCAGAGGACAAAAGGGGAGGAAACACATGGTGTACTTGTCTCCTCTGGTGGATCGCCTGAACCAGAGGTGTCAGGAACTGTTTGGGGAGGTGGAGGAGACAAACTACAGGCCTCCTGTTCCTGCCGGTGATGAACTCATTGGTTTGGAGTATCTGTTCGCACAGTCTTCAGAACCATTCAGCGCTCCTGACCATTATGCCCAGGCCCGAGACACACTTCAAGCAGAGGATGAAGACGATGCCGCCTCAGCTGATGCCCCGTTGGATGATGTGGAGGAGGAGGAGGAGGATGAGGATAAAGGCTACAACACCGAAAGCGAGAGTGACCGTCCAACTCCGCTGAGGAAGAACATCACTCTCACTGACCAGGTTGTAGCTGCTGAGCTTGATCCATGTGTGGAGGACGTGTGTGGCCCAAATCATCTCCCTGGGTACGAGCATGTAGAGGAGCTGAGCAAGGTTCTTGTTGACATCGCCTTGGAGGAGGGAAAGCTTGCCATCTGTGACTCTACAAGGCAGAGAGTCATCAGTGCCTGGAACAAGCTCGACCTCCATGACCGCAACGTCCAGCAGTTTGATAGCCTTTACTCCGCACGCTGGGGGAACGCGCTGTTTGGCCGCACCAATGGAGATCCAGCTGAGTCGTCTTTGGTTCAAAAGCTGAAGTTCAGCAAGCGGCACTCAGCTGCCCATCTGCTGGACGCCAGAAAGAACCGGCTCATGTACTGTTTGATTAAACAGCTCTGGCTTCATCCTGGCTCTGGAGCAAAGGCTCGGGCGTCACCGCTGAAGCATCAGGTCACCACACTGTATCAGCGTGTGCAGCAGAGAGTGGCGGTGGACGACGCGGAACTCAGCAAGCTCGGGATTCCCATCCTGAAGATTAACACCAAGTGCGTTGCTGAGTTCATCAGGAGACAGGAGGCCTTGTCAGCCACAAATGTGACTGACCAAGGTTTGGCTGTACTGCGTCGTCACCAGAGCATCTCTGCCAGCAGCCAAACCCCAGCACCGGAGTTGCCGGAGGAAAGGCCACACACAAGCCGGCCTCAGGTGCAGTATGTGGTCACACCATCCCTGGCAGGGACAAGAAAAATTAAAGCAAGAGCCCCACCAAGTACAATTCCTCCACTTCTTCCCAAACCCCTCACCCCGCAGAGCATTCAAGCTGGAACAAGCTCGACCTCCTCAACCTCCATGACCGCAGCCATGACCTCGATGCCCCAGACAGTGCCACCTCCGGTGACCAGTCCCACTCAGCAGCTGTCTCTTGCCCGGTCCACCATCTACAAGAGAAGAAGAGCAGAGCGTGATGGGGCTGCATCTCAGCCTGGGTCAAAAGTTTATATTTGTGCACTATGTGGCCAACCCACACAAGGCCACAAAAAGTACAAAAAAAAAAGCTTTTGTGAAGCCTCAAAGTCCTCCACCTCTAAAGACCTCACTGGACAGACATATGAGACTTTCTCTGACTTCCAGAAGGCAGTGGACCAACTCCTTGAACAGTCACAGTCATTACAGTAGTTGAAGGTTTGTGTTGTTTATACTGTTTAAGATTGTACTCAAGTGTTGATTTTGCACTTAAATTGCTAGGCTGATTGCACTGATCCGTCTGTGGATTGCAGTTGTTTTGTTGCCATTTACCTGTCCTGCCTGACATACTAAGTAATGCCTTGTTTGTTTTCTTCTCATCTTGTGTTGCAGGTGGGGCTGGAGGGCTGCGTGTGTCCAGAATGGAGTTTTTGTTTTTTTTTGTTCTCCCTCTTTGTTTTTCATTGGTCTGCTTACATCAAAGGCTGTCCCCTGAGACAAATACACACACACACTCGTGTGCTGGTAGATGGACACACACCCACACACTTTCTTTTTAAAAAACAAATATAGATCATCTTTACGTCTAGCTGGATACATCTGAGTTTTTTTTCCCAATCAGAATTCATCCTGCTGTATTGAAATGACAGTCAATAACAAGTGAACTGCCATTATTCTGCATCCACACACACACACACACACACACACACACACACACACACACACACACACACACACACACACACACACACATGTACACATACAATCACACACAGTTTATGTTATGAAAATGAAGTGTAGATACACTTTGTTGCTTTCTTCCACAAATAATACTGTTCTGGTGGTTATTGTAAGGACTGTATAACTGGATGGATACAGTCTGCACAGCTGTACAGATACAGCATCAGTTATAATGCATGATGTTCCTTTAAAATGATGATGTTCCTTTAATTCCTTTGTTGTCAATCACAAATAATCACACATAATTATGTTATGATTATGTGTGTGAATGAATGTGTGTAAAATAGTTGTGAAAAGTGTGTGGTTTGGTCTCTGAACGCACACACAGCAACAATAATAATCAGCAAAAGTCTCTCCCTCTTTCCCTGTGTCACGACCCGGCTCTCGGTCGGACAAATAAACTGAAACGCACGGGTAAAATGATAAGAATGATAATTTATTAACATAAACAACGGTCAACTCAACCAAACCAACAAAAGAACAAAAGAAAACACGAGGGGCTGCAGCCGAGCAGCTCTCCCTCTGGAGCCAGGTGAGCCGAAAAGAGAGAGAGAGAGAGACGCCACGTCCGGTTTATGACGGCCCAGTGGCGTCACAGCCACTCCCACGCCAACCTGTAGATCACAAAACACAGGGACAAGGCACAGCAACAAGACAGGCCCTACAGGCAATAGGCCGTCACACCCCCCCCACTGAAAAACGGGGCCCAACCCTGGACTCAGATTTAAATATAACTATAACATAAACAACTTTTTTTTTTTTTCTTCTTCCTCATATATATGGTCTTTACCTTTTTTTTTCTCCATATGCACAAATTCATTTTATTTTCCTTCTCTTATTCAAATATATACACATTCATTTTAATTTTTAATTTTTCTATTTTTCCTAACATTTTTTTTTTTTCAAATAATTGTTTTTTCTTCTTTACCTGCAAAGACTTTACCCGCCCTTTACACAAGGCATACATACATCAAAGGCACACACACAAGGGCAGCAGGAACACCACCCAGCTGACGGTTACACCCCGCCTTTCCGAAGCCCCGCCTTTCCGACAATAGACTTCCATTCATCGTAATAGCGGGGTTTTCTATTTTTTCTAAAGACCCCGCTACTCCGAAAAGGCTATTGGGGGAAACCCCCAGTGCGCAGTGCGCATTGATCCTTTTTTCCTTTTTGGGGTCAAACGGATCATGTGCATAATTAACTGCAAAACAAGCAAATACTTCATATTAATGACATATAACGTTCATTATGCTTCTAGCCTGTCTAGCCTCTACCTGGTCTTTTTTACTAAACTTAACCAACTCCTTTCTTCATTGCCTAAGCCCAACCAAAGCATCTCCCTCAGTCAGCTGTCAGCACGAGCGGCGGCTGCAGCAGCCTCGCGCCCGTGTGAGCTCAAGCCGGCTTCAGCCGCGCTCGAGCGGAGCAGGGGGGGAGAAAAAGAAAAAAAGTGTATTTCTATTACTGTGTGGGAGATCTCCAACAACGGAGTCGGGGAGAAAGCAAGTGGGACAGATCTGCCCAGTCCCTGAGCAGCGCACGTTTCACAGACAAGCCACAAAGCAGAATGTAAACAACGTCACGCGGTTCAGCACCTTGGACAGCTGCGGGGGGGAGGAGGGGGTGTCGGAGTAGCGGTGTTTCGAAGTGGGGGTATTTCTGGACAGCGGGGTGTCGAAGTGGAGGGGTGTCGGAATGGAGAGCTGTCCCCCCAGCTGACATTGGGGACCCACACACGACCTTGCATCTCCACCACACTCTCCCACCTCAGCAACCTGGTACCAAAGGAAGCAATTTAAGAGGAGAAGAGGGGAGAAGACAGAAAGCAGGGCGAGAGAACAACAACACTCAGCAAAAACAGACATAGCTTAGCCTCAATCCTGAGGAGCGCGGGAAAGCGCATCCGCTACAACATTTTCAGCGCCCTTGATGTGTCTAATATCAAGCCAATGTGACTGTAAAAATAACGACCAGCGAATTAAACGCTGATTTGGACACTGCAACGAGTTCAAGAAAGTGAGTGGGTTGTGGTCGGTATAGACCACTACCGATACCGCACCAGAACCCAAGTACACTTCAAAATACCTCCGAGCCCAAACTAAGGCCAGTGCCTCCTTTTCAATAGTCGAATAGTTTAACTGATAGGAATTAAATTTTTTCGAGAAAAAACTCACTGGCTTTTCCAAACCCAAATCATCTGTTTGTAGGAGAACTGCCCCCACTCCCACGTGACTAGCGTCCACTTGAAGAGCAAAAGGACGATCAAACCTCGGAGCGCGCGAGGATGGGGGCTTCACACAGAAGCGACTTAACACGTTTGAACGCCTGCTGACAGAGAGGGGACCAAACGAATGAAACACGCAGTTTAAGCAAGTCAGTTAATGGAGCTACAACATCTGAAAAATTACGGCAGAACCCCCTGTAATATCCAACCAACCCCAGGAACCGCATCAACTCTTTCTTGGTAGTAGGTGGAGGATAGGACTGAACAGCTCTTATTTTTTCCTCGACAGGTCGGACTTTACCCTGCCCCACGACCCGGCCGAGGTAGGTCACCGTAGCCTGGGCAAATTCGCATTTGGCGAGGTTGATGGTCAGGCGCGCCTCAGCCAGGCGCAGGAACAGAGCGCGGACGCGCTCCACATGAGAAGACCACGAATCTGAAAACACCACGACATCATCTAAATAAACAGTGCACCCCTCCAAGTCCCCCAAGACTCTTGTCATGAGCCTCTGGAACGTGGCAGGCGCATTGCGCAATCCGAAAGGCATGACATTAAAAGAATAAAGACCATTTGGTGTTATAAACGCAGACAGTTCACGGGCACGCTCGGACAACGGGACCTGCCAATAACCTTTCAGGAGGTCAAACTTACTCACAAACACAGCGTGGCCCACTTGGTCGACACAGTCCTCCATGCGAGGCAGTGGAAAAGAATCTGGCTTGGTTACAGCATTTAATTTACGGAAATCAGTGCAGAATCTGTACGTTTTATCTGGCTTCGGTACCAGGATGCATGGAGAGGCCCAACTGGAGGAGGAGGGAACAGCAATATCATTATCCAACATATATTTTACTTCAGCATCAAGAAACAGGCGTTTTTCAGGATTTACGCGGTAAAACCTTTGACGAATTGGCTGTGCTTCACCCACATCTATATCGTGTTCCATGACAGATGTTTGAGTGGGCGTGTCACCAAACAGAGACGGAAAAGATTTTATGACCTCAACCAGATCTGCCTGCTGGGCATCAGACAAATGCCCCAACAGGAGGTGCAAATTATCCAAAGACTCTGAGTTTTTTAACCGACCTTGCTGCACCCCAGCATCAGCATCAGGCAAGCCATCCTCCACCCCGGCAGGCACCGACTGCGGGGGATAAACAGCAGACACTCTACCCACAGAACAAACAGGGCGCACAGGAACCGAGGCGGCCGAGACAGCTGCACCTGGAGGGACACGTTCATAGTAAGGTTTTAACAAATTAACATGGCACATCTGGACACTCCGACGGCGATCAGGCGTAGCAATGATGTAGTTATGTTCAGACGTTTTTTTCTTTATTTCATAGGGGCCTGAATATTTCGCCTGAAACGGAGAAGTCGCGATGGGAAGCAACGCCAAGACCCGGTCCCCTTCACTGAACACACGCTTCTCAGCTCTTCGGTCATACAATGTTTTCATCTTGCTCTGCGCAGATACCAAATTCTTCTTTGCCAACACCCCCGCAGCATACAACCTATGGCGGAATCCATTCACATAATTAAGCACATTTTCCGGAGGAGCAGCATCTTTCCACTGCTCACACAGAAGATCCAGAGGGCCGCGCACCGTGTGCCCAAACACCAAATCGTTTGGACTAAATCCTGTGCTTTCCTGGGACACCTCTCTCGCCGCCAACAGTAACCAGGGAAGCCCCTCTTCCCAATCTCTGTCCAGTTTCACACAATAGGAACGTAACAATGACTTTAGAGACTGATGGAAACGCTCCAGGGCCCCCTGACTCTGAGCGTGATATGCCGACGCTTTGTTGTGCTTGACGCCTAGCTGCTTCAAAACTTGTGAAAACAAGTGCGAGGTGAATAATTGAAAATAATTGAATAATCTTCGGAATGCAGAATATAGCAATAAACTGTGTCAAAGCGCGCACCACTGCCCGCGCTGTAATCGTGCGTAATGGATACGCGGCTGGATAACGGGTGGTTTGGCACATGACGGTAAGCAAATAAACAGCACCCGACCTGGCGCGTGGCAACGGACCCACACAGTCTATAATAAGATGTTCAAACGGCTGACCCACAACCGGGATCGGGAACAGAGGAGCTGGCTTTATCACCTGGTTTGGTTTCCCTGCAAGTTGACAGGTATGACAGGTTTTAATATGATGATGCGCATGCGTGGCGTTCGAGTGAGTCTGTTGGAGCTCCGTCATTTTAACTTGTCTTAAACTGCTTTTTAAACGAATTCCTCTGGTTTTTAAAATGACCTCATGGACAAATCCAGTCTTTTAAACAGTGTACTGCTTTTCGGGTTACCTGTTTTAGTAATCGACTAGACTGATCGCTCGTTTTTTAACCAAAACAGCTGTCAGTGCCACAGACCCGAGCCGCCATTGACGTATGGCCGGCTTTTAGCCGTCTTTACCCCCTCTCTTGTTTTTCTCCTCACCAAACGGGCTGGGCTGCCTACCTCCTCATGCAGGAACCCCCTGTGAATATTTCGGCCCTCATCTGACAGATGTGGACCGAGGGTTGAACATTTTTTAAACAGTTCAACAACCTCCGGCCTCGGTCTGACAGCGTGGGAAAATCTCCACTAGCTGTCACTACAGTCAGAAGGAGGAGAAAGAGAAGTGGAAAAGTGGACGGAAAACACTGAAACTTACCAAGTGTTGATACATCGCAGCGGGCCTGGTTCTCAGGCCCTCGATGGTAAGTTTCTCCACTACTATTCCGGTTGGAAATCTGCCATTTCTCCGCTGTGGGCTCCTGTCGGAACCGCTCCTCTGATGTCCACACTATCAACATTCCTGCACATCTCCCTGTGTGTCCGTCCTGGCGCTCTCCTGGCTGTGTCTCTTTTATTATTATTTTTCAGTTCTACTAATGGGCTCGTCATCCTGGTAGATGCTACGCAAACATGGTCACCTCCTCGGCCATCTCTGAGATCCGGAGTGAATTAACCTCCATCGAGCAACTCATCTCGGCCCTTCTGCAGCGACAAGAGGACCTCAGCTCCAGACTAGCTTCGCTCGGCGAACCGACACCTGGCTGTTCCACCTGGGCTACAGTGGCCAAGGGAAAAAAGAGAGCGTCCCTCCCGCTGTTCGACTCCCAGGACGATGCTGCCGAACTGGAACTATCTAACTTCTTCTCCCCTCTTGCTGCTCTGCCTGCGTCACCTCCACGGTCGCTGAATGTAAATCCTGGCAGCGGAAAATACCCAGGTGTTTCAAAAAGGCGCAGGTCTCCTGACACCTACCCCTGCTCAACAGCCGTCCCTCCTATTGACAAGCGCCCGCGACGATGTACATCCCCTGGGGCTTGTGGCGGCGGTCCCGGTGGATCTCCAGCAGCCAGCCCTCCAGTTACTCGTCAATCTCCCCGCAGTCCTGGTTCCTCCAACCGGGGTAGCGCGCCGCTTGTCACCGCTAGTCGACCAACGGTAACAACAACAACCATCCCTCCAGCTGCTAGCCAACCACCCCGCGGTCCTGCAGGCAGTGCGCCGCCTGCCCCACCTGACACGATTGGTGTCGATGCTAATGCTAGCCTAGCCAGCCCGCGGCTCCCACCGAAACTTTCCACCTACAGCGACAACCAGGTAGGCAGCAGTCCTGAAATTCTAATTGTGGGTGACTCTGTAGTGAGATATCTAACTCTACCTGGTGCTATCACATACTGTCTCTCTGGCGGCAAGGTTCGTGACTTAATTGAACTCATTCCTGCGCTCATTGATAAGCATCCCACAGTAAACATTGTGATATCGCATGTAGGAACGAATGACGTCATGGCTAGGAAATCCAGCCAATTATATGCGGACTTGGAGTCCCTGTGTTACACTGTTGAGAGTCTGGGAAGACATTGCATTATGTCTGGACCCATCCCAGCTCCCTCCAAAGGATGTGAACGTTTCAGCCGGCTCTTTAGTCTTCATCACTGGCTAAAAAACTTCTGTACAGCCGCAGGTTATAACTTCATCCCCAACTTTGATCACTTTTGGTCTAATTCATACCTGTACAAGAATGATGGTCTGCATCCAAATAGACTAGGAACGAAGCAATTGATAACTAATTTCATCCAATTCATAGCTTCTAACTCATTCTGACATGCACAACGGTATGACCCTGATCAGATCTGTGTGTCTCCAACTGTAGCACTCAGCTATGATAGTTTGGGTCCTGCCACTGTGGTGAACAACCAGAGTATTCCTACTTCTACCACTGCTGATAAATCTAGTCACTCTGTAAGCACTTTAAAGTTTGCGCTTTTTAATGTCAGATCTCTCTCTAATAAGACTTTCATCATTAACGATTTTATAACTTCACACAGACTTGATTGTATTCTTCTCACAGAAACCTGGCTAGATGAAACCGGCAGCAAGGAATTAATTGAAGCATCCCCGCCAAATTATACGTCTCTACATTGCTCTAGAGCAGACAGAAGGGGTGGTGGTGTGGCTGCCATTTTCTCAGATTGTCTATCAAGCCGAAACATGCTATTTGGTAGCTACAACACTTTTGAGTATTTAGCAATTGACATGAGGTTTGCCCATCCGTGTCTAGTACTCACTATTTATCGTCCACCAAAGCTTAAAAAAGGTTTTATAGATGAATTTACTGATCTTCTATCAAAAATCACTGTTGATTATGATTCAATTCTTATTTCTGGGGATTTCAACATCCATATTGATACTCCCACTGATCCTCTCGCCAGTCAGTTTACTAGCATGCTATCAACGTTTGATCTTATTCAGCACACTGCTGGCCCTACTCACAATCAAGGTCATACTCTCGACCTCATCATTTCTAAAGGCATTGGTGTAGTCATGAACTGTATTTTGGATGTTGGCATATCAGACCACTTTTGTATCTTCTTCGACATGACTATACTGACCAAACAAGTGCCTGCATCTAAATCCCGCAGACAGCGCTTCTTGTCTCCAGGCATATTGAATAATTTCATCACCAGATACAGTACCAGGGAACAGTCTGATTGTTATTATAATTCTGACCCTTCTTTGTGTCTGTGTGACAATTTGGTCATTAATTTCAATCAGTCTGTGACGCAAATTCTGGATGATATAGCTCCATACAAAACTAAGACAATCGTTGGCAAAGCTAAAGCACCATGGAGAAATACAGAAAGAGCGAAAACACTCAAAAGAGATTGTCGTAAATCTGAACGCAAGTGGCGTAAAACAAAACTGCAGGCTGATTATACAGATTACAAGGATTTGCTCAATAACTATAACTCTGTAATTAAACAATGCAGGCAGCACTATTTCTCACAAATTATTGCCAACAATGTTAAAAATTCTAAGTTTCTATTCAGTACAATTGATAGACTGGTCAACCCAGCCAGACCACTACCTGCTGAGCTTTATTCCTCAGGAAAGTGCAATGAATTTGCCTTATATTTTAAATCTAAGGTTACCAACATTAGGAACAATATTATTTCTACTCGCACGGGTACAAGTGACTCTCATACTACTCCAGTGTGCCACAGTGCCAACTCTTTGTCCAGTTTCAACCTTGTACAGAGTTGTGATTTACAAAAAGTGGTTCAACAACTAAGTTCTGCAACCTGCACTCTTGATGTTATGCCCACCAAGTATTTTAATGGTGTCTTTGAGTGTCTGGAATGCGATGTTCTTAAGATTGTTAATACCTCTCTGCTCTCCGGAACTTTCCCTACTACACTCAAGCATGCTTTAGTCACTCCATTGTTAAAAAAGAGCAACCTGGATCCACTGGTCACTAGCAACTACAGGCCAATCTCAAATTTGCCATTCTTGGGAAAAATTTTAGAAAAGGTTGTATATCAGCAATTACATGAACATCTGTCACAACATAATTTATTTGACTTGTATCAGTCTGGCTTCAGAAACAATCATAGTACAGAAACCGCTCTTGTGCGGGTTGTTAATGACCTTAAAATTAATTCTGACAATGGTAAAGTTTCTGTTTTGGTTCTACTCGATCTCAGTGCCGCTTTCGATACGGTGGACCATACCATTTTGCTTCATCGCCTTGAGCATTGCGTAGGCCTCAGGGGCACTGCTCTTAACTGGCTTTCATCCTACCTCATGAATAGATCATTCTCAGTCTCTCTTGGTGACTTTAAATCAGATCATGTTAGCTATCCATGTGGTGTTCCTCAGGGGTCCATTCTTGGCCCTCTCCTGTTCAATTTATACATGCTCCCACTTGGTTCCATAATTCGACAGCATAACATATCATATCACTCCTATGCCAATGACACACAATTATATGTATCTGTTTCTGCAAACCACCTAAGTCCACTTGAGGATCTTGTCCAGTGCATTAGTGATGTCCACCGCTGGATGACAGATAACTTCCTCCAATTGAACGAGGACAAAACAGAAATTCTGTTGGTGGGCCCAAAGGCACTGAGGCACCAGGTCTCGTCGTTACTGTCTTCATCATCTGTGAAATCCAGTGAACACGTCAGAAACCTAGGTGTGATTTTCGACGAAGATCTTAACTTCCAAAAGCACATCTCTTTTATTTCCAAAACTGCCTTTTATCATCTACGTAACATTTCTAAAGTTAGATCACTTTTATCTGTATCAGACTCGGAAAAACTGGTTCATGCATTCATTTCTAGCCGCTTAGACTACTGTAACGCTCTTTTCCCCGGATTAACAAACCAATCACTTAATAAACTTCAACTCATTCAAAATGCTGCAGCCAGAATTATATCAAAAACACACAGGTACGATCACATCACTCCGGTTTTAAAGTCTCTCCACTGGCTCCCAGTCAAATACAGAATTGATTTAAAAATTTTACTTATTGTTTTTAAATCTCTTAACAGTGCTGCCCCTCCCTATGTTTCTGACATGCTCACCCAGTACACACCTGACAGATACCTCAGATCCTCATGCAAATCTCTTCTCAATATACCACGTATACATGCAAAATCAGCTCAAGGTGCTTTCAGTTTTTATGGTCCAACACTATGGAACTCTCTGCCCATTGAACTCCGCTCATCTCCAACAACATCTTCTTTTAAGCGCAATCTTAAAACATACCTGTTCTCGCAAGCTTTTAATTAGTTTTTTGTTTGTTTGTCTTAACACATTGGCTTCTGTTTTAATATGCACTAACTTTTTGTTTGTTTTAATATGTACTCAACATGTATTGCATCTTGCTTTTATCGTGAAGCACATTGAGTTTATGCTTGCCATATGAAATGTGCTATATAAATAAATTGACATTGACATTGACATAATATACTCAGCTACGTCCCTCTTTAACTTTGGCCAAAAAAAATGTTTCAACACCTGGTTGTATGTTTTCCTCACCCCCCAGTGTCCTGACTCATCGTGGGCCCGGTTGAGCACCGTCTCACGAAGCTTGGAAGGCATGACAATCTGAAGGACGGGATCCCCGACAAAATCGTCCCCATGAGGCACCCATTTCCTCATCAGCAGCCCCTTCAACAGAAAGTAACAGTGAGAATCGTTCTTTACCTCCTGCGCAGGCAACACCATGTCAAACAGCCCTTTTAGAGACTCGTCGGCGCGCTGCTCAATCTCCAAGTCCTCCCGCGTAACAGAGAGCGAAACATCAGACAGGGAGAAGCTCAACCCATCTGCTGGCTCACCAACACACCCGCCATTCTCAGACGTTACCGGAGAAGAGTGTCGGGACATGGACCGCGTCACAGCACACGCTGTGAACACTTCGGGGAAACTTGACTCATCCTCATCTGGCTGCTCCCTCACCAGAGGAACAGAGGAAACCACCGGAGGCGGGGACGCACCACCCCACACACGCTCACCTGCGGCGCCGTTACCGAGAATCAGCGTGACGCCCTCCACAGGCAGCGCCGGCCTCACACCCACTGCTAACTCGCCCTGGAAGAGATCAGAGTGTAATGTGATTTTATGAAGCGGAACTTGCAAAACTTTCAACTCCATACCCACCACAGGCACTGAACAACCTGTGTGAGAATCGGCGGAAAAGGGCAGCACAGAAGCCTGGATGAAGGAATCAAAGGCCGCTGTGTCACGCAGTATTTTAACTGGCACTTTCACACTGCCCCCCACCAAAGAAACATGGCCATCAGAAATGAACGGCAAAAAAGATGCCAACCCCGGAGACACGCACTCAACCCGAGCTGGCACACCCACCTCACTCACCGCTGGTGCGTAAGGCAGAGAGGCAGCACAACAAGCCCCCTTCGGCTGCGCCACAGGACCCCCCTGGGAAACCCTGGCTTTAAGTGCGTAACAGTCAGCTCTCACATGCCCTCTTTTGTGGCAGTAACTGCAGGTTTTCTCAAAACCCCTCGAGTTGCGTTCTCTAGCGTCAGGCCTACCCGAGCGACCAACATAAGTCCCCAGAGCCGCCTCTGCGCGCTCTGCAAACGGTCCATCACGGCTGTCACTACGTGCGCGCCACTCACCAAAAGAGCGTTTATGCGACAACACATAGTCATCTGCCACAGAAGCAGCCTCAGACACACGTTTCACTTTAAGATCATTAATGTGCTGTGCAATACTGTCGGGCACAGAATTTTTAAATTGCTCCAACACAATCAACTCAGCCAAATCATCAAACGTCTCCACCTTTAACGCTGCACACCAACGTGCAAAATGACCCGTCAGGTCACGAGCAAACTCGAGGTGCGTTTGCTTCTTGCCTTTCTTCCACGACCGAAAGCGCTAACAATAAGCCTCTGGCACGAGTTCATACACTTTCAACACCGCAGCCTTTACACACTCATAATTCCGGCTCTCAGCCACTGACAACGCAGAATACGCCTCCTGTGCACGGCCAGTCAGCGCGCACTGGAGCATCACTGTACGTGCAGACTCAGGCCAGCTCCTTGCTGTAGCCACGCGCTCAAACAGAGAAAAAAACGAATCTGGGTCCCTTTCATTGAATTTAGGCAATAACCGCAGATTACCAAGCACATCAAAATAGCCTGCACTCCGCTGCTCTTCCACGTCAACTGATTTCATCATCTTAGCGTACTCCAATTGCAACACCACTACCTCCCTCTGCTGCGCCAACAAGGTCCTCTGTTGCTCAAACGTAAGGTTACTGGAGCCAACCGGTGGAGCCAAACTCTCCACCTTGGCCGGGTCAGGTCCCGCACCACCTGTGAGCACACCAGACTCACACAAAGCCGCGTACACAATATTTTGAATAGTCGCATCCTTGACTCTCCTATCAGGGATCTCAATACGGTACACCTCTGCTAATTTAAACAGCTGCTCTCGCGTGCAACAATCCAACCACTCCTCCGACGGAGCTTTAACAAAATCAGCCACATCAGCCATCCTCTATGCAGTAACACAAACCCCAGGACACTCACTCGTGCTGCCGCTACCAGATAACTCCCACACGAGGAGCAACACGAGCCGAGACACCCCAACTCCTGACTACCTAACCACAATTCTTCCAAAAACCTCACCTAGTCTTCGTTGGCCTGCCGAGCTCGAGGCAACACCAACCCCAGAGTATCACAACTGACCGTGACTGGCCAGCTGCAATAAACCAAGACTAGCGCGCCCCCTCCTCAGGATTACCAACAAAAACAAAAAAGGCAAAATAATAAAGTGGCAAGTTCTGCTCGCCCGCCGGCTAAGCTGATCAGGATGCCCCGGACAAAACTGTGCAAACACTATCTTTAAGCAGCAAACAAAAGTAAAGTGCCCCAGAGAAAATGCTCACTATGGCTCAAACTTACCCGTACAAATCAGACCAAACCGCGGCGCGTAACACACACACACTACACTATAGTAACGCCGACTTTCATTCACAAGTTCCTGAGTTCATTCACAAACACTGGCCTCCGACCAGCGCACACGGAAAACGAGACGAGCCCCCACATTTGTCACGACCCGGCTCTCGGTCGGACAAATAAACTGAAACGCACGGGTAAAATGATAAGAATGATAATTTATTAACATAAACAACGGTCAACTCAACCAAACCAACAAAAGAACAAAAGAAAACACGAGGGGCTGCAGCCGAGCAGCTCTCCCTCTGGAGCCAGGTGAGCCGAAAAGAGAGAGAGAGAGAGACGCCACGTCCGGTTTATGACGGCCCAGTGGCGTCACAGCCACTCCCACGCCAACCTGTAGATCACAAAACACAGGGACAAGGCACAGCAACAAGACAGGCCCTACAGGCAATAGGCCGTCACACCCTGTGGCACGTTTCCACCTGCTGCATGGTCTCACTCTGCTGTGGCTCCTTTCTGCCAGCAGGGGGCACAGCACTGCTACTCTCTACACCTTTCTGAGGCTGTCCTTCAGCAAAAATACAAATACACTGATGTCATCAAAGTAGTCAGTGCTACTGTTAGCTGTTGTTATCACTCTTGAATGAAGTGCAGTTACTCTTAGTTGATTTCTTCCATAAATATTCCACTGACTGAAGTCATCAAAGTGGTCAGTGCTAGTGTAACTGTGTTGTTATTGCTCTTTTTTTTGCCTTTGTCTGCAAAAAATGTACCATGTCATTGTCATGGTTTCCCATGTTACCAGTTACTCTTAGTGTAACTGTGTTGTTATTGCTCTTTTTTTTGCCTTTGTCTGCAAAAAATGTACCATGTCATTGTCATGGTTTCCCATGTTACCAGTTACTCTTAGGCCTTGTCCATACGAGCCCGGGTATTTTTGAAACCGGAGATTTGCTTCGCGTCCACACCAGTGGTGTAATAAAAACACTCCGTACACACGCAACCGTGAAATCCGCTACCAAGTGACGCAATGCACGTGTGGAAGGCTGTTTTAACCAATCAAAATACAGTGGAAACCGCTTGGATCAAAAGGCTTGGGAGGAATCATTTCTATACAAATTCTGTTTAAATAATTCGTTATCAAGAAATCCGCTTATAGTGTTCATTTTTGGTCATTTTATGGATGTAACCATGCGCAAAAACCATTTCAAAACTACGTGTTATTATAGCTTTATTTCACAGACTCCAAGTCCAACAATTAAATATTAATTAATTTAATAAAAATGTGTAGCCTATTTATTTTATTTTCGGCGGTGTCCCTTTGACGTGCACTGCTGCAGCAGCCTGCACATGTTGCTGAGCTGTGTCTTGACTCTTGTGCTGTGTGCTGTTGTGTGCTGTGTTGTTGTGCTGTGTGCGTCACCTGGCTGCTGAGCCACATGACTGTCTGTCGGTGCGGCGCAACTCTGGCTGTTGTGTTGTCTGTCAAAACATGGATGAATGAAACATATCCACTTTATATCGACCGCAGACGTCACGGATACATTTTCGGCTTTTGGCTCGTTCCTCATCTCCGCATAGGCTCTTTATATCACTGCATGACAGCAGTGACCCCCCCTCCCGTCGTACCCGGTCTGACAGTGACATAGGCTATTGCCTGTTCATTCATGAAAATCATCCCGAAAAACTCTCAATCAAACAAGGTGGGGAATAAGAAACTGCAGCGCTACTGTAGTAGTTCTGTCATTTAAAAACACACCGCAGCGGCCCAGCTGATCTGTAGCGTCACTTTACTGTAAATGATGCTGTGTGGAAAACCAGCTGTGGTCTGTGATTGAGGGTGAGTTTGGAGCTGACAAGAGGATCGTCCTGACGACCGTTTCGTTATATTTTTCTCATCGAAAAACTATACAAATAGCCTAGCATTTAGATGATGTAAAAAAATAAAATAAAAAGTGATAAAAATCCACTTTGTCACCTCCATTTTTGCGAGCTCACCTGCAAACCGCTGCAAACAACCTCTGCAGCTGCAGTGTTTACATCAGCACGTGTGCAGCTATGACGTAAACGAGTAAAACAATCACGGTTGCAGTGTCCACACGCACCCGGTGAAACCAACCCCGCCCGAAAACCCCACCCTGGACCCCGGTTTCAAAAAACCACGGTTTCAGGGTTCCAAAAGCACGGTTGCATGTGGACAGGACATACAACCGGGAACATATGTTCACGGTTACAAAAATACCCGGGCTCGTGTGGACTAGGCCTTAGTGTAACTGTGTTGTTATTGCTCTTTTTTTTGCCTTTGTCTGCAAAAAATGTACCATGTCATTGTCATGGTTTCCTGCTGATAATCTCTTTGTCTCTGTATTGCTTTGTCTGCCAAAAATGTACCATGTCGTTGTCATGGTTTATCTCTTTGTCTCTGTATTGCTTTCTTCTATATATGATGCACTTTAGTCATTAAAGTGATCTGATCTCCAGTAGCAGTGTGCTGTATTAATTACTAACACCAATCAATAAATGCATCATTGGTAGTTTTTATCCAATTTTATTAAACAACAAAACATTTCAAACAACAAGTTCAGTTCAGTTCAGTTCAGTTCAGTTTTATTCATGTCCCGAGGGAAATTGGATTTGCAGCAAGCATTACAGACACAAGACAAAAAAGACAGCATCCAAGACATCAACATGCATTAAAAAACAGTACGAGTAATAGAAACATACTACTAATAATAAATTACTGTTGATAATAATAATAATAATAATAGCATACATAATACATAATGCTCTGCGCAAGTGAGAATGCAAAAGTCTACACAGTGCATTAAAGTGCATAGTGCTGCAAGAATTGGAAATAAAAATAAAAATAAAATAAGATAAACAACGCTTAATACCCAAGTGCATTTAAGTGCAGAGGCCTGAGAGAATAACCAAGCCTAGCCCAAGAGATTAAGCCTGTCTATAGCAGCAGGGATAAAGGAGACCCTGGCACGCCGCGTTCTGGTCTTGGGCATCCTAAAACGGCGTCCAGATGGAAGGAGGTCAAACTCCTTATAAAGTGGGTGGTCAGGACAGTCAATAATAAGTTTAGCTTTGGTCCATATTCGCTTGAGATAGATGTCCTGAAGCTGGGCTTGCTGCACCCCGATCACCTTGCTTGCCACTTTGGTAAGCCTTGCTAGCCTGTTTTTGTTGGACAGGGTGAGAAATCCAAACCAGGCCACACAACAATAAGTAAGAACAGACTCGATAAAACATTGATAGAATAAGGTCATTAAGATATTGCAGACTTTGAATGAATTCAATTTTCTTAAAAAGAACAGGCGCTGCTGAACCTTTTTACATACTACATCTGTATTTGCTTCAAAACTCAGCTTATTGTCGATGAGAGTCCCTAAATATTTATATTCTGATACAATCTCAACCTCTTTGTCCTGAATGATTGTCCGAGGAGTGATAGGTTGGGATTTTCGGAAATCAATAAGCATGTCTTTTGTTTTTAGCACATTGATTGACAAGAAGAAATCATTGCACCATGTTATAAAATCATCTACCACAGTACCATGCTCAGTTTCACTGTCCTTTAAAAGACTTATTATGACAGAGTCATCAGCGAACTTCAGGATATGCCTGTTCTCATATGTACTCCTACAGGAGTTTGTGTACAGAATAAAAAGCAGTGAGGACAGGACACAGCCCTGTGGGGAACCCGTTGAAGACAATAACTTAGATGATAACACACCATTGACTCTCACACATTGTGATCGATCTAACAAAAAGTCCAGTAACCAGCCAACAAGATTTGGGTTCAGATTAAAATGCAAAGTAAGTTTCTCTGCAAGAAGATAGGGCTGGATGGTATTGAATGCCGACGAAAAGTCGACAAACAAAAGCCTTGCATGTGTCTTAGGGGCCTCCAGATGTTTAACTAAGACATTTATTAAAAACAGAGTTGCATCTTCCACGCCCCTGCCTGCCTGGTAGGCAAACTGCAGAGGATCTAGGAGGCCATTGACCTGCTTCAGTACTTCCTTCTTAACTAGCTTTTCAAAGACCTTCATCACCAAAGAGGTGAGGGCTATTGGTCGAAAGTCATTTAAGACTTTGGGGCTTTTTATTTTAGCCACGGGGACAATAGTTGCATGTTTCCACACCTTAGGAACGGTCTGCAGCTGGAGAGACTGAGTGAAAATGACTTTTAAAATTCCACTAAGTTGCGAGGCACAGGACTTGAGCACTCTGCCACTAATATTGTCTGGCCCCGGGCTCTTATTTACTTTAGTTTGTTTAAGAAGGTTGGTGACATAGGACAGGTCAATGTCAGGGGCAGAAGTATCTCTGACCAGCTCTCTCATGTTACTTATCTTATCATTAAAAACATCTACATTAAATCTCAAATAAAATTTATTTAGCTCGTCTGCAAGCTGCATGTTGGAAGTAAAACCATTCAAAGAGACAGAATTATTATTACATTTCTGTAGGCCTGTCATCAATTTCATGCCATTCCACACAGACTTGAGATCAGAGTCATACAGTTTGGATTCAATTTTTTCTTTATAGGCACTTTTCGCCTTTATGATCTCAGCTCTAACAACTTTTCTAATTTGTGCATATGCGGCCTTGTCACCACTCTTGAAGACAGTCTTTTTTTCTCTAAGTAGGCTTTTTAGTTCCTTCGTTATCCATGGTTTGCTGTTCGGATAGGAAAAAACCTTTTTATGAGGGATCACACTTTCAGTGCAAAAGGATATGTAGCTGCACACTACATCTGCCAGTTCATCAATGCTGTTGGATGATTCCTCAAACACAGACCAAATGGTGCAGTCAAAACACCCCTGTAGTGCCAAAGTGCTCTCCTCATTCCACACCTGTACATCATGTGTCTGCACTTTGTCCCTGCGCAGCACAGACTTGTACGTGGGAAGCAGGTGCACTACGTTGTGGTCTGAGGAACCGAGAGGTGGGCCGGCAACAGAGGTGTAAGCCCCTTTAATAGAGCCGTAGCACAAGTCCAGCGTATTGTTGCCACGAGTAGGACAGGTGACGTACTGCTTGAAGCCATTCAAAGTCTTTTTGCAGTTGACATGATTAAAATATCCAAGGAAGAAACTTGGTGCATCAGGTGACAGAGATTGAAGTCGCTGTGACACCGAATGAATGACGTCAGCAGCAGTATTCGCGTTTGCGCTGGGATGGATGTACACTACCGTCAGGAATATTTGAGGAAATTCCCTCGGTAGATAGAAGGGCCTCACCGATACTGCCAGCAGCTCGATGTCCGGTAAACAGATTCGCTCACGAACCGTGACATTAGTACACCACCTGGGATTGATGTACAGACAGACGCCCCCGCCGCGGCTCTTTCCTGTCGTCCTCGGGTCACGGTCCAGCCGTATTGGAGCTCCGAATCCATCTATGATAAGAGTGGAGTCTGGATCTGCGTCAGTTAACCACGTCTCAGTGAGAGCCAATACACACACATCCCTGAACTCGTGCATAAAGGACACACACGCTTGTAGTTCATCAGTCTTGTTTTTTAACGACTGGACATTTGACAGGACTATAGATGGTAAAGGGAAACGATTAGCCCGGGTCAACTTCCTTAGCCGCTGTCGAACACCGCCTTTCTTTCCCCTCTTCCTCCTCCTCGCCTCGCTCCGAGTGTTCGCAGAAGTGCGCATAAAGTCATTGTTGCAGTTAAAAACATACTCGCCACTGGAAGGAGAAAAGTCCACGAGTAGATCCTCTGGGAAGCCATGCGATTGAAATCCGAGAAGGATGTCACGATTGTATTGAATCCTACTTGAGTGAGGAGGATTCACAACCAGTCCCAGTGTGTGATTCAGCGTGGCCGTCAGGAAAAGTAAAAATAGTATCTCCATCTTCGACTCCAGCGCTACAAAAGTCTCTTTAAAGTGCGCATAAGAGCATTAAAAACAGGATGCCACTAGTTTAAAAAGTTAGTAAACACTGCTAAGTTAGTAAACAACTAAAAACACACACACTCGACGCACACGCCAAACGCCTGCTGCCGGTCGCCACAAGAGCAGCGCCCCCTTGTCAACAAAGAGAAACAAGTCCTTAAACAAGATAATTCAGAAATATTTAAATGAACAAAAATCAATCTCCCAATAACCACAGTGTCAAATAGAAATAAATATCAGGGAAAACAACTGGGGGTTAGGGACTAGGTCTGGCCAGGTGAATAAGCCCCTCTCACTGTCCTTCTTGCCAGTGGGCGCTTCCCTTCCAGGTCCACCTGCAACACACACATACACAACAGAGAGACAGACACACATTTTATTTGTCACATGCACTTTAGGAGGTGGGATAATCTGGGAACATGGGAAGTGACAGAATATGGGAAAATACCTGAGACACAGGTGGGGTTCGCTCCCCATCCTCCAGTTCTTCCAAAACCAGCCACCCCCCAGTGTATTCAAGCTGTGGCCACAATGATGCCCACACCGGAGGCCCCCACTCAGCAGCTGTCTCTTGCTCGATCCACCGTATACAAAAGAAGAGGAGCAGCAGAGCGTGATGGGGCTGCACCTCGGCCTGGGCCAAAAGTGTATATTTGTGCACTTTGTGGCCAAGGCAACAAAAAATACAAAAAGAAAAGCTTTTGTTAAGCCTCAAAGTCCTCCACCTCCAAATAAATTTCTGGACAGACATTTGAGACTTTCTCTGACTTCTGAGGCAGAGAAAGTCAGATGAACCTGCAACACACACATCCACAACAGAGAGAGAGAGAGAGAGAGAGAGAGAGAGAGAGAGAGAGAGGCATTTTATTTGTGACATGCAAAGCTAAAACCAAGGCTAATAAACAGTGCATGTTGTGGGCTGCCCTCAACCTGAAAATGCAAAAAAAAAAAAAAAAAACCCTGAAACATCAATTGCATAACATCAATGTCAAAGGCTCCAATCTCCTCGCAAATCTAGGGAGCTGGGATAGTCTGGGAACATGGGAAGTGATGTTGCATGCTTTTCGTTTAAAGGAAAATAAGGGAAAATACCTGAAGGTAAGGCCACACATGAGCTGGCCTCAGGTGCAATATGCATAGGTCACATTGCAGGGGCCCCTCTGCGCTGCGTCCCCTCTGCGCTGCAGGGCCCCACTGGGCTGTGGGGCCCCACTGGGCTGCGGGGCCCCACTGTGAAAAATCAGACTAAATATGATGTTCAGTATCACCATGTATGGAATATAACAGTCTATAAATATATAGTATAAATATACCATCATAACATCTACCTACCTTACTACACCACAGTAAGAGGGAGTAACAGCTTGGAAGGCTTGCACTCATTCCTGCCCAGGATGATCCCGGGGCCCCACTGTGCTGCTGTTCCCTTCTAGGTCTATCTTCTGGCTGGCAGTGTGTGTGGAGTGGAGGGAGCGGTTGGCGCAACCGTCAACCGCCAGCTGTGAGGATAGTGAATGTCCTTCATGATGTGGGCTGCCCTCAACCTGAAAATGCAAAAAAAAAAAGAGACATCAATTGCATAAAATCAATGTCAAAGGCTCCTATCTCCTCAGCTTCATAGACTTCTGGGAAATATGCAAATTAGTCTTTACACCATGTACCTGGAACGCATTCAGGATCCACCAGGGCGAAACATGTACACCATCACCAAATATATCAACCGCTTTTGCCCAGGATCATCCCGGGGCCCCACTGTGCTGCCGTGGGGCCCCGTGGAAGAAAGCACATGGTGGAGGGGGGAAACTACAGGTCTCCTGTTCCTGCCACTGTCCTTGGGACTGGACAGTGGGCTCTTCCCTTCCAAGTCCACCTGCAACACACATACACAACAGACAGAGATTTGGTCACAGAGCTGTTTTTCCTGCTGTGACTGTGTCTCTGCACAATTTCACAGTACTTTAAATTCTAAATGATTGCATGTCATCCCTGGAGCAGCTCTTCAGTGAGCAGGCAGACAGTGGCATGCTCATCTGGCTCGACATCTTCCACTGCTTAAGGACTAAGGAACCATCGGCCGTGTCTGGGAAAACCAGCAGAAACACCTGGAAGGCCTTCAGGATCCACCAGGGCGAAACATGTACACTGTCATCAAGTATGTTAACCATAATAGTGTGTGCCTACCTTGGGTGGCCCAGGCCCAGGGTTAGGCCAAGCTTGTGGAAATGCATGTCACCAAATTTGACCTGAGCCACCATGTCAGGAGGAGACGTGCCACATTCATGCGCGTTCAGAGTGCCATCGACATCCTGAAGGGAGCATCAGCTGGGAATGGGATGGAAAATGAGAAAGTCACATCCATCTGTTCAAGGACACAGCAACCGTGTCTGGGAAAACCAGCAGAAACATCTAGAATGTACTCAGGAGCATGGTTTTCTACTATTGTTATATTATTAATATTAATAATAATAATGGATGGATTTTTATTGATTAGACAGGCATTACACAATGACACAAATGAGGTTATTCTTTCTATTCAAAAATCTGACTAAATATGAGGTTCAGTATCACCACGTATGGAATATAAGTAAAGGATAATGTACAGTTCAGAGGTTGTTATGGAGAAATAAACCCCGACAGGTTGTATGTTTCATTCAACATGAAGGGGTTTATTTCTCCATAACAACCGACCAACTATACATTATCACGCTTATTACACGGTTTACAAGTGAAATAATTAATTTGAAACATAATTCTGATCAAAATACGACTTTCATCGATTTAAAATTGCATAATTTAGCGAATCTGCAAGACCGGTCACTTCCACTGTTTTGCCGAGCCTCCTCCCGTTGGTGCATGTGAAGCCTTTGATAATCAATCAGTGGATCGATGGATTACCATACACATGTTAAGATGTGTGTATTGTGTGTAGTCGTATCTGTCATAAACAAGAGATTAACTTTACTGTTTACGGGGTGCGTTTGTGTCGCGGAGCCGCGGTGCCACTGAGACGAGAGGAGAGCTGACACCGGGTCTGAGGCTCTGATCAGCAGGTTTGGTTTCCAGCAGCGATGTGGAAGGAGTCTCCACTCTCCCTGTAACGGTTCCAGGGTGCCATTCCGAAGGGCCGCCACTCCGAACGTTTACTTTAATTTGTCGGAATGCCGACCCTTAATTATTTATGGGAAAAGGGTGCCATTACGAACCTGAAAGAAAGGGTGCCATTCCGAACCTGAAAAAATCTTGAATGGTTTACGGCACGGAGTGATCTAGCCTAATTGCGGTGGTAGCGTAGTGGTCAGAGCATCTGCTTTTGACGCGGTGGATCAGGGTTCGACTCCCGGGGGAGATACATATTAACTGCGATTTTATTGGCCTCTACCTAACCTTTTTACTAAACTTAACCAACTCCTTTCTACATTGCCTAAACCTAACCAAAGCACAGAGCAAGGACATTTATTTTCAGCAGGAGTGCCGCGGCTGCATCAGACCATGGATGTAATGCATCAGACTCGCACCTGGGTGAAACTTTGGAGGCGGAGGGGGAGGGGCCGGTCGGGCGCTGTCCCCGCGGCGCGTCGTCAAGCCGGGCAGGAAGTCAAACCACGAGAGAATCCGGTCAATTTTCAAAATAAAACACATTCGGAACGGCGGCCCCTCGGGAAGTTCGAAATGACGGACCTTCGGGAATTTTCGGACTGGCAGACCGTCGGAATGGCGGTCCTTCGGAATGGCGGTCGCCCCCCCCCTGTAACAGGTTACAAGTCATTTATCTCTAACATCACTATTAGTCCAAAGCTGTTTAATGACGGTAAAAATGAAACACAAGGTAAATATCCTGCATAGTTTCTCTTTTCTGTGCTGCGCTGATCAGAGCGGCGTCCCTAGCAACGGTCTGTTACACTTGACGATGGTCTGTTATACAGAAATAACAGACCGCAGACCGCAGAACGCAGCGCTGGACCAATCAGAGAGCAGCATTCAATAGAGCCGTGTAATAACAGTCTATAAATATATATAGTATAAATATAGAGTTTATGTCCCCTGATTCACCATCATGACATCTACCTACCTTACCACAACAGCTTGGAAGGCTGCCACTCATTCCTGCCCAGGATGATCCAGGGGCCCCACTGTGCTGCGGGGCCCCTGAGAGTGAGTGGGTGGCCCAAATCATCTCCCTGGGTACGAGCATGTAGAGGAAAAGAAGAACAGAAATATATAAGACAACACAACTTTATTGGTCCCCCAAGGGAGAAATTCTCGTTGTCAGAGCAGCAACAGATACCTGCAAGCAGATCCTCAAGCTGGCAGTTGACCATGAGAGGAGGATGGCTCAGGAGGCGTACACTTCTGTTAAACAGTGGCTTGTCATCAAAGAGGAAGCTATTCCAAGTCCCTGTAGAGATTCAGACAATACATCATTGACAAAGAGGTAGGTCCAGGTGCTTATAGTAAAAACTACAGTGCATTATTTAAATTTTAAAATTGAAACTCACCTGTATGTTACAGAAACCTCGCCAAGATCTGGACTCTCCTGCAGCGGCTTCCATCGTGTGTGTGTGTATATGTGTGTGTGTGTGTGTGTGTGTGTGTGTGTGTATGTGTATGTATATATGTGTGTGTATATATATGTGTGTGCGTTGGTTTCACCTGTATATGAGGACATTTCATCCGTTTACGCACCGACATTATAAGGACATACCGTAATTGTTAGGACAGTTGCGATGTCCTCATAAGTCCCGCAGCGTAGAAGCACTTAGCATGATGCAAATAACTCCCTCCCGCTTTTTCTCGAATTGTCCTCATAGTTACGGTTGACCTGATTTCTAGCGTGTGTGTGTGTGTGCCCGTTGTGTATAATCGCCTATTACTGCTGGTTTGTGGTACCGCAGCTCCATACACATTTCTTGATTGGGTTACACTGAATGAGAGCCTTTCATTGGCTGAACACCTGATCAGTGATTGGCTGAAGCTGACGTCAATCAGGCAGATTCTGATCTGTGATTTGGCTGCTGAGTTGTCCATCACCAGTTGGCGCGAAGTGGCACCGCAGAGAGTGTGCATTTTCCCATGGCCCCAGGCAGAAACTTGGATTAACAAAATTGGTAAGTGATATTGACGAACTATAAATGTATTAGCAATAAAAATGTATCTAGGGATGGTAATATTTTAATTTACTGGCTGCTTGTGCCAGCCGTTTGTGAGCAGTGAATTGTTTGCTCTAACCTAGTTTCCTCGGTAAGTACATGGCAGTGGCTATTACCTGCAGCGAAGAGGGCAAGCATGAAAGCACGTTTTAACACACCCACGAGCCCCTCGTCGCAAATGCGAGTAAAAAACAGATCAGTGCGAATTGTGAAATGCAATTAGTAAGTTAGCACGTGTGCGACTACCAAATTTTACCGTAGCTGAGCTACGTGGCTAACAACAGCTAACGCTAATATCAAAACACATCGCCGTCAAAACGTAGCTGCCCCCGCGGCGATTTGTTTTCAAGCTGGGTTTAGTAGAGATTTATCGCCAATTAGACGGACCAGGTCAGGTCCAGGTTTTAATGTTAGGTCCGTTTATAACTGTAGTAGCAGCAGAGAGACGGGGCAGCTCCTGTATGGGGAGCCTGGCTCTGACTTAGCTCCTGTCCAGCTGAACAGCGGAGTGATAGCGTCTGTAAAAAGTCCCAGTGCTGTTATACTGTATATCAGCACTCATGGAACGTCTCTTGTCCAATTCAATTGCTCGGTTGGGACCGGTCGGAACTAACTGTTGTATAATAAATGTTTTATGATGTGTTGCGAACGTTTGGAGGTTGTGGCCGGTTGTGCACTTGAATGCAGCATCAGCTGAAAAAAAGAGACTGCACGCGGAACCAAACCAAAGTGCAGCGCACGGAGTGGAGGTAGTTTCAGATCGGCGCACATGTCAACCGGTCTGCCTGGTCACATCTGGCGCTGTCCGCTCCCTGTGTGACCAGCCAAGCCCCCGCGAAGACCCCGCTCCGCCTCCGCGGGCAGTGTGTCCGTACACGTAGTGTAAAGCGAACTCGTTCATATGCTCACAACCCAAAGCAGCGCCGTAGCCGCGAGCACTCGGTGTGACGGCGTTGTTGTTGTTGTTTTTATTCCGTGCATGATGTCCATGGAGCTGTGCGCCGCGGTTCTCTACGTTGCTGTGCCAGGCAGTTGTTTCCCTCGGAGCTCGGCCCCGTTTGAAAGGAAGCCCGTACTGTATGTGAAAAGACGTGGCGTCTGCGGTGTAGAATGTGTAGAAGAGAAACACACATTTCAGGGCCACTGACTTGAATAATCGGGTCAGACAAATGTAAACACACAAGGCTGAACATCACTGGACATGTCTGTTGGGATTATACAAAAAAGTAAAGTAAGGTAGAGCTGTCAAGATGTATGCAGTAGGCTATATGCTAGGCTATCACTCATTTCCAATGTACAGGTGCATTAGAATATCATGGAAGAGTTTATTAAGGCCTATGTCACTAATTAAATTCAAAAAGTGAAACTAACTAACACATTATATACTGTAGCCTATATGAAGACCTGAAATTCAGTATTCCCAAAAATGTAAATACTACAAAGGAACCTTTTTTTCTCTTTTCTTTAAAGCATTTTTAATATAGAAATGTTGTCCATCTATATGCACTCAATACTTGGTTGGGGCTGTTTTGAACTACTGGAAATGGACTTTTCCATGATATTATAATGTATTTAAATGCACATGTATTATGTTAATGGTGAGTGTCACCGCTCTAAGATCTTTTTTGGTCCTGACCCGTTGGCATCCCTGTTAAAAAGCTATGAATTGAACTGTTTTGCTTATAAATGCCTCCTCATTGACCTCATATCACGTTATTATTTAAAATTATTTGTGTGCTACTAAAATTATTTGTGTGCTACTAGATTTTTCAACTTAGTAGCTAGCACACGTGCTACCTGGGAAAATGCTAAGCGTCAAGCCCTGAACACACCTAAAATATACAGCATCGATATAGCATAAACTAGGTAAATGCAGTGTTTCCCACAAATAGGCTTTATTTGGTGGGCCATTTATAATGTTAAATTTTATTTTATCCGTCTGAGAAAATTATCCGCGAGTGATTAACTAGTGGGCAGTGGCACTCGCTCTCGTGTAGCTGCAGGTAAGCACCAAGGGAGGGGCGGGCGAGAGTCTCCGTTATAGACGGTGTTTTCTGGTACAACGTTAATAGAGACGCTGGGTGCAGTCGTATATTCAATTTTGCTTAGGAACCGAGACCTGTTTCTCGTCAGTGCTACAAACAAATATAAGCAAAGGGAGCCAACAGCTCGAACCTGGCGTAGCCGACAAGCACGCAGAGTTGTACAAGGAGTTTAAAGACCGACAGGTTAGTATGTGAAAGATAACACGATGACGTTCATGATCGTGACAATCAAATAAGTCAAATGAGTAGGCTATGGTTTATTTAGTGAGAAGTCACTATTTGGCACCGCTGTAATTTGACGAGGCTATCTAGAGAAATAGTAGGCTATTTTCCTCATGGAGAATGAGGAGTTGTCGTCACGGCACAGAGCCCCTCCCCTTTCCGCCATGTTGGAAGGTACGCCCCTCCGAGTGCAGCTGAGCTTTGCGTTGTTGTTGACACGGTAGCTGCTAGCAGAGGAGGTTGATGCAACTCTGTACTGTTTTAACAATGCCTGGAAATAACTGCTCCGTTAAAAACTGCTCCA
Source organism: Trachurus japonicus (assembly GCF_045865225.1). NCBI lineage: Eukaryota > Metazoa > Chordata > Actinopteri > Carangiformes > Carangidae > Trachurus > Trachurus japonicus. The sequence continues at coordinate 28,530,273 of NC_140928.1, forward strand.
ATGCCTCACATGATCGTCGAGGAAACCATAAGAACAGTGGGCTACAGTGTTGTGCTATATTTACATACATACACATAAACAGCAGCGTTTCAGTTATGTAATTTATGTGCCTCCTCCATGGGACCAAAATTGTACTTAAATGTAACTGAATTGACTGGCGCGTTGCACAGAATACTGCGGTACTTTATTAATTAACCTGTCTAAATTTGTGTCTCGAGGTTCCTATTTTTTGACAATCAAAATATGGTCCCCCTACATAAAATACATGTAGGAATATATTTAATTTTCATTTATTTTCATAACTTATGGGAAACACTGAAATGGTAAGAGAGCAACAGACAATGAGTAATCAGTAATTTGTTTTTAAATATATTTAACCTAAGTGTATGCATTTATGATGTATGGCTCATCCTGCTCCCTTCATCAATGCACTGTTCTGTAGTGATGCTTTCTGACCTAAATAGATGTCACTGTTAATTACTTAACCAACTTAAAGCAGAAGTAAGTGGTCCGGTCGTTTTGGCTAATGCTGCATTCCAGGCAGGCTTTTGAAATCGTAAATTACAGCTTCAAGTCACAACTTACGACTTTGTAGCGTTCCAGGCAACCCACTCGTGTTTTTCCGACCTGTTTTACCGGTGAAAGTCACTATAACGGCCACTCGTAACTTCTGACCCGTGAACTCGTACCAGATCGAACTGGTACCACTTCACGGTCGGAAAAATACGAGTTGCCTTGAACGCACCATAACAGTCTTCGTCCCTACGTTGCCACATTCACGGCGTCCCTTGGCTGCACACACAGCCCTGCATGCCGTTCTCTCTCCTCATTGGATAAAAACTGTAGGATACGATAAATGTTTTCTCCTGGGCTCAGAGCAGAGCAGAGTGACTGACAGACCCGTGTTTCAGACCAAACACTCTATAGAAGTGATTGCTGTCGGAAGATATAACTATTTAAGACTTATATTAACACAAACATTCACCTTACTTCTGCTTTAACTTAAACATAATGTCATTGTTAATGTTGTTGTCAATATGAATAAATATTGGTTTAGTTTTTAATGTTCTCTGGGAATTATTGCAGTTAAAGATGACAGCGAGAGGGAGGCGAAAGTCTCCAAAACAGGATGCAGTGGACCATATTATTCTAGGCAAGGATAAACCCATCGTAGAGGAAAAATTCATTGACACATTTAAAGGTAAGTTGTTAGTATCATACCATGTTCTGACACTGCTGACAGTCATATCACAGCAGCTCTAGTTAACTCGAGCAGTTTTATACATCTTCACGTCAAAAAGTGTTGCTACTGTCAATGAACACCTTTAAATGCAAGTGTGGAGCTGGTTGTGAGTTGGTGTTGATCAAGCAAATATAAAAACTGTACTCCAAATGTACAGACAGGACGCAAATAAATGTGAGTGGCCCACCCAGATAAACCTGATATGTGGACAGTACTTAGAGTATAAGGTTTTGCATAATTTATCTGTCTGAAAAGATGAGCCATATAGCCAAATAGTTGGACTTAAATTCTTGTTTTCATTCTGTTCTTGCTATTTTAGGGAGAGGGGTTTTTGCCAAGCAATTCATTGCGTCATCATCCTTTTTATTGGAGTACCGTGGACTTCTGTCATTGAGTCAACGATTCAATGACAAAAACAACCCATTTTTATTTGATTTTATTTGGAATGGCAAGTGCTATTGGTAAGTTTGTTGCTTGTTAATTTACTGAAATGTAGAAAAATGTATCTTTTATATCAACATTTTGAATTCATACTGTATGATTGAAATTAATTAAAATTTTAACTAATATTGCATGTATGATTTAATGAGTTTACAAAGAAGGCTTACACTGAAAATGTTTTTGTCATGACATCTTGAATTAGTTAATCGCAGGCAATGTTTTTTTTTGTTACAGCATAGATGCTTCCAAAGAAGATGGGACACTGGGGCGCCTAGCAAATGACAACCACATAAATCCAAACTGCAAAATGAAAAAAATAGTAGTCGAAGGAAGGCCACACTTGTGCCTTTTTGCAGTTAGGGACATATTTCCAGGAATGGAACTAACCTATGACTATGGTGATTCCCCTTGGCCATGGCGCTCAATAGTGAGTTTATGTTCTGATGTTCTCTTAATGATGGTGTTTGTTAAATGAGAGGGAAAGTAACAGTAGTATGAGTGCTTATCTCAGGAATTCACTTCATGAAGAGACATTTGTACAGTGTTATAGAATTTAGTATGAGAATTTCACCTGTCTTCAGCTAATCTGTATCATAATCAGTGAGGGGCTTGAGCAGTCAAAGTTGTTAGAGTGAAATAATGTATTGTAGTGTATATATGTTGTGAATCAACACACATCCCTGTAAATTATTAAATATGATGTACAAAAAGGTCAGATTTATAGAGAAATGATATGACAATAGCATACATTTCCTCTGTACAATTGCAGGCACCACATAAGGAACCCCAAACGTCCAAGACAAAAAAAACAGCCTCAACAGAAAACAAAACGGCAAGTTGTGTTTTGTAAAATCACAGCCACTTGTTGTCTTTGGTTATAGTGTGAAAAAAGCACCTACACAACACGTCATCCTACTTGCTGCAATGTGATGTCTGTTGTACATATTGCCAGTGTTGTAGCACAATAATTGCTGCATGACAATTCATTATTACTGTTCATTACTATTCCAATTGTTTTATTTGCACCTTTCTCTTATCTCCAGGAATTCTGTGGTGAGACGAGCAAGGCTCTGACACTCAGCAGTGCAACGTCTGACACGCCAGCTGATGAAGTGAGTATTAGAATATATTCTTTCACACACTCACAAGATGTTTGATGCAGGTGGCGAGGGCAAAGTACTGCACTGGGCTGTTTTTAGATGGACACTCGTTTTTATGAAGTATGAACTATATTCATTGTGGAAAATTCTCTAGATCCTTCTCCTCGCACCTCTCCTTGCATCTCTCTCTGCTCCTCTGGACACACACACATAGTAATGACAAGCAGCTAATTAATGTAGCTAACGCTACTCAGCAGCTAAAAACGTACTGTTACCGTTGGCTTCAGAAGCTGTAGCATTTATTAACTGACAAACTACATGTTCTGCCAACTTCCTGCTAATCTCTTTCTGTGCTGTTGCCACTCTGTTCGCTTTTATCACTTTAGTCACTCTCTCTGCTCGCTCACTTGTTGCACATTTCCATAAGGAGCTACGCTACTCTACACTACTCATGCTACTCGCTACTCTAACGTTTATAAGCATGAGCGTTACATTTTACATAAATGTCCTCTGAAGAATGAGAGGAGGGTCTCACATGATTTGCTGCGCAAATTAATGACTCAAAAGTCCAAAATAACACTGTCGTTGTGCTCACACAGTGTGAGTAAAAATCCTTAGTAGCGCGTTGACATTAGCAGTGGCGCTCGTAATCTAGCGTAATCTGAATGAATATAGGGGAAACACTGCACTCCAGTATCTCTGCACTTTGGGTCAGACAGAAGATGGTGGAATGTTTCGAAATACCTGATAAGGTTAAGGGCTGTCAGGTCGCAGTGTGTCTTATAAGGACATAACTTGTCAAATTTGAATAGAGGTGAGCCCATTGTTTGAGTAAGTTGTGTCACTTGTGTGTCAGTGGTGCATCTCTAAACTGAGTTGTAAGGACAGCTCTCCTTGTGAGGGCCATCGTATTCCTTCATATATAACTCAAAGTTTGTTCTTAATTTATTTATTCTTAGTGCCACCACCAAGTTGTCAGTGCAGTCGTCTCTTCTTTGAACCATTGTCAAGACTGCACTGGACCCGTCTCCAGTCTAAAATGGCTTGCTTTGACATGTAAATGTGAGTATCATTGTCACAAATTTGTATCTTTTGTTTCTACTTTTGTTGAGACAAATTTCAGCTAAACAATCATTTAAGTATAGATAAGTTCTTACTGGAGTTACCTACATCTTATAAATAAATTTCTTTGCATAGCATGTTCAAAACTAAAGCATTTTTTTATGTGCTTTTCAGTGTGTTCAAGATCATGGCACAAAAAATGTTTCATCAAAAGCAATTCATCACCGGTACGTTTACTTTATTTAACTCCTCCACCACAGATTTTAGCGTTAAACTGTGACCTAAAGGGGTAGTTCGGGACATTGGACCTCATTTCCAAGTGAGCCAGTGTGTTATTTATCATTGGAGACCGTTTTCAACACTTTCATTTAGTCCTTCTAGTTGCAGAAAACGCTTGTGCTAGGCTAGCGCAAGTCGAGGGGATCTGCTAGCCTGCCAATAAAAACAGTTTTACCCACTCCACAGTACACCCAAGGCAAACCAATTATAACGCCAGACTGTCTATGTAAATGTCTGTGTTGATAGAATAATGTTAGAAATAAACTTACCATTGCATTACATTTAGTTTATAATCCCTGTATTTGGAAGCAGGCTATGGCAGCGGCGGACTGATATTAACCTGGAGTGTGCTTCTCTGTTTACCTTTACCAGAAAGTAGTCCCCCAAAATGTAATGTGATCATTGCAATACAAGGATAGTTTTATTTCTAATATTATTCTATCAACACAGACATTTACACCGATATTCGGGCATTATAATTGGTTTGCCTCGGGTGTACTATGGAGTGGGTAAAACTGTTTTCATTGGCGGGCTAGCAGATACCCTCGACTTGCGCTAGCTTAGCATCAGCAATTTCTGCAACTAGAAGGACTGAATGAAAAGTGTTGCAAACGGTCTCCAATGATAAATAACACACTGGCTCACTTGGAAATGAGTTCCGATGTCCAAAATCCTGAACTACCCCTTTAATTTTTTTTCTTTTTTCATTTTCTTAGCTAAAGGACATTGAACGTTCCAGTCTGGAAACTCCAGACGTCATTGCAGAGACTTCATCAGATAGTGATGGATCCACATCTGATAAAGACTATGCACCTCATGAAGCAGAAATCAGTGATGGATCCAGCACTGACGATGATTATACACCTCATCAACTCACTGCATCAACTTCCTCAACTTCCTCAAGGTATAAGGACAGTTTATTTGTTTATTTGTTTATTAAGATCCCCATTAGCTGCAGCAAAGCCACAGCTCTTCTTCTTCCTGGGGTCCAACAGTATCAAATATACAGTTGAAAACACAAAACATAAACATTATAAAAATTTAAAACAAAAAAAACAAGTGAGCGATATGCTTAACCTAACAAAACAAAAACAGAATAAGTGTTTACATTTCTTAACTGTTCTTCATTCATTCTTCGTTATATTAATTGTTCACATACTAATCCGATTACCCACATTTCTACATATCATATATGTATACATCATTACACATCACACATCATACTTTTATATACATTCATTCTACCGAATATACATTATAATAACACATATCCTATATCCATCGAAATATACTCCATATATAAATATACCATGTTGTCTTACTTTGATAAATGCTGTTTTATTAATATTTTGAATTTCTTTGTGTTCGTGGTGAGTTTGATATTTTTCGGCAGTGAATTCCATTCTTTCATACCTCTATACAGCACCGTGCGCTTGATGGCGTTAGATCTGGCTTTAGGTAATGTAAAGTTTCCTACAGCTGCATGTCTGCTGATATATTTATGACTCTCTGCACTAAAAGCGAGGTTTTTAAACAAGATAACAGGTGTTTTTAGGACAGATATATTTCTAATAACAACAAACAGTGAGTACAATAGTCTGTCTTTGACCAGTAACCAGTTAAGTTTCTTGTGCATAGAAATTATCCTTGTCCTGTAGTCACACTTAAGTATTGTGCGGGCAGCTCTATTCTGTATACATTGTAGTTTATTTAACATGTCTCCAGTGGCATTTGACCAAACTGCTGGGCAATAGTCGAGATGTGATAATATTATCGATTGGATTGCTGTTTTCAAGATGTTTATATTTATAAAAGTTGCATGTCTTCTTAGAATTGATATACCTCTACCCATCTTTGCAATCATATTATTAATGTATTTTTTCCATGATAATTTGTTGTCAACTGTCACTCCCAGCAATTTGGTCTCATGTACCTGGTCTATAGTGATATCTTTGATTTTAATATTTAATACAGGATTTCTATCAATATTATGATTTGAGCCTACAATCATGCACTTGGTTTTAGATATGTTCAGGACCAGCTTGTTTTCTTTAACCCATTCAGCCACACTTTCTAGTTCCTTATTCACAATAGTTTCTAATACATTATTAGTAGATGCTGATGTATATATGGTTGCGTCATCCGCATACATAACTGTGTTAGCCTTCTCTAATACATACGGTAAATCATTTGTGAAAATACTGAATAATAAAGGACCAAGGCAGCTCCCTTGAGGTACTCCACATGTCGTGGTTTTGGTTTCTGAGTAGCTGCCGTTAAAAAATACTGTTTGTGTCCTGTTTGATAGATAGCTATAAAACCAATTAAGTGCAGATTGCTCAAAGCCATAGCAGGACAGTTTTGTTAGTAGTAAGTGATGATCAATTACATCAAAAGCAGCTGAGAAATCCAGAAATACAACACCAACCATATTTTTGTTATCAATTGCTCTAAGCCAATCATCAGACATGCTAGTCAGCGCCGTTGCCGTGGAGTGAGCCCTTCTATAAGCATGTTGAGAGTTACAGATAATGTTATTAGCAGATAAATAATTATTAATTTGTTCAAATACAATCGTTTCCATTATTTTTCCTAATACTGGTAATAAACTTATAGGACGGCTATTTGAGCTGGAAAAGGGCATTCTCTTGTTTTTTGGCAGTGAGATTATTTTCGCCTGCTTCCATGCTTGTGGACATGTACCACACATAAAACTTAAATTAATTATATGGGTTAATGCAGGAGCTATCTGATCAACAGCTATTTTGAGAAGCCTGCTGTCAAGGCCATCAACACCCGATGGTTTGTCTTTGCAATTTTTTAGGAAATCCTTTACCTTGTTAGTGCTTATATTCTCCAGTTTAAACTTGGGGTTTTTTCCATTCATGATTTTATTTCTTAGGTGAGATATATCATTACTTAGATTAGACATGTTTCCTCTTATTTTTTCTAGTTTGCTAATAAAATAATCATTTAAATAGTTTGCAATTTCATTGGACTTGGTGATGAACTTGCCATTTGCCTCCATAAAGGATGGATTCGTTTTGTTTTTTCTCCCTGTCAGATCATTTAAAATGTTCCATAGTTTTTTACTATCATTTCCTACCTCGTTAACTCGTTTTTCAAAGTAAATTTTCTTTTTTTTCCTGTTAAGTTTGGTAACAGAGTTTCTCATTTTCTTATAGAGGTCCCAGTCACATATATTTCCTGTTATACTTGCAGTTTTTTTCGTTTGATCTCTCATTCTCATAGCATCTTTAATTTCTTTATCTAACCAGGGTGTTTTGGCATTCCTGACAGTGGACTTCTGTAGTGGTGCATGTTTCTCCACTAGAGGCAAAAATAAATTGTTAAACTTCAATAGAGCAATTTCAGGATTATTGGCTGCTAAGACTTCAGACCAACAGATTTCTTTCACATCATTAACAAATACATCTTGATTGAACCGTTTATATGACCTTTTAAAAATAATTTTGGGTCCAGGATTACTTACTTTAATGTTTCTTCCAACTATGACCAGGTTGTGATCACTGCTGCCGATGGGCACAGACAATATATTATTACACAGGTCTGGACAATTTGTAAAAATATGGTCTATGCACGTTGATGTTTTAGTGCCATCCTGCTTTACACATATTCTCGTAGGTTTATTTATAACTTGAGTAAGTCCACATGTATTTGTGGCAGTTTGCATCTTGTTCTTCAAAGGGCAGTTATTAGCAAACCAGTCAATGTTAAAATCTCCCATGAAGTAAATATCCTGACCCACAACAGCATTATTATCTAACATATCACAGATTGTATCAAGATATTCACTCTTAGCGCTGGGTGGTCTGTAGCAGCATCCTAACAGTATAGGCTTTCGATGAGGTAGATATGCTTGTAACCATAATATTTCAATGTTGTATTGCATCATATCAGTACATATTTTCACAGGCACGTGATCCCGAACATAAAAAGCTACTCCCCCACCATATTTATTTCTATCATTTCTGTAAATGTTGTAACCTTTAATCTCTAGCTCCGTATCTTCAAAGGAAGAGTCCAGGTGAGTTTCCGAGATGGCAAGAATGTGCAATTTATGTTCAAATAACATTTCAGTGACTTCATTTATTTTGTTCCTAAGACTGTTTATGTTAATATGTGCAATACTTAGGCCTCTCTTTGGTTGTTTGTGTTGTGACATGATTGTGTTAGTCCTAAATGTGTTAAAAGTGTATTTTATGTAGGCATACCTTCATTCATACCCCACTTAACATGGGGTGCTGGTGCGAGGATGGATGATCAGCCTGTCATGTCAGTACAGAGAGTGTTGCACAACACATAGACTGTGCTGAAGATGGAGACGGGGCTGCTTCCAAGAGCACGTCAGACACTGTAAACCCAAACCCCAAAGACATTTGCACCAACAAAAATTACTGTTATGTCTGCAATATCCCTCAGTCTAAGATTGCACGGCACCTTAAAAAACATGAAAAAGTAGAACCAGCTATTGCTGAGGCATTCATGTTTCCTCCACATTCAAAAGAGAGAAAGAGATTGCTCGAAAAGCTCCGTAACCGAGGGAATTACCAACACAACCAAACGGTTATGGAGAATCAGAGTGGACCTCTGAAAGTAAAAAGAAGACCGGGAAAAAAACAGCCACTAAACAAAAAAATGTATGTTCATTGTTTGTATTGCAAAGGTATGTTTGTACGTAAAGAACTGTGGCGCCACCTGCGTAGATGCCCTTCAAAAACTGCAACAGACACCGAAGCAACTGGTCAGACCAAAGTTCTTGCACTGGCTGATATTGCAGAGGCAACATCTTCCAAAGCTATCTCTCCTGGTTTCTGGAAGGTCCTTGGGAACATGAAACAGGACGAGATTGCATCTGTTGTCCGGAACGATTTTCTCATACTGCAACTCGGTCAGTCTTTTTACAATAAACACGGCAACGATCCAACAAAAAATGAATATACAGTATACGACAGAAGGTTCGAGAAATGGGGAGGCTCTTGTTGAGCCTGAGAAAAAATCATTCAATTTTTAGTTTTGAAGATGCTGCAAAACCGAACAATTTTTATAAAGTCATTGAGGCTGTGCGAGATGTTGCAGGCTTTCATGAAGACACGCATTCATATCACACTCCGAGTCTTGCTTTGAAATTAGGGCATTCCCTAAAAAAGATCGGGGATATTATGATCTGCAGGGGTATTGCAGCAGGAGATGACAAAATGATCAGCGCAGCTGAAAGATTCCAAGCTCTCTGTACAAAAGAATGGACTGAGCTTGTCTCACACACTGCTCTTGCAACTTTGAACAAAGCAAAGTTCAACAAACCGTCAACCATTCCATTTACTCAGGACGTGCAGCGGTTCCACCAGTACCTGGAACAAAAATCTGCTGACGCTGTTAAAAATTTAACAGAGAACGAGTCTCCACAGGCATATGCCGAACTTGCCAGGGTAACTCTTGTGCAAATAATTATATTCAACAGACGTCGTGCAGGAGAAGTGTCGAAAATGAAACTGGAGTCTTTCAAGAAAAGAGACAAGACCGAGCTCCATGAGGACATAGCTGTTGGTCTCACACCATTTGAACGAAGACTGACCAGGCACTTCAGCAGGGTAGAAATCATAGGAAAAAGAGGGAGAAAAGTTGCTCTTTTGATGAACCCTGAGGTTGTCACTGCAGCAACACTTCTTGCAAATAAAAGAGATGCATGCAATGTGCACAATGACAACCCCTTCCTATTTGGAAGGTCACAGTGTCCCTCCACAAGCTTCTACAGGGGGCAGGACTGTATCAGGATGTTTGCCAGTCAATGTGGAGCAAAGAATCCAGAATATCTAAGGTCAACGCATCTTCGCAAGCATGTAGCGACACTCTCCCAGATTCTCAACTTGAAGAACAATGAGCTGGACCAACTGGCTAATTTTTTAGGGCATGATATTCGAGTCCACAGAGACTTCTATAGACTCCCAGAGGCAACAATTGAAATGGCGAAAATCTCAAAGCTTTTGCTTGCCATGGAGAAGGGATCTCTAACGAAATTCCAAGGAAAATCTCTTGATGAGATTGAGATTGAAGGCAAGAGTACTTTTTATTTTTTATCTTTATTTTTAATAGCTTGTTACAGTTACATCATGCATTACAGGTAGTACAATACATTAAAGGAACAAGAAATTCAATAACAAGCAGTTAGTCTGGAATGGAGAATTTTATAGAGAACACTTTGTGAAAGATGATAGTAGTATTATGATATTATTATTAATTAGTAAATAATACAATGTATGAAAATTATGTGTTCATCAACATGCTTTTCTTTAGATGAACTGGAACCGATTGATGGAGATGCTGAAGATGATGAGGACAATGGTGGAGACAGTGACGATGATGGGGAAGATGATGGAGATGAAGTGGCAGAACCTGTCCTTGGACTGCAGGGTATGTAACATATGTATTCTTCGAAAATGCAGTGAAGGGTTCAGTGTCTAACATTGGAGTACACATTCTATGTGAATTCCACATTTGTGGCTTTATTATTGCTTTATATAAAAGGGAGCTACATCTCAATATATTGTAAGAGTTCAATGCTTCTATAAACCACAGCCTCAATAATGAATGTAGTTAATTGACCTCTTGATGAAAACTCCAATTTATCTTTGTAAAGGTCTGTCTGTGTCTGCTGTCTGTGCCCTGTCTGTCTGTGTCTCTGCTGTGTCTCTGTCTGTATCCTGTCTGTCTCTCTGCTGTCTGTGTCTTGTCTGTGTCCTGTCTGTATGTCTGTCTGTGTTCTGTCTGTCTCTCTGCTGTCAGTTTCCTGTTGTCAGTCTGTCTGCATTAGAAAACATGGCTATGTGTGGAGTGGCGCTGAAATCTTATGCATTGTGTCATTTCTTTAGCAATTGTCAAGTAGTGTAACTTACAACTTGATTCACAAATTGCAAATGGGGAATATGACTTGGCTGCAGCTTAAAAAAATTGAGTCAAAAGGTCATCTGTAAAGCTTTCAATTAATAAAAGTGAAGATAACATAACTGCTGTAATAATTCATATTATGGCAAGCACTACTCAATTAAGTTGTAGTAGTAGTTATGGTATCCCTGATGTCCAAAATTTGACAGATACTGTATGTATGTATATAGCAGAGCCACCAGGATGACCCTATTTATTTATTTATGAGTATTTTATTATCCACCTTGTATATTGTGAACCGGTGTAACAAGTGAATGTCTGCAGTGTGGAATCAATAAAGTCAATCTTATCTTATCTGAACAAATATGCATGTCAGGATCATGCTTAAATCGCAAAACTAAAATCACATCCTGAAAACATTTAGACTCCATTACTTTTGTCATCATTACTTTGATTGATGACACAGGCCTGTTTTGCTTTATCTTGAAAATGTAGGGATGGAGAATCCTGAGGAGATCACCAGCTCAGAAGGTAATGTGTGGGAATACCACAGATTTTTCTTTATTTTTATTTCATTGGAGGTACTACTAAAGAATTGGTTTGGAGTTTTATTCTTACAAAAGGTATTTTTTGTTTCTGTAGAAAAAACGAATCAGCTGAAAAATCAGAGTGAGGTCACCAGCTCTAATGGTAGGTCTCCAGTCATTCATAACTTTTATTTTGTACTTCAAATGTTCAGGGGTGCAAACTTGTCACCTTTCGGCGAAATTCGCCGTTTTGGATCCCAAATGGGTCATTTGTGTGATTCGTGTAAATCCGCAATAAAAAAAAATTTGAGAGGGGGGGGGGGTCCGGCGAGGCGAGGCGAAGCAATGCACCTGTCTCTTTAAGGCGCGTGCACCTTATCTGGATGACAGCGAGTGGTGACTTTTAATACAGACTAACTAACGCGACTTTTTGAGCATGGCGAGTGAAAGAGTCGGAACAAGAAGATGCGCCAGCAGTGTTGTAGGTCTGCTGTATGGGACCGCGTGTGTGTGATGATCGCGATCGCGGCCGATTAGCGCGTTTAGCTTTTATTAGCTCCAGTGTCTCCCTCTTCTCTGGAGGAGGGTCTGGCGAGCGAGACTAGCTCCAGTGCGACCTGTTCAGCAGCAGCAGGAGGAGGAGGAGGAGGAGGTTGACTGACTGTGGCAGGACTCCTCTGCCTCTGCTTCACTTTATGTTGCTGGTAAATAATGTGGTTGTAAAAGTAGTAGGCTAAAGTTAAATTATTTAGTATGCACTAATTAAAGGGGCAGAGCTTTAAGAGACATTTTAGCTTTTATATTTTATAAGATATATTTTTTGTAAGAACCACAATTAATAAATATAGGTTATATATTTCAGTGAATATCTAATTGTTCTTAGCATTTGTTAGATAACTTTCTTTGCCCAATAAATTAAAACATGTTGGAACTATCAATGTCTCCTCTCTAGCAGCCAGAATCTCACCTACTTTTAACCTCAGACTGTCACAACAATGTGTGTTTTTTTTGTGCTTTCCTGAATGAAAGTGTCGAAGTGGTTGATTGATCGGACCTTATGAATGTTTTCCCCTTCTGATTGTGGTCTTGTATTTGAGATCAGATCTTGCTAAGAACTCTTTTTCACGATGAGACTGCTGGTGACACTGCTGCTGCTGCTGGGGACAAAGGAGCTTCTAATGGCCCTCTCAGAAAGTCGCGGAGGAGGCGAGATGCTGCGGTACAGCCGGGATGACCTGCTGCTACTGCAGCACATGGATTACTCCGTACCGGACCTGTACGACTGTGGATCATTGCTACTGAGACAACGTGGACCGGGCCGTGCTCCGACAAGGAAGCGGGGAAGGAGGGGTGGAGTGAGGCAGAGGCTGAAGAGACTTACCGGTAAACGGAGGAGCCCGCCTCTCCCCTCAATCATTCTCGCAAATGTCCGCTCCCTGCGGAATAAACTAGATGAACTACAGGCAAACATCACATGTCAGTGGGCTTACAAGGAAGCCAGCCTGATCTGCCTCACAGAGACCTGGCTGGATAACACGATCACGGACTCAGAGCTCTCGCTGGACGGATTCGGGTCTCCACTGCGACTGGATCGGGACAACGTGAGTAGCCAGAAGAAACATGGGGGTGGGTTGTGTGTGTACTTTAACAGTGACTGGAGCAGAACTGCCTCTGTCAAAGACTCCTGCTGTACACCTGACCTGGAGCTGCTCGCAGTGTCATTCAGACCAAAGTATCTCCCTCGGGAGTTCGGTCAGCTGGCTCTAGTACTTGTTTACATCCCGCCCTCTGGCAACGTCACACGCGCGTCAGAGGCTATTGCTGCGTGTGTCCATCAGATTGAATGTGCATCTCCGGATTCTCCTGTTCTCATCCTGGGGGATTTTAATAGCTGTAGGCTGAACAAGGCTCTCCCAACCTACCAACAGTATGTAACATGCGCCACCAGAGGCGATAAAACAATCGACCTCTGCTACGGAAATATAAAGAACGCATATAAAGCATACAATAAACCTCCCCTCAGCACTGCAGATCATAATGTTGTCCACCTAATCCCTTCTTACCGCACTAAACTTCAGAGAGAGGGTGTGGTAAAAAAGCTGGTGAAGAAGTGGGACGATGATGTGGCTGAGGAACTACAGTGCTGCTTTGAAAGTACAGACTGGGAGGTGTTAACCCAGGGGAGCAGCCTTGAGGAAGCCACTGATGTAGTGTCTCGCTATATCACCTTCTGTGAGGAGACGACTATTCCCACAAAATCTGTCAAAGTATTCTCTAACAATAAACCCTGGATTACAAAAGCCCTGAAAAAAACTCTGAATGAAAAGAAAATAGCATTTAAATCAGGAAACACAATTGAGTCAAAACACATCCAGAACAGACTAAATAAAGAAATAAAAGCAGCAAAGAGAAACTACAAGGAGAGAGTCGAGAAACTCTTTCAGGAGGGAAAAGCCAGAGACGTGTGGCGTGGTGTTAAAACACTGGCTGGCCTCCCCAGTAACAACTCAACACTGCAGACTGCTGACCCCATCAAAATGGCAGAGGATCTCAATCAGTTTTATTGCAGATTTGACCAGTCTGACTACTCACAGGAGAGGAAGGAATTGTTGGTTGAGCTCACCTCCAGGTTACCCACCAAAGCAATCTTGGAGCTGCAGCCAGAAGAGGTTGAACTCATGCTGAAAAGGACAAAACCCAACAAAGCGCCGGGACCTGATCGGATCTCTGGTCAGCTGCTGAAGTCCTGCTGCAGCCAACTAGCTGGTGTTCTCTGCCACCTGTTCAATCGCTCCCTGTCAGAACACTCCATCCCATCACTCTGGAAATCATCAATCATCTGTCCAGTACCTAAAAAGAACAACCCCTCCTGCAATAATGACTACCGGCCTGTGGCATTAACATCTCTGGTTATGAAGGGCTTTGAAAGGCTTATTCTTTCCCAGCTCCAGGAGGAGGTCAGTATGCACATGGACCCTCTCCAGTTCGCATACAAACAGCACAGAGGTGTGGATGATGCCGTTTTGACCCTGTTGCACGCCACCCACACACACCTGGAGAGGCCCAAGTCACTCGTCAGACTGGTCTTCGTAGACTTCTCGAGTGCATTTAACACCGTACAGCCTCACCTGATGGGACAGAAACTGCTGCAGATGGACGTCAACCCACACCTAATCATTTGGATCCACTCATTCCTGTCAGACAGATGCCAGAGGGTCAGAGTCAATGGTCACCTCAGTTCATCCAGATCACTCTCCACAGGAGCCCCACAAGGGTCTGTAATATCTCCAGTCCTGTACACACTCTACACCAACGACTGTAGGAGCAATAACCCGGGCATAACTTACATTAAATACTCTGACGACACTGTGATCATTGACACTACCAACTCACCAGGTCAACTACAGGCTGAGATGGACACCTTTGCAGGGTGGTGCAGAGAGAACTGCCTTGACCTCAATACCTCCAAAACAAAAGAACTGGTCATTGACTTCCGTAAAGCCCCCCCTACCATCCCCCCTCTGTCAGTCAACAACCAGCCGATTGAAAGGATCAATTCATACAGATATCTTGGGACCATAAACGACCATAGACTCACCTTTCACACAAACAGCGAAGCCATCTTTTCCAAGTGCCAGCAGCGTTTATTTTTTCTCAGGAAACTCCACAGACTTCAGGTTCACCAGTCAGTTTTAGTTGCCTTTTACAAATGTTTCATTGAATCTGTCATCACCTTTAATATAACAGCCTGGTTTGGTTCACTGTCCAACATACATCGCAACCCACTTAACAAAATCATAAACATGAGCAGTAAAATAATCGGACTGGCACAGGAACCACCTCACAGCATCTACAGCAGACGGACTAAACAAAAAGGTTTTCAGATAGCTTCAGACACTGCACACACACTACATAATCACTACAGTCTTCTACCCTCAGGCCAGAGATACAGATCCCTTACTTTTAAAACCAAGAGAGCCATGACAAGTTTCATTCCATCATCGATCAGACTATTGAATAGCTGACCTGGCTTGGCTTGGGTGTGTGGGTGTGTGGGTGTGTGTGTGTGTGTGTGTGTTTGTGCCTCCTCTCTTTTTAACATTGACTTTGTATTTCTAACTTTTTCTTAACATGTATGTACTTATCTGTTTATTTATCTTGTTTTAAACCTGCACTGATGCTTTTACACAAATGAAGTTCCTAACGGAAAAATAAAGTTATTTGAATTGAATTGAATTGAATTGAATTGAATATACAAGACATGATTGATATTCCCAACGATCAAAGTATACCAAACCGAACCGAAAACCATGACCACAAAACCGTGAACCGAACCGTTTACTTGAACATCTTTTAAATACATATTGCCGCTTATTAATATGTTTTATGTAACCTATGGCATTTTTAAGCTTCATGTGTGTTATTGGACAGAAAGAGCAGCGCTGCCTCGGAGCATAGCCTACGTACAGAAAACACATTTACATCAATAAATAAATGTTTCACAATGAATCAATCAGTCTGTATTAAATTTTATTTAGTTTGAAGGCAAGGTTTGCAAGGTTCATCTGATGGACATCAAGGGACAGATTCTCCAAGTTTTGGGTTAGGGTTAGGCTTAGCTTTTACTCATGCTAAACCTGCATAGGCTGAAGACCCTCTTCACATATTTAAAACCAAACACAGAGAGACAGATTGTCCAGGTTTAACAGGAGCAAAAGCTGTGCAAACCTGAGTAAATCTGGACCCTAGTCTCATGCTAAAATTGACTGTAAATTCACCTTTAAAGTTTTTTTTTTTTTTTTATTCCCCGGGGGAGCATGCCCCCGGACCCCCCTAGGGGGTCGGTATCTTGTCACCTTTTTTACCCCTGATGAGTTTGCACCCCTGAATGTTGTACTACTGTCAGTCTTAGTTTCAGGTAGGGCCTGAATGTCATGTGCTTTGGCTTAATTTGAAGGCCTATGCACACAGCCATCTACTTATCAATATCACTTTGGGTATCATGGTTAATTGGTTTTGTTGTCAACGATGAAAAGATTTGTGTTATATTATGTTTTTTGGATATAATTGTATCACTGGAGATACTTCAATTTATTTTGAGATGTTTTAGTTTTAGACATTGAGTGATAAAATTTGCCTCTACAATGTATATGGTTCCAAATAAAATAGTTACATTATTGCATAGCTTTTCAAAATAAAAGTTCAGATTCCTGATGCTCAGAAATTTTGAGGAATCGATTTCAACATTTGTTCTTCTTCACCAGGAAAAAGAAAACGTATGCATTCAGCCCAGGAGGAGGCCAGCAACCGCAAAGGTAAATATTATTATTATTATTATTATTATTATTATTATTATTATGCTGCTGCCATGGATTGATCTTTTTAGGTAGTGTAACATTAAAAGTTATGTTGATGCTACTTAAAACCTGTAGAGAGACTAAGATTTGAACAGCAAATCTTTTTTTTGTGGTGTAGGTTTCAGATTGTCAAAACATCAACTGTAGTGCACATGCCGTTGGTGTCAAGCTGCCATTACTGTTCTTGATATGTCAGTCCTAAAGATAGGATTTGATAAACATATCTGATTTGTCTGCACTCTGAGCAAAGCCTAACTGTCTTTGTGTTCAGAGTTTTAGTAAAAAGAAAAAAAGTTGTCATTGACCCAGGATGAGTCTAAGAGTTCTAAAGGTATAATGTGTGATTTTAGGGTGGGGGTCATGTTGAGGATGTAGGTACGTATAACAGGGGATAAAGGTCTTATCGAATTTCAGGTTTATTTGTTATATGCAGGTGTCTGTCACCCTGCTGTCTCCTGTCCACGATCATCTCTTTAGTTTTGCTGATGTTCAGAGAGAGGTTGTTGATCTAACACCAGCTGGTTAGCATAGAATGTGTTGAGTTTGTCCAGGAGCAATGTGGTGTGCTGACCAATGTCTCTATTTCTCCTTTTGTAGTCTGATGCACCATAGTCCGCTCCACATGGAGTCAGAGCTGTTGTAGTCCGACTCCACTTTGTCCCTGTATATCTCGTTGTTCGTGCCTTAAACTTAGCACAAATCTCCTAACTGATCCAGGGTTTCTGGTTTGGGTAGGTGCAGATAGGAGCTGTAGGGACCACATCACCAGTGCACTTAGAGTCTGTAGTGGGCTACATATGTGGATATTCATTGATGTTGCAGTGGTCTGATTTTCAAGATAGGATGGGTAGGGGTTTGTAGCTGTCTCTGAATCAGGTGTAGCAGTAATCCAGAGTCTGCTCACCCCCAGTGGGAAAAGTGATGTGTTGGTTGTATTTTTGGGAGAACCTTTTTCATGTTGGCTCTGAAGTCTCCCAAAACAATAAATGCAGCCTCAGGTGAGAGTTCCATTTATACACATCTACAGCTCCTCCAGGGCTAGAGTCTTATCAGCCTATGTAAATGAATATTGTCTTTTATGTGTTGTAACTTTGGGGATACTGTGAAGAAGACCATTTACTCTGTTAGCTAAGTGAGCGATCTTTTATAGTTTGTTCTTTTTGACACTTGTAAGCATGTTGCAAAAACACATAGCACCATACAGAGGGACTGGCTGTTCACTTCCACAATGAGTTTTTATCTTATAGTGTCCACTTCTCGTAAGATACAGCTTATTCAGTCTGTATACTGTAAATATTATAATTTGGCTTTGAAAATTAAGCAACTTTTCCACAAATGGTTTGTAGTGTGTACAAGCTATTCTCAAAAGAGCATTTCTTGTTTTCTGCAGGAAAAACAAAACAGTTGAAAACCCAGGAGGTCACCAGCTCCCAAGGTAAAAGCTGCTTTTCCTACATTTACAACAGTGCAGTAGCACAGTTGAGGTGATGACCCAAGAAAGAATTTGACTAAATTGAATTAGGTTTAATATACTTCATCTTATATCCTCTGGAAAGACCCTATCTGTGTGGTTTCCCAAGGCATGCTGGTTGTGTTGCGTTGATGGTATTTGTTCAGTTTAGATCTTAGTTGTGTCTTTTGAGTCGTCCATTCGTGTCGGTCAGCTGTCTTCATATACCACTGTAATTGAATAACACTTTATTCTATTACAGTGGTGAACATTACATTTGTATAGAACATAAAAACAAAGTCAACTATTTAGCTGTATTGGATATCTTCACAATCTAAGCAAGAAAAATATGTTCTTGTGATTGGCAGTGTCAAGAAGATACGTGAAAAAGCCATGGAGTGAAAGTGAAGTCAAAGCAGTCACAAAATACTTCGGAACTCATATTTCTAAGGGACACCTTGCATCCAAACTGGAGTGTGAGCAGTGCAGGCTTGCAGAGGATCGTGTTTTGCAGCATAGAACTGTTCAAAATATCAGGGATTTTGTGAGGAACAGGGGGCTTAAAAATAAACAGGTCGCATAGAGCCCCTTTTTTTTATTTTTACGTTTATGTTTTGAGCAGTACTTTTGAGCAGTACTAGAAATACTAGTAGATATTGCCCAATTTTTTGTTGTTATTGACTGACTAATATTGTGCTCTTTTATTATATTATCAATTATTTTACTCTGAACCTTTTTTGCACTTGAATTCTATGCATACGTGTTATGTTAAACTTGTATAGAACGTTTTATAAAGATTCAAAGTCTCATTATAATAAATGTGTTTTTCATTGAAAGAAATTGTGATCTAACATTGAATTTATTTTCCTCTAGTTGCTGACACAATTTCAATAAGAACCCTTGAAAAGGTGAATGTAAAACAAGAGAAATTTGAGCAGAAGTTCAAGCTGCTGAGCATGTCGTTTAATAAATGCCCATTTTATCCCTTTTAAAATAAATCAATTTCTCATATTACTGAGGTTGTCATTGTTTACAGATGTTAACTAGAGAGGTTGAACTCAGCAAAATCATACTGTAGAACTAAAACTTGCCCACCAATTAGTGCTCTGTTCCATTGATCAAGGCTGAGCTAGTTTTCTATGGATTTTTGTGTATAGGTAATGTTTAGTTGTACCAGGTTGGTCCTCACAACTAAGGGTTTAATAGGCTTCAGACTCATCAGTTCAATCAGAAGTTTATTGCCAAGTAGGTTTGCACACAAGGAATTTGACTTGGTGTAGTTAGTGCAGAATAAACATTAAGTAAAAAATATAGGAAGATAAAAAAACAAGTATTAAAATCTAAACAATATAAACATATATACAAAATCTTCTACAACGAAGGAGCTGTAGTGCAAACTGAGGCACAAGTATATGACATGTAACAGTGAGAGTTTACAATGTATTCACAGAATTCTATAAATGTGCAGATATACAACAGGCTGAAGTGGTCACAAATAAATAAAGACTGTTAATGTTATGCAGAAAGTCTGAAGATGCTACGTTAATGTAGCATGTCGATCTGGATGGGGAGAGGGAGAGAGTCAGTGTCAGAGGGGGCTCCAGAACTTGTTGATAAGGCTAATAGTGGATTAGAAGAAACTTTTTTTGTGGTGAGAGCTTTCGGTCCTGATGGACCGCAGCCTCCTGCCAGCGGTGAGTGTCTCAAAGAGTCTGTAACCGGGGTGGGAGGGGTCAGCCACAATCTTACTTGCACGCTTTATGGTCCTAGAGTTGTACAGGTCCTGGAGGGATGGAAGATTGCAGCTGATCACTTTCTCAGCAGATCAAATGATACGCTGCAGTCTGCCCTTGTCCTTGGTAGTGGCAGCAGCGAACCAGATGGTGATAGAAGAGGTGAGGATGGACTTGATGATGGCAGTGTAGAAGTGCACCATCATTGTCTTTGGCAGGTTTATTTTCTTCAGCTGCCGCAGGAAGTACATCCTCTGCTGGGCTTTCTTGATGAGGTCCTGGGAGATGGTAGTTCCCGGGAAGCGAAAAGACTCCACTGCGTCGATTGTGGAGTCACAGAGGGTGATGGAGGCAGGTGAGGCTTAGTTCTTCCTGAAGTCCACAACCATCTCCACTGTCTTTAGGCCACTGAGATCTAGGTTGTTCTGTCTGCTCCAAGTCACCAGATTGTCAATCTCCCATCTGTAGGCAGACTCATCACCATCAGACATGACCGATGACTGGAGGTGCAACTGTATGTGTACAGGTAATAGAGCAGAGGAGAAAGAACGCAGCCCTGGGGGGATCCGGTGCTGATGGTCTGTGAGTCTGAGACATTTTTCCCCAGCTTCACGTGCTGCTTCCTGTCAGAAAGGAAGTCTGTGATCCACCTGCAGCTGGAGTCAGGCACGCTCAGCTGGGAGAGCTTCTCCTGAAGCAGAGCCTGAAACAGGATCCTGGCATAGGTTCTTTTTTTTTTTTTTAACTTTATTTTTTCACGTTTTTTTGCACAAAACATAGGTAGCATCAGTATAATAGACAAAAATAGGTATGGCTACAATATGATGTGGCTAAATAGTACAAATGCTTGCCAAGTTGTGCCCTTATAAACACAAAAGAAACATCAAAAAGAAAAAGAAAAAACAAAAGCATATGCACATATACTGTACGTCTAAACACGTGTTATCTCGAGTACACATGTTCGCTTACAACCATGTGACTAAATAATCCATGTAAACACTTATTCCGATCATTACTTCCTTTCCCACTAGCGCGACACGGCTGTACACGGTTCTACTCGGTTCTTATTTATTTAGCCTATTCATTTTTGAGATGGTAGCGTCCCTCCAGGATGGGGGGGTGACTCCCTCCCTCAGGGTGTAATTGAAGCTTTTATGTAGTATTGGTATTAATTGTTCCCTCAGTGATTTATACCATTCTCCTGGAAATCCGTCAGTCCCTGGAGACTTAGAAGACTTCAGGGAGGAGATCGCCTTGTCAATTTCTTCGGATGATATTTCTTTTGTTAATTTTTCATATTGCAATTTCTGGCATAGGTTCTTGTGGAGTCCAGGTGCTGGAGGATGTAGTGACGGGCCAAGTTTACTGCAATGCCGACAGACTTGTTGGCTCTGTAGGCAAACTGCACGGGGTTAGTGATGGCTTTCAGGTGTAAAAGCACAGAGGTCAGGACAAGAGGTATGAAGTCGTTAAGTCCTTTGGTCCTTGGCTTCTTGGCTTGTATAGGTAATGTCCAGTTATAGCAGATTGGTCCTCACAACTAAGGGTTTAATAGGCTTGTGTATGTGTATGAGTAATGTCCAGTTATAGCAGGTTGGTCCTCATAACTAAGGGTTTGATAGGCTTGTGTATGTGTATGAGTAATGTCCAGTTATAGCAGGTTGGTCCTCATAACTAAGGGTTTGATAGGCTTGTGTATGTGTATGAGTGATGTCCAGTTATAGCAGGTTGGTCCTCACAACTAAGGGTTTAATAGGCTTGTGTATGTGTATGAGTAATGTCCAGTTATAGCAGGTTGGTCCTCATAACTAAGGGTTTGATAGGCTTGTGTATGTGTATGAGTGATGTCCAGTTATAGCAGGTTGGTCCTCATAACTAAGGGTTTGATAGGCTTGTGTATGTGTATGAGTGATGTCCAGTTATAGCAGGTTGGTCCTCACAACTAAGGGTTTGATAGGCTTGTGTATGTGTATGAGTGATGTCCAGTTATAGCAGGTTGGTCCTCACAACTAAGGGTTTGATAGGCTTGTGTATGTGTATGAGTGATGTCCAGTTATAGCAGGTTGGTCCTCACAACTAAGGGTTTGATAGGCTTGTGTATGTGTATGAATAATGTCTCGATATACCAGGATGGTCCTCCTAAGTCATATTCATGTCTGGAAACGCCTCCTCCCGCCCCGTCCTCACAGTCCTGTAGAATGTCAGGCCTTCATATCTCCAGATTCTTTTACTAGAATTGAATTCTGAATAGTGGGGAATTTTTCTAAATTCAGAAATACCAGCTTAATGTTTGTTACAGCTCTCTACAACCACAGGAAAGTGGTGCCTCCATAAACCATGGTATGAACTGGTATGGGAAAAAAGACCTTATAAACCACCCGTACCTGTGTGTGTGTGTGTGTGTGTGTGTGTGTGTGTGTGTGTGTGTGTGTGTGTGTGTGTGAGAGAGAGAGTGATCAGTGAGAGTGATCAGTGCCTGGAACAAGCTTGACCGCAGCATCCAGCAGTTTGACGGCCTTTACTCCGCACGCTGGGGGGTCATCCTTGGTGCAAATAAAAAATGGTTTTGTTATGTTATCAGGTCAAATTCAAAGACTGGCACAAAATGTGGGAATCTGGCCCCAATGGGCTCCTAAAGGAATACCTGAAGTGGCTAAAGGAGGATGACGAGAGGGGACTCTCCCACAAGGCAGCGTCATATAGGGACAAGTCCTGAATTTCCTGGAGTGGTGGGAGGGAGAGTCCCCTCAGCAGACTCTTTTTTTCCACAGCCGTCTGTTTTTCTGGAGACCAGTAGGTGTCTGGCGGTACAGTCTCCGCTGCCCCAGGCCCAATTGTCCTGCCAGAGACTATGAGACGGCTTTTCTGTACCGTTGTGGCTATGCAAAAACAGTCAGGCAAATATGTCAGCAGCTGGTATTCCATGCTGACGGAGGTCCTGGCCTGCAACGCCTGCAGGAAAGCTGCCACGGAGTCAGTAGACCACGCCATTGGCCGGACAGTGGGCTCTTGCCTTCCAGGTCCACCTGCAACACACATACACAACAGACAGACATTTTATTTGTCACATGCAAAGCTAAAACCAAGGCTAATAAACAGTGCACAGTGCAGTGAAATGCAGACAAACAAGTATGTTTACCATAATGGTGTGTGCCTACCTGCCCAATTACTTATATATCTGATAATAATTACAGAACAAAGGCATTCAGCCGACCTGTCGGGAGATGGCAGAGGCACAGCGGAGTGGTGCACCAACGTGGCCAATGAACAAGGACAGATCCTCACGTCTGTCCTAACCTCCACAAGATGAGGCCAATGGCTGAAGGCCTCATGTTGAGGTACATGAGAGCTGGAGAGGCACCTCCTGCTCTCTGCCACCGTCTGCCCACTTCAGTGAGCGGGCAGACGGTGGCATGCTCATCCGACTCGACATCTTCCACTGAATCCACAGGTTTGATGCAGCTGTTCAAAAAAAAGTTAAAAAAAGTAAAAATCTTTATTTGCCATTTGTGCATACACACAGGGATTTTTGTATGGTTGTTCCAGGTCAGGTGGAGAAACAAAAGAGAACACACAAAGATATACTCGACACAATGAAAACACTTTAAAAAGGCTCAAGCCTGGGATTAAAAAAAGGACAAGGGCATAACATTTCTAAAAAGGCCAGAGATCTATGTCTCTAAGTTAATAAATATAAGAATACATAAGTGTAAAGTGCCAAGTGCTACTGAGGTGGGTGCGTGTTGTGTTGCCATGTGCCCGGGTTATTTTGTGTTTGCTAAAAGTCTGACTGTAGCCGGGTACAAACTGTTGAAGAAGCGTGATCTGTGTGTGATGATGCTGTCTGGTCGTTTGTGTCTGAGATTGTATGTGCAGTGAGCTGGATGTTGTGTCTTTAATGATCCTCTGTGCTCGCTTTTGACAGAGCAGTGTGTAGATGGAGTTCATGGATGGAAGTTCAGTCCCTATGATCTGTTAGGACAGACCACCCAAATAAAAAAAATTGTTTTAGTGATTTTGTATTGAGGGGGAGGATTTTCTTTTCCTCTCCTGCATATTTATTTGCCTTTGTATTGTTTAAATACTTCCTATTCAAGGCAGCACTCTCTGCTGCTGTCTTTGCCTGCAACAGTGATGACATGGCACTACTGTTGCAGGCAATACGCACCGGGCACCCCACCAAGTATGATTCCCTGCCTGACAGTGGGCTTGTGGACATGCCCACTGTCCTTGTAGGTCGGCGCTGGGACCAGGACTGGACAGTGAGCTCTTCCCTTCCAGGTCCACCTGCAACACACATACACAACAGAGAGAGAGAGAGAGAGAGAGAGAGAGAGAGAGAGAGAGAGGCATTTTATTTGTCACATGCAAAGCTAAAACCAAGGCTAATAAACAGTGCAGTGAAATGCAGAAAAAACAAGATCATTACCATCATGCCTGGTATCCGTCCGACCACAACATCACACGCGACCCTCACCGAGGCTGCTGAGGAAAGCCTTCCTGAAACATCAATTGCATAAATTGCATAAAATCAATCAAAGGCTCCAATCTCCTCGCAAATCTAGGGAGGTGGGATAGTCTGGGAACATGGGAAGTGATGTTGCATGCTTTTTGTTTAAAGGAAAATAAGGGAAAATACCTGAAGGAAAGGCCACACATGAGCTGGCCTCAGGTGCAATATGCATAGGTCACATTGCCCCTCTGCGCTGCGTCCCCTCTGTGCTGCAGGGCCCCACTGGGCTGCGGGGCCCCACTGTGAACACACCATATAGAGCCCTGCAGCTCTTTGCAGCAGGTTTGACGCAACCGTTAGGACAGACCACCACCTCAAATATTTCCTCTGTTAAAAGGCACAGCAACCATCGACTGTGTCTGGGAAAACAGAACCGAAACATCTTGAATGTATTTAGGATCCACCAGGGCAAAACATATACACCATCACCAAATATGTCAGCCAGAACGCTTAAACTTTTTGTGCTTACTTACTTACTTACTTACTAGGAGATGCCAGTTAATCACCCCAACTCCATCGGAGGGCGATGGGGTACAGTGTTTGGGTCAACTGATCGTCACCCGGAAAATACAGTGGCAAATCCTTTAAGTGGCTGGTCGAAAATGATGTTTTGTCCTCTGGCTGGAGGACAAAAGGGGAGAAAGCAGATTGGGTACTTGTCTCCTCTGGTAGATCGTCTGAACCAGAGGTGTCAGGAACTATTTGGGGAAGTGGAGGAGGGAAACTACAGGCCTCCGGTTCCTGCTGGTGATTAACTCATTGGTTTGGAGTATCTGTTCCGCCATATACTGTGTTTACAGTACAGCCAGAACGCTTAAACTTTTTGTGCTTACTGTCAAATTATGTTTTGTCCTCTAGCTGGAGGACAAAAGGGGAGAAAGCACATGGTGTACCTGTCTCCTCTGGTAGATCGTCTTAACCGGCTGGTGATGAACTCATTGGTTTGGAGTTTCTGTTCTCACAGTCATCAGAACCGCTCAGCGCTCCTCACCATTACGCTCACGACGGAGCAACCATCGACCGTGTCTGGGAGAACCAGCAGAAACATCTTGGCATCTGAAACAAACAGGAGCATGGTTTTGTACTACTGCTATGTTATTAATATTCATCATAATAATAATAATAATTACTACCTTGCCTACACAATGACACAAATGAGGTGATTCTTTTCATACAAAAATGTATTATCCTTGTTGGCTAACTCTGGCCCACTTACAGTTTTTCTTTTAACTCTGTTGATTAGTGGTGCACTGTCCCCATGAAATAAACTAATAAATGAATGAAATGAAATGAAATGAAATTATCAGAACATCAATACAAGAATCTGACTAAATATGATGTTCAGTATCACTTATAAAATATAATTCCAAAAGAAATGTTTATTTCCCATGATCCACCATCATGCCATCTCATACATCTCCTTCCTGCTCTGTTGACAGCTTCACAGACTTCTGGGAAATATGCAAATAAGCCTGGCATCCACCCAATCACAACCTACTTTTGCCCTACAGTCTACATCCAACTTTGCACTCCATACTGCCCCATCGCCATTCGCGGCAGGGGTCAGCACAGCCGGTGTGCAATGGCTGAGCCTCGCCCTGGGTGAACCACCTTCTTGATCATGGTATCTCCCCTGCCAGGTAAGTATGAGTTGGAAGCCTCAGAGACTGGCGCCTCCTTCCCAGGCAGGGCCCCCAGGCTGACGGTGCTCAGACGGGGTGATTCCGGGGTGCGGCACCGTCAGCCCACATCCATCTGCTGCGGGGTGTGCTGAAGAGGATCGAGCCCTGCTGCGATTTGACTAGGACATGTGACATGCGCGTTTGTCTGCTCTGACCACTGTTCAAGCCCCCTGCCCAAACAAAAGCAAAAGAGCGCTCCGTTAGGGTCAGTCAAGCCCACCTCCATCCGATGCGGGCTGCCTTGAAGAGGATCAGGCCCTGCTGCAAGCCCACCTCCATCCGATGCGGGCTGCCTTGAAGAGGATCAGGCCCTGCTGCAATTTTGACTGGGACAAGCAAACTGAAAGAAAAGACCGAGTCAGTCTGCCTGCTTCCGGGGCCCTTTGTTTTGCCTTCAACACAACCATCAGGGGAGAGCGCGAACGCAGTCCCCCACTACCAGAAATTATGCAGTCGAGATTCCCACATTTGGGGAATTCGCAGGGGTCAGCACAGCCGGTGTGCAATGGCTGAGCCTCGCCCTGGGTGAACCACTTTTTCACTTTTTAGACAACTTTATTGATACCAATCAAAAAGGGAACAAAGTACATATAGATTCATTCAAAATACAATTCTGCCTTACAATAAGTTACAAAATTTAACAATACCAAAAAAAATAAGTGTATCATCACATCTCTGTAATAGTACAAATTACAAGTGTTACATATGTCATTTAATCATAACATCAATTAAGAAATTCATCTTTAAAAATTTCAGGGATTTCTTCCATTTTCCACAACTTCCTAACCTCGTATTCTTCATATTTGAGTCTATCCATCATTATATAATCTTTAACCCTTGCTATTGCTACCTTTATTACCGACTCGGTTGAGATCTGAAAATATTTAAAAGCTGCAAGATTGCGACATTTCCAAGTACTTTCTTTAACACAATTTATAAGTAGCCACCACCTTGTTATTCTATCACTTCCGTCAGTGTTAAGATTTCCATACAAGACATCTCTAACAGTTGGAGATCTAAAAAGTGCTGCTAACCAATGATTTAATGTTTCCCACACTGCTTCTGATGCCGGGCATGACCAGAAACGGTGGGTCACATCTTCCACATCATTGCAATATTTTATTGGACATGTAGAATTCTTTGTACCACCTCTCTTTTTTAAGAAGGCTCTTGTGGGGATACAGTTTTGAACTATTTTCCACGCCAAATCTTTATGATCATTAAGTAAACACGTTGAATTTATATTTTGCCAGACTTTAATACATTGCTTTTCTGGTAATGTACCCACTGGTACCAGACCTTGGTTGAGTGTTGACAGATTCTCTTCTACTTTCATTCTAGTTATTTTACAGCCAGTTATTTCCTTTAGTTTAGCAGCTTTAAAGAGAGTCAAAACTTTCTCATATATGGTTGGTCTGCTTTCTGCATAAGGAATGCAAAGAGAGATTTTTCTACCTAATCTTCTGAGTATCGTTCCCCCCACCCAGAGAATGGCAAAATGGTGCCATAGACTTGTATTATTAAGAATGGCATTCAAAATTGGCGTTAAAAACAAAGCATCAAGTTTAACTTTAAGGTCTGGGACAGCCTTCCCTCCTTTTGTTAAAGGTTTATACATAATTTCTCTTTTTACATATTCTTGTTGAGAGCTCCAGATAAATTGGAACATGGTGCGTCTCAAGGATCCAACAAAGGATTGTGGTACTGGTAGTGTGGCTGCAAGGGAGGTTAATGAGGCCAACACCTCTGCTTTTATTACAAGGACTTTCCCAGTAAGTGTCAACTCTCTTTCCTCCCACTGTAGTAGTTTCCCTTTGATAGCAGGTAGTCTATTTTCCCAATTTACAGTTTCCATATTTTTCCCAATTTCCACCCCCAATATCTTTATCCTCTCTGTTTTTTCTATTAGATCTATGTTAGGGTTTTTTTCTGGCCAATTAAGATAGAGGATTTCGCTTTTGGTCTTGTTCAATCTGGCTCTAGAAGCCAGGTGAAATTGTTCACACCACTGGAGCACTTTGACCATTGAGTTATTATTAGTACACAGGATAGTTACATCATCCATGTACAGGGAAATGTTGGCCTCCTTTCCATTACTACCTGGTACAGGAAGGCCTTGAATTTTTTGGTCTGATCTAATTCCACAGGCTAAGGGCTCCATAGCTAAGACGAACAGGCACACTGATAGCGGGCAGCCTTGCCTAACTCCTGACTGGATCTTAATAGGTTCTGTATATAAACCATTTATGTTGACTTTACTAAAGCAGTCAAAATACAATAGATTAATCCATGCTCTTAACTGTGGGGGAAAACCTAATCTTATTAACACCTCTCTTATGTACTTGTGACTCAGCCTATCAAAGGCTTTTTCCAGATCCAAACCAGCAATACATAAAGGTACATTACGATCTATAGCATAAAGGTAAGAGTCTCTAATTAAAGCAAGGCTGTCACTCATACAGTGGGTACTAGTTTCATTTGGACGTTTCCCTCACGTAACGCGTGATTCACGCGTTGCGTGAAATTGTAGGTCACACTGTAGCCACTAGGTGGAAGCATCGTACTGAGATGCAGCTCAAAAGATTTTGGGGTAATTCCACGTTTGACCACAACGTAGCTGCAATGGAGAGTGGCGCTGTTCATAGGCCATAGGTACTTCATTTGCAGCTGTGGTCGAGAGAGCTAGAGAGTGAATGGAGAGAGGGACCGCTACGCCGGTCAATCAGATCAATGTTGTTGTTTTTATTGTTTCACAGTGGTTACAGTAGCCTACGTTCAACAGGATCAGTGGTTCTCAGCCTTTTGGGGGTCCCCTGCATATCTTTGATCTCTCCTGTAGCCTGGCTGGGTGGCTCCAAGTTTGAGGAGCGCAGGGTCGATTGATACACTTTTCATTAAACGTCTTTTTCAAAGATGATGTTATGTACACAAACATTTGTATCATGTGATCAACAACTCACATGTGTATTCTCTTAGTTACAAGTGTAATTTAACACATATGTTGGATGATCGCGATGTTTTATAACTTTGAACATAAGTTGACATTTGTCTCAAACGCCCCACCTATGCGGGTCGTTAGAGACACAGAGGAGGGACGGTTGAAACAGCGTTTTAAACAGAAACTACTGTCATTACTCTCGTTTTTATGCAGCATATCAGACAACATACTAGTGTACTCGTCATTGCCAAAATGTCACATAATTTCTCACAATATAAATAGGTCACATAAATATTTTTGTCCCGTGCGTAATTGTCAGGATCCGCATTTCGATTAAACTCGCCTTTCTTCTTTTGTACGAGTTGTTGGACGACTGCATTTTCATTTTCATTTCATTTCATTTTCCCCTCACTTTGCTGAATATCTGTTGATTCATGTCATAAACACGTTTTGTTCATTAAAAATATCTGGTGTTTATTAAAAATATGTTGTTCATTCAAATCGGTTGTTGTTCATTGCAAAACAATAGGGTATTAATTTGGTGATTTATATACATATTTTGATCGCGCAGTGTGACCACAATCACTACGCACGGTGGCGTGAGGGACATTTGAAACAGCTGTATCAATCGTCCCTGCAGCGACTACTGACACTTCAACCTGCATCCAAACATTTAGCATACTGTATCTGTCGGGTGCTGTCTCTTATCCGGTACAAAGTGGGAGATGACAGAACTACTTTAATCGAGGGAAAGCTACATTGTTGCGAGTTGACTCCGGCCGGCGTGTGCACGTGCACTAAACCTGTGAATATTATCGTTTGTCCCGGACTCCCGGTCATAGTTATCTCAAGGAAATTTAAATCGAATGCAACTGGACTTGGTTATTTGTCTAGGAAGACGTTTCACCTCTTATCCTCTTGGATTACAAGTTACAGTTGCATTCGATTTAAATTTCCTTGAGATAAGTGCACACTGTTTCTGCTGTCAATTCGGTCATAGTTCATTTGTAACGTGTTTTCTTCATTCTTCATTAGGCTAATGTTAACACTAGAACCACCCAGATGGTCTCACACGGACGTTTGTGTTTTTCTTACGTAAATGACTTTGTTTACATTAAAACTACAGGTCTCTCAGTCCGTGACTTTTCCATGTGTGATGGTTTCTGAAGCTTACGACTTACACAAATGAAACATTCGATTTCTGGGCATTTATAGCCTACCTCGGGCCGACAATAGCTTATTTTTTCTTCAATTATTGTTTTCATCAGTTATATTTATCATAATATGCCCAATTCGGGAGGGAGAGAGGGGGAGAGAGTGCCGCGGTCACATTACATAATGTAACAGTTTCCAGAAAAATACAAAACAGGATATTTATTCATGTTACCATCTGTTTAGGTAGATAAAGGTCTCAGTCACATTTGAATAAAAATAATGCAATTAGGCTAAATATCATAGGATCTTTTTTTTTAAAGATAAGCCTATTTTATTTTTAGTTCCATAATTCAGAGATGATTTTCACTTAACGAAATGAAACGAAACAATGAAGCCTACAGTTTTGTCCTCCGGCTTATGAAAAGTGTGAGGAGAGGTAGCTACTGTAAGAACCGGTTTTTCTACGCTGACTGAACAGCTGTGTGAAGTTCTGTGGGGGGCAGGGCTGTAGCCTACTTGAGTGAAGTATCCACAAGCACACCTATTGATCAGAGATAAATTAAGGTGCTAATGTGTCGCTGATGTGTCTATTAAGCTGGTCCTACAGACCGCTGCATATAAACCACACTGTAGCGATTTTCACCTAGCCTCGCTTTCAATAAAACACACACTAGCATTCTATAGCCTAATTGCAATCAGTGAAATATATGAAATGAATATAAAACACAATTTAAATATGAGAGTTGCTGTTGCTCTAGTTTAATAGCGCTGCAGCTGCATTTGCCGTGCGCCCCTGTCTGTATGTGAACCTGTGTCTGTCTATGTGCGGGCAGAGATCAGAGATGGGTTTTTTTTTAATAACCATATATGGTCAGCACGTGCATAATTAAGTAGCCATGTGCTCTGTGCAGCGGCAACAAAGTAACAACAAAGACAACGGGCGGAATGATGCTTCGGCGGACCTGCCCTCGCTTTTGAGGTCGGTTGTGAGAAAAATGCCTGCTGTCCATCCAGACAACTGTGTTTTTTTAAAGCACCCTTGCATTACACAAACACACACAAACACACACATACGGTATATATAGCCGCACATATAGGCTATAGCCTATCAGTGATCATAATAATGATGATAAGAGAAAATGCATTGTTCACTAAAACTGCACGTTGGCATCCCAGACTGAAATAAAATCTTTGCTTACAGTGAGAGCTGCTCTACTAAGTGAACTATACCTTTCTTGCGTTACTAATGTTATTGTGTCTCGAGTGTTTCAGAGTCGGCCGGCTGTAAACCAGCTGACCCCGACTGACTTTTTTTTTTTGCGGTCACATCAGCACGGCTGCATCTTCGGTCGCGGCTGCTGTGGTATTTGCCCATATTGCCCTATGGCCAGTCCGTCCCTGCCACTGGTTGTTTGTGTTGTCTGTCAAAACATGGATGAATGAAACCTATATCCACACATCTTGTAGCCTATTTCTATCGAGGGAAAGTTATTTCAGGATATCCTGTTTTATCGCCCAGCCCGAAAGTGACATAGGCTATTGCCCGTTCATTCATGAGAAATCATCCAGCTACACTCTCAGTCAAACAAGGTGGGGAATGAACACTACTGTACAGTAGTTGGCTCATTTTAAAAACACACCGGCAGCATCGCCCACTGAGTTAATTAACTGCTGTGTAGAAAACCACGCTGTGGTCCATAATCGCGGTGCAGATGGGTGTGTTTGGAGCTGACAAGAGGATCGATAAAAGAGAGTGAGACGTATAGCTGCCGTCGTTACATTTTTCTCATTGAAAAACTATACTGTATTATTATTATTATTATATTGCATTCCCCATTCGTGTTCACTGCTCCGTGCTGCTGTCTTATAGAGGCGATCTGCTGCTCACAGATGCCACCTGGCGGTTGTTTGGGCACATTGCAGCTTCTGGTGAAAACACAATTACTCCTCCACAAAAAATCCGCGTGAGCCTCCCGTGACTCACGCGTGAATCTCGCGTGAAACCGTCCAAATGAAACTAGTACCCACTGTAGATCGTCCTGGGACAGCACAGGTCTGTTCGACTCCAACTATTTTTTCCATCACCCCCTGCATACGTAGAAAAAAAACTTTTGCAAGAATCTTGCGATCCACCCCAAGTAAGGTAAGTGGTCGCCAATTTTTTATATCTTTTTTGTCTCCTTTTTTAAATAACAGAGAAATGGTGCCTTCCCTCAGTGAAGGTGGCAGTATTCCCAGGCACAGACTTTCATTATACATTTCTAAAAGAGGAAGCTTTAGTTCTGACCAGAACGTGAAGTAAAATTCTTTTGGTAGCCCATCTGCCCCTGGAGTCTTATTATTTTGCATACTGTTTATTGCATTTGTTAATTCTTCTACAGATAGTTTGCTGTCAAGCTTTTTTTCCCATTCTTTAACATTTCCATTTACTTTTGAGAAAAGGTTTTCTGTGGCTGTTTCATCTGGATCTTCGTCTGTGTAGAGGTCAGAATAAAAGGAGTGTACAAAGGTAAGTATTTTTTCTATATTTGTCAAATCTTGCTCTTCTTTGTCTTTTAAAACATCTATGAAATTTTTTGGTTTTGCCATCTTTTTAAAAAAATATCTTGAACATTTTTCATTATTCTCCAAGTGTTGGACTCTACTTCGGATTAGTAATCCTCGGCTGGTCTTATCTGAAAGACGTGACATTTCCCTCTTTAATTGGGAAATATCTTCAGCAACCTCAAAACCAGCATGAGCCATTGTAAAGAAACGTTGTAGTTTTGCCTGAAGTTTTTTCAGCTTATATTGTCTCATTTTGGCCTTTCTTTTGCCCACCTCTATAAAATAAGTTTTTATTCGTATCTTCACATCCTCCCACCATTCTCCCACAGAGTTGAACAAAGGCTTAAGTGAGTCCCATTGAGTTAATTTCGTTTTAAGATTATTGATCACTTTTTCATCTTGGAGCAGAGATAAATTAAGTTTCCATGACCCTTTACCTCGTTTTGTATTTCCCTTTAACAGGAGAGAACATTCAATCTTTACATGGTCAGAAAAAAAAGCTGGAGTTGCTGCTGCATTGGCTACTTGCAGCCCTCTTGATGTCAGCAGGAAGTCTATTCTGGAGTGTGTTCTGCCATTGGACCAAGTATATCCTGGGGAATTCAGGTTTTTGGAACGGTAAGTATCTACTAGTTTAAAATCTTTAATAATGTTATTAAGAATTTCTGAGCTGGAATCTAGCTTTACACTGGAGGTGGTTAGTTTATCTTTTTTGCCCAATAAGCAGTTGAAATCACCTCCCAGTATTATCTCCCTGCTGCATAACAAAAGAGGTTGTAATACTTTTAGAGTGTTAAGTCGTTCTTGAAGTTCCACCGGGGCATAGATGTTGATTATTCTGAGATTAATGTTGTATAATGAAATGTCCACACAGAGAATTCTTCCATCTATTATCCGTTGAATCTTCTGAACGTTATAGTTCAATCCTCTAAATAATATTGCCACTCCGGATGATCTATTTTTGTTGTCTCCAGACCAGATTGATGGGCCATATGGCCATTTTTTCTCAAAATCTTTATATCTCTCTTTATATGATAGGTTACATTCTTGAAGTAGGTAGATGTCATTACCTTCTGAATAGAGAAAGTTAAGAGCAGACATACACTTTATCGGGTCATTTAGACCTCTTGTATTGAGAGATGCGACAGATAGTAATGTCATGAAGAGACAATATAAGATATTCTTAAGATTCATTTAAATACATACATGAGAAAAAAGACTCTAGTTTTATCTGTTCTTCTTCTTCTTCTTTTTCTTATGTTTTCCTGCCTCATTTTCATCTTGTGACATATGTTTAATCAGTGTTGTTGCTGAGAAGGCAACAACATCTTTCTGCTCCAAGAATGGGTTTGCTGAAGGGGGGAAGCTAGACCAATCAACCAGGGAAGAAACAGGTGAGAGAGATGGAGAAGATTCACCTGATGAAGTAGGTTCTTGGGGCCGTTTTTTTGAAGGGGAACCAGCTGCACTCAATCCCAATCCCAAGGTGGTAATCACAGATGCTTGTGAGGATTGATGAGTTCCTTTGGCTTGCTCCATGGAGGACTGAGGGCTGGGGTCTGACATTGGGTCCGGTCGTTCCAACCTCAGGGGGGCTGGGGCCTGTCCACTGGAGAATGGTTGTGGGGGGCATGCTTGTGGGATGTTAGCCATCAGATTGTCCAGAAGATTCCCCACGTCTTGAAGTGTCATTGGCGTTGCTTTGTTCTTGGGGGCCAATGTCAAGGGAGACTTGGTCTTCTGTAGCGGAGGGGGGCAGGCGGGGGGAAAGAAAGGAGGGGGAGGAGGGGGGAGGGGTGGGAGGTTGGGGTCGGAGAGGGGGGGTGGGTTGGATGGTTCCTCGTTTTCATCAGATGCCAGAGCGCTCCAATCTAAGGCCTGAGTACTGTCTTGTGTTTCCTCTTCCGACTCTTTGTCGGCTTCTTCAATTGTCTGTTGGTTCGCTATATCTGAAGGTTCCACAATGGTATCTGGAATGAGTAGCTGGCTATCATCAGGTTCTTCTATGGCGTGTTCTTGATTTGTGAGCATTATTTGTCCTACCAACTCTGTTGGAGTAAGCTTGTGGGCAATCTCTGAAGCGATGAGCAGTTGAGGAGCAAAGGTTACATTTGACTGGAACCTTGCATTGAGCTGTTGTATGGTCTGAGGCTTTACAGTTTCTGCAGATGGCCATGGTACAGGCAGCAGCCAGGTGGTCTTGGCTGCCACATTTTCTGCATTCCTTTGGCTGCCCAGGATAAAAGACATATCCTCTCAGGGCTCCTAGCTGGATGGTATTTGGGAGATGTTGGAGGATCCCTTCCTTTCTTAATAGACGGACTTGAAAACGTCGAGAACCAGTTTTGATTCCATCAATGTCGACCACTTCTGTGCCATGAATCACTTCACAGTATCGTGTCATCCATGTCCAAACATCTTGATTTCTTACTTTCTCAGAATAGATGATAACATTAACTGTTTTCAGGTCTCTCTCTGCCAGAGGTGTAATGTTAATCTTCTTGAAACATGGCACTGACCTTTTCTTCTGTTCAAACTTTTCCAGGCAATTTTCCAGGTGTTGACCAGTGGTGAATATCACTTCAAAGATCTTCTTTCCAGGATATGCGAAGATGTATTCCAGCTGGTTTGTAGAGAATCCAAGTTCTTTTTGAAGAATTTGTCAGCTGAACTGCAATCTGTCCATCTGCAGATCATCGAGAAGGTCAAAACGGACAGCATTTCTTCTCGGAGCTTGGTTTGGTGCTGAAGCCATGATGATCTTCCGACTCAACTGGGTGCAGGGTGTGGAGTTCTGCGAAGAACATGCCACGCCCCATACACCGCACGACTGTGACTATATTCATACACTGGCTAGAGAAAGACACCAGAATCTTCTTGATCATGGTATCTCCCCTGCCAGGTAAGTATGAGTTGGAAGCCTCAGAGACTGGCGCCTCCTTCCCAGGCAGGGCCCCCAGGCTGACGGTGCTCAGACGGGGTGATTCCGGGGTGCGGCACCGTCAGCCCACATCCATCTGCTGCGGGGTGTGCTGAAGAGGATCGAGCCCTGCTGCGATTTGACTAGGACATGTGACATGCGCGTTTGTCTGCTCTGACCACTGTTCAAGCCCCCTGCCCAAACAAAAGCAAAAGAGCGCTCCGTTAGGGTCAGTCAAGCCCACCTCCATCCGATGCGGGCTGACTTGAAGAGGATCAGGCCCTGCTGCAATTTTGACTGGGACAAGCAAACTGAAAGAAAAGACCGAGTCAGTCTGCCTGCTTCCGGGGCCCTTTGTTTTGCCTTCAACACAACCATCAGGGGAGAGCGCGAACGCAGTCCCCCACTACCAGAAATTATGCAGTCGAGATTCCCACATTTGGGGAATTCGCAGATGTCCTCCCAACCGACGTGCACAGTAGGCTCGTTCGAGATGAACTGCGCCTCGCCTGGACGGTCGGCGAGAGCAGGCGGCAGCAGCAGGGGGTGGTGACAGAAAGCTGCAGTCAAGTCGGACAGTTTCCAGCCGCCGTCAATACAAACAGGAAGTCACCAAAGTATATATTTCTTATGCTGTACTGCAATTTTCCAATAAATAACCAATATATTTCTCAGGATATAAGTTTGATTCAGTGTGAATATTTTTTTAAGCAGTAGCCTACAACATGAGATTCATATAATCTAGCATTATACAACAACACGTAGTGTTTGCAGTCCTAACTAAGAGCCAATCAGCTCATGATCTGGTGCGTTTCCATCATGCCCTGAGGCTTGCAGGCGGTTGCAGTCGGTGGAAAGCAACTGCGGCGCCTGGCTTTAAAAGCTGCGGCCGCCTTGATCTCGTGAGGTTATCGTTGCAGGCGCGTGCATGACGTCAGAGCAAGTCGGGATCAAGTCGGACACAAATCTAACCGGCATGCATTGTGCGCTGGTCACCGGCGATCGATTCTGCGCACGCCTGGCTCATCTTGAACGCACCTGTTGACTGTAGACTGTAGACTCTAACGGCCTCTCATTGGACCAGAGTCTACAGTTGTCTACAGTTTGGGCCAATCCCGACGCCCGTCTGTCTACAGTTGTCTACAGTCTACAGTCTGGCCAATCAGGGCGCAGCTGAATCTCTGACAGGAAGCCGACCGGTAGAGAGCGGAGAAAAACTCGAGAGCTTCGATTTATTCCGGTAAAGTGCACATATTTGCATGGAAAACATATATATAGATTGTATTTTATCATTTTAAAGTGGATAAACTAACTAAATAAGAAAAAAAAGAGACTAGTTTCACGCCGACGTGTTTGTGTGAATGACGAGCGTCAGTTACGTTACCGATACGTTAACTTGGCTCATTCCCAGATGTCATTTAGATATTATATATTATTATCATTATATATAATTTTTAATCAACACCTTGTTTAAAATAACACTAACAGATGTTAACGGCTAGCTGGGTTAACTATCTTTTCTCAGAACACAGCCCAGCATTGCAATCGACATTGCAATCGAATATGTATGAATGAATGAATGAATGAATGAATGAATGAATGAAAGTGCATATATCATTCACATGTATGAAATAAAGCATGCATGCCATGCTTTATTTCATACATGTGAATGATATATATCACATTTGGTCAATACAAGGCTTTGTATGTTTGAAAAGGAGTAGAAAGAAGCATTAGCTTAGTCCTACTACCCCCTTCTCCATAGAAGAAGAAGAAAAATACTTAATTCATCCCCCTGGAGGGACATTCAAATTGCAATAACCTAAAATGATATGATATAAATGCCAAGTAAACGTGTATAGCCTTACAAATGGCATTGTGCATTTTGATGGCAGCAGGAATGAAGGGTTTCCTGAATCTTTCTGCCCTGCAGGTCAGGGAGATGAGCCTGTCACTGTGGCTGCTCCTCTGACCTGTGAGAGTCCTGTGTGTTTTATTCTGAAGAAAATCCCCCCCAAAAAAACTTTTGTAAAGCCTCAAAATCTTCCACCCCTAAAGAACTTTCTGGACAGACATTTGAGACTTTCTCTGACTTCCAGAAGGCAGTGGACAAACTCCTTGGATGTCAGTCACAGTCTTCCGAGTCTGAGCAGCTTGCATTATAGTAGTTGTAGGTTGTTTATACTGTTTAAGATTGTATTCAAGTGTTGATCTTGCACTTAAATTGCTAGGCTGATTGCACTGGTCAGTCTGTAGATTTGAGCTGTTTTGTTGCCATTTTCCTGTCCTGCCTGACATACTAAGTAATGCCTTTGTGCGGGACCGGCGCGGCCTCCCCCACGTAATGGGGACCCGGGCAGACCAGACTTAGGTGTCGGAGGTGGAAAAGAGAGCGCAAAGCGTTGAGTGCCAAAAATAACAGGCTTTTTATTTTACACGCAAAAGCTGTACAAAAACACTCAATATGAGGGCAAAGGTAAGCAAACCAAAATGCACATGGAGCATAGCCTCGCAGCAGACTACCTCCACTCAGAGCTCCAGAGAGCTGAATGAAGCTCCCTTAAATACAGCAGCCTACCAAGGCTAATTGGGGCAAACCATTAATGAGGGGAACACCAATAACATAATGGCCCACAACTGCCCCTTTAACACCACCAATATACAATATAATACACCATACCTACTCTCTCCTTTACACACTTCATATAATGTACACAAATATACCACAGCTTTGTACAATAATTAATCACATCATACACATACAAAATCAAACACCCCTGGGCACCATGGGCTATGCCCACCCGGGCCCCCGCTCGATAAAGCCCGCCCCTGCAGCGGCGCGCGCTTCCACTGAGGAGCTGGGAGATGTGCAGGTGAGTGTGTGAGCGTGTATGAGAGTATGTGCTGGACCAGCGTCTTTAACTGTGAATGGATGAAGTATGGGACGAGCAGTGGGTACCTCACTTCACGCCAGGATGATTGTATGGAGAGAAACTGTTACAGGTGAGTTGTAGGTGTGGTGAAGGCGAATCGCAGCGCACCGCGCTCCCGACGCCGGCACACGGCTCACGCCGCACATGTTTACAAACACAACAAACACATGATTAATATAAACATAAACACCATACCGACGTCCCGGTTTCCCTTAAAGGAGTGCGTGTGTAAGTGTGTGTGTGTGTGGGAATGTCCACCCAGAGTCTTTCTCTCTGCCTCGTGGGAGACGCCAGACAATGGCGTCCACCCCCAGGTGACGGTGAGAAAGGGGAGGGGGTTGCTCACCTTCTCACAGCCTTGTTTGTTTGTTTTCTTCTCATCTTGTGTTGCAGGTGGGGCGGGAGGGCTGCGTGCATCTGTGGAAAAACCTCGACAACATCCCAGAAAAACCTCGACAACATCCCAGTTCCTGGGAGGCTAGAGGCTGCGTGCATCTGTGGAAAAACCTCAACAACATCCCAGTTCCTGGGAGGCTAGAGGCTGCGTGCATCTGTGGAAAAACCTCAACAACATCCCAGAAAAACCTCGACAACATCCCAGAAAAACCTCAACAACATCCCAGTTCCTGGCTGAAAGATGGTTGTTGATGCCATGCCATGTAAAGCCCTTTGAGACAAACTGTTTGTAAAAACGGGCTATACAAATAAAATTGCCTTGCCTTGCACTTTAGTGATCTCATCTACAGTAGCAGTGTGCTTTATTAATGTGTGCGTACACTATGTGTACATGTGAATGTGCAGATGTATGAGTACCATGTGCTCGCTATATGCATGTGTGGTTTTAGATGCAGCTGTGTCAGCACTTGACAAGTTTCCTGTCAAGGACTAATAAAGTATATCTTAATTACTACCACCAATCAATAAATGCATCATTGGTAGTTTTTATCCAATTTTATTAACCAATAAAGAGATTTTAACAACAGAAACAAGAGTCTTTTGAAGAGGAGAGCGCACACCTGCGTTGATGAGGTGCTCACAAACAAAAAATGAACAAAGGAAAAAGAGGAGAATGTGGCACACTCCGTAGCCGTGTGTTGTTACAATGTTTTAAAAGGGGGAACAAATTAATGAGGGGGGGTGTGTCCACAGCTGGGCCTGATTGGCGTGGAGGTGTGGACCCGCACACAAGAAAAAAAAAGGCAGAGTATTTTCATTGAGAAAAATTAAACAAAAACATCCAATACTGCCAAGATACACTACACAGTCTCACGAGAAAAGAGTGCATAGTTTAACAGGGACCACAATATAAAAAATATTAATTAACAAGGCTAAGGTGCGCAGTGGTATCCGCCACTGAACATTTACAACAATTGTATTGTATTGTTATGCAATTTTTTTTTTTTTTTTACTTCTGCGCTGTAAAGCACTTTGGTTGACCGTGACAGGTCTTTTAAACGTGCTATATAAATAAAGGTGAACACCATGTAGACGGATGAGTGAAGGCCTCCATGGGATAAATATAACTCTGAGCGGAACCAAAAGGAGCCATGGAAAACATCTGGGTCTTGACATCTGTAAAACATACGGGGAAAGCAATGAGATTACCCCTTTAATGGGGATTTGTTTTGTTTTTTTTGGCGAATACCTCTGCGCACCTTAGCCTTGTTAGTTTTTATATTGTGTTAAACTGCACAGTGTTGGGTCGATAACTATAAATATGTATACTATTAATCTGTAGCTGTATTCTCTTACTGTACCCGTTTATTCATGTGATGTTGTTCTCACTGCCTGTCGTCGGGCTCTTTTCTCGTGAGACTGTGTAGTGTATATTGGCAGTATTGGATGTTTTTGTTTATAATAATTTTTCTCAATGAAAATACTCTACACTCTACGCTCTAGAATTTAAAAAGTTCACTGGACCGGAGTCTACAGTTTGGGCCAATCGCGACGCCCGTCTGTCTACAGTTGTCTACAGTCTACAGTCTGGCCAATCAGGGCGCCGCTGCATCTCTGACGGGGAGCCGATCGGTAGAGAGCGGAGAAAAACTCGAGAGCTTCGATGTATTCCGGTAAAGTGCACATATTTGCATGGAAAACATATATGTAACCCACATGGTTACTAAACCCATTTTTGTAGTTTAGATGTAGTACCCCCGTTTCCCCACTTGGTGGCGCAGCACCCCTGCGAGTAATCACCGACGCATTGAACGTGCCCCCGAACGTGACCTGTGCATGATCACAGTGTGCACCGTCCGCCATCTTAGATCAAGCTGAGACACCGAGCAGAGCGGTCGCACATGAACCGAGCTGAAGAAACGGGGTATGTAAAGTGAACAAAACCACGCTAAAACATCAGTAACTCTCGGGGCGGGGTTTGGTTCAGTTGGTGGAGCACCCGCCCCATGTGTTGGGGCTGTGGTCCTCGCTGCAGGCGGCCCCGGTTCGGGTCCCGCGTCGGACGGCCCTGTCCTGCGTGTCGTTCCCCCCGTCTCTGCCTCCCATTTCCTGTCGCGCTCTCAACTGTCCTATCAAATAAAGGCATGAAAAGCCAAAAAATATACTTTAAAAAAAAACATCAGTAACTCTCGAGCAAAACCTTCATAAGTCTTCTGTTTATCAGGCAGAGTCGTTACGAGCGTGTGTGAAGGAGCGGGAGGCTGAGTTTATCGTGTTAAGTGTCCCTGAGAACTCCGGTAAGAAAATGCTAAGTTGCTGAGCAAGCCTCAGGCTAGTTGTTGCTATTAGCATGATAAGATAAAGTTCCTGTGACTGAAATATGTTCATAAAAACCAGTCGGAGTCCATGCTAAGTTCATGCTATGTTTCGTTAATGTTTTAAACCTACTCTGGTACCTGCTGTATCATTGTGTATATTGAAAACGAGCTGTAAAAAGATCGCTAACAACCTAGCGCGAAGCTAATGCTAGTCGCCGCTATGCTAATTCTGGGTGTTACCTGCTAAAGGTGATATGAATGCTAATTGTGAAGCTATCTAAGCTAATGTGTGCTAGCTGGTTAAGCTAATGAGCCTTTACTGTGACTTGAGATGAGAAATGGAGACATCTATGGTACAGAAATGTGGTTAAATGATACCGGGTCATGCTAATTATTTTTCCGGTCATTGAGATGAATGTATTCAGTGTTTTTGCACTAGTGATGGTTTAATATGTATTCTGTTAAAAAGAATTTATCCTGTTTAGAGTTTATACTGTAACTTTATGGTTAAAAACAGATAAAAAGCTATGGTTAAAAGATAAATATTGTGTTAAAAATGTAAATTCTGATTTATTGAGCTGTTTTTAAATATAAATAGAGCTTTATTGAAATAAATAAGGTGATTTATGTTGAATTATAAGTTCATGGTAAATAATAGTCATGGTAAAAGTACTTATACTGTACTGTAAAAAATATGCAGTCTCATTTAAAGCATTTAAATGCAGAGTATCCTTTATTTGGGTATTTATGTGAAAGAATTAGAGTGAAAAGTGAAAGTAGAAAGATGTCAATTGAATAGAAAGTAATGATTATTTGTTCTACACTCTCTGTGTAGACTGGTTTTTGTTCGACGGATTAAGACTTCGGATCCAGAATTCCGAGCCAAGGGTTCGGTGGCGAGCCAATCCAGCGAGAGAAAGATTCAGACGGAGCGGGTCCCAGCCTGGCCAGCTGTGAACCCAATCCGAGGAGCCCCGACATCGATTCACTTCACACAGATAAGAACCCATACACAAATCTACCCGGGTAGTAATTGAACATTGGACTGAACATTACACAGAACATAAACGCAATTGAACCTTGAACTGTGACCTTCGAAAAAGAGAAGGATGGACAATTTTCTTTGAACTTTTTTTATTTTTGACAAATTAAAGAGCTCTATTTTTCTGTATTTTATTTTATTTTTTTATTTTCATTCATTGCAATTCAATAATTGTGACAATAAATTGTTCACTATTACCAGCTCTTACGAACCTAGAGAATGTAGTGTTATTATTGTTATTAGCCAGAAAGACTACAGGCGCTACATATATATAGATTGTATTTTATCATTTTAAAGTGGATAAACTAACTAAATAAGAAAAAAAAGAGACTAGTTTCACGCCGACGTGTTTGTGTGAATGACGAGTGTCAGTTACGTTAGCACGATACGTTAGCATTGCAAGCATTGCAATGCATGCACGGATGCAAGCATTGCAATCGAATATCAGAGATGGCAAAAGTACCCAGATTCTTTACTCGAGTAGAAGTAAAAGTACCTGTGTAAAAAACGACTTAAGTAAAAGTGAAAGTACTGATCCAAATATCTACTCAAGTAAAAGTAAAAAGTACAGGCTCTGAAATTTACTCAAAAGTATTATTAAAAGTAAAAAGTATTTCCATTGCACGATTCACTGCAAAGCAAATAACCACACGATAATTCATCTTGAATCCATTTCATCAATGTCATTGTTCACATAGCCTAAGTTTACCTGCCGGACACAAAATGTATCCTAATGTACTTCACTATGGTCAATCGTAGGCATTTGTATTGTACACAGAGGTGGCAAAAGTACTC
Source organism: Trachurus japonicus (assembly GCF_045865225.1). NCBI lineage: Eukaryota > Metazoa > Chordata > Actinopteri > Carangiformes > Carangidae > Trachurus > Trachurus japonicus. Next base: position 28,573,607 of record NC_140928.1, read on the forward strand.
ATATTCTGTACTTAAAGCAGAAGTAAGCGATCCGGTCGTTTTGGCTAATGCTGCGTTCCAGGCAGGCTTTTGAAACCGTAAATTACAGCTTCAAGTCACGACTTACGACTTTGTAGCGTTCCAGGCAACCCACTCGTGTTTCTCCGACCTGTTTTACCTGTGAAAGTCACTATAACGGCCACTCGTAACTTCTGACCCGTGAACTCGTACCAGATCGAACTGGTACCACTTCACAGGTCGGAAAAACACGAGTTACTGGTTGCCTTGAACGCACCATAACGTCTTGTCAGCCGATGGAGTTAGCAGCCCCCGCCCTCGTCATGGATCTATTGGTCCTCGTCCCTACGTCACCACATTCAGGCGCATCCCTTGGCTGCACACACAGAGAGGACTGCCCCTTTATGCCGTTCTCTCTCCTCATTGGATAAAGGTTGTAGGATACGAGAAAAGTTTTCTCCTGGGCTCAGAGCAGAGCAGAGTGACTGAGAGGATATTTAGCTACCTTATGTTTCATTTTTACCGTCATTAACAGCATAATAAATGACTTGTAGCGTGTTACAGGGAGAGTGGAGGCTCTCTGCCTTCACACCGCTGCTGCTCTGAGCCTCAGAGCCTCCGCTGTCACTGCTCTCGTCAAGTTGGAAAAAAAAAAAAAAAGGAGCTCTGTGGCACCAAAAGTCCGCGACGATAAACGTGTTTATGACAGATAAGACTACACAAATACACCCATCCTAACAAGTATATGATAATCCATTGATCCACCGATTGATTATTAAAAAGGCTTGGTTGGAAACAAACGCATCCGACCGGGAGGAGGCAGGAAAACAGCGGAGAACTGAGCCACGTGTCGGCTACAGGCAGGTACGAATGTAAACAGAACGTTGACAGAAAGTCAGTTGTCGACCCCGTCAAAAAAATTAAAAATAATAATTCAGACTATTATACTTATGGAAAAGCAATACTTTCATTCTGTACCCCTCTAAAGGCCCCATGGATGTATTATTTTTGAAAAAATATAGCTTTTAATAAATATTCTACATATTCAACCTTTAACACAAAAATATCACTTACTTCTGCTTTAAGTAGAAGTACAGATACATGTGTAGAAAAATACTCGTTCAGTTCAGACAGAATTATCAAGATTGAACTGACCAGAGGCAGTGTTTCCCAACGTTTGGGCCGCCACAGACTCTCACAAAATAATAACAATAAGAATTTTTAAACAGCGTTTCACCACCTCTCATCTCTGCCAGTCAGTCCACCTGCCGTCTCTCTCGCACCACACGTACGCGCACACACGCGCGCGCACATACACACAGACACGGGCGCATGGACAGGTTGCGCTTTGCCGCTCGTAAACGATAAATGCGCTATATTGCGCAGATTGTACAGTGTTCAACCCCCCCGTCGGATAGTCCGACCACCATCACTTCCTTCCTCCATGCTGCTGCCTCCATGTCGCTGCTACAGTACAAGTTGGTAACTCGGTTCTCTCTCTACCGCCCCCCCCCTCCCTCCTCCCTCCTCCCTCCCTCCTCTTCTCCCTCTTTCCCTCTCTAGTTCGTCACGTCTTTTACCGGTGCTTTTACGTCGTGTCAAAACAAAAAAGTAACGAGCCTGTTTTTACAATGTAAGGAGTAGAAAGTACATATTTTTTCGTATAAATGTAGGGAGTAAAAGTAAAAAGTCGTCAGAAAAATAAATACTCAAGTAAAGTACAGATACCTGAAAAATCTACTTAAGTACAGTAACGAAGTATTTGTACGTCGTTACTTGCCACCTCTGTCGAATATGAATGAATTAATGAATGAAGGCTTTATTTCAAACATGTGAATGATATATTATCACATTTGATGCACTTTTGATCAATACAAGGAGTAGGAAGAAGCATTAGCTTAGCCCTTCTTCTTCATAGAAGAAGAAGAAAAATACTTAATTCATCCCCCTGGAGGGACATTCAAATTGCAATAACCTAAAATGATATAATATAAATGCCAAGTAAACGTGTATAGCCTTACAAATGGCATTGTGCATTTTGCTGGCAGCAGGAATGAAGGGTTTCCTGAATCTTTCTGCCCTGCAGGTCAGGGAGATGAGCCCACACGAGAGGCAGTGCTGTTGTACGACCGAATAACACCCGTGCTGATATACAGTACAACAGCACTCCGTCTCGTGTGATATTGCTTAATTATTACATTAACTCATACGGATGTATATATACAATACATGTGTAGAATGAGGGTTCGTTGTGGTGGTATAGGTCTTGATGATCAGAAACGGAGACGGACTGATGTTTACACTCCACTGTACTGACCGGCTTCATCACCATGACAACCACAAAAATCACACACACTAAACCAATAACAGGCAAGGGGAAACAGCTGATCATTACGACACATACGAATACAGGCTACAAAATAACAACTACTAATATTACAACACATACGAATACAGGCTACAAAATAACAAATATTAATATATTAACTTTACATTTCCTCCCCCTCCCCAAAAAATTAACGTCTCCGTTTCCCAACACAACACAATTGTCTGCTGGGGTAACAACATCAAGGTCAGGGACAGGAACAGACTAGACAGGCTCATCAAAAAATGTAGCTCTGTGATGGGGGAGGGAGCCGAGCTGGTAGAGGCTGTGGTTAAGTGGAGGATGGGGTGTAAGTTGAAGACCATCCTGGGTGACCCCCAACACCCTCTACACAAAACCCTCTCAGGTCAGAGGAGCAGCCGCAGCAAAAGGCTCATCTCCCTGACCTGCAGAACTGAAAGATTTAAGAGATCATTTGTTCCTGCTGCAATCGTTTCATATAACACTTGTTAAAATGTTTTTTGTGTTCATCTTTTTTGTGTCATTGTTGTGTGAGCTACTGGACTAACATGAATTTCCCTGCTAGGGATGAATAAAGTATTCTCTATTCTAACACAACTAGTAACAGCTACACTACAGAGCATAATATAGAAAAAAATCTCACTGAAGAACATAGTCCATAAGGTAACTAGGAGGTTTACTAATGCCACCAGATGCATTGCAGTTCTCTCTGGCCACAACTTTTCAGGTTTCCATGGCAAGGCACCTGATAATGCAGTCAAGCCTGGAAGATGATCAGCAGAATCACAGTCCATTGTTTTGAGTCTATGATCCAACACAGAAGCATTGTAAGGTCTGAGACGACTGTCTCAAAACCTGACAAAACCTGGGTTTTGTCAAAGGGGCCTTTCCAGTGACACAATCACCACTACCACACACACTGAACCAAGCACAGGCAAGGGAAAACAGCTGACTGATTAAGACACATACGAATGCAGGCTACAAAATAACAACTATTAATGTATGAACTTTACACATGTATTTGCCTGTCTTGTTGTGCCAATAAACATGAAGCACTTTATGGTTTCTCTTCCCATAAGAGAGATGGATCCTCTGATGCCTGTGCTGTCCTTACTGGACACCGGTGTCCCAAAAGATAGGCAGCAATGCCTTCTTAGGGCAACAAAGGAGGCCAGGGCACACCAGTGCAAACCGGCGCCAAATCCAGACAGTGACAGGCTGAGGGACCCCAAGACCGCGTATGAAGAAGGTAATAGCTGGAGTCATAGCCATATAGCCCTGTGTTTACAGTACAGACAGAACGCTTATATTTTTTGTGCTTACTTTGTCTTCAGCTAAAAGGAGATGCCAGTTAATCACCCCAACTCCATCTGAGGTGCAGTGTTTGGGTCAACTCATCATCACCTTTGGAAAATACAGTGGCAAATCTTTCAAGTGGCTGGTGGAAAACGATGTGGGGTACATTAAATAGTAAGTATGTCGCACTAAATATAATCAAAGTGAGTCCTACAGTTTGGTTTTCATTAATTAATTATGGTTTTGTAATATTTTAGTTTCCTTGATCGCCACATTAAAGAATCCCGCCATGGTGACAAGAGGAACAGACATGATGAATGGGTGAAGGAGTACCTTCTCCAATATGTGAAGCTGTTCCCTGCTGTCTCCTGCCACCTGGAGATATATGTCGACAGGGCCATTTATGGACAGGGTCGCTTCAGGTCCTTCACATTTCAGGAGATGTGGCAGTGGTACAGCCTCCACAAGTGCCTGACAAGTGCCACTGATACTGAGACCGACTGAGACTCGAGTCGGTCTCAGTGCGAACCTTGCGCATGCGCGCTGGCAGTGGAAGACCGGACAACAGGCACTAGGAGCTAATGCTACAAACATGCTTGGAATGTGGACTTATTAAATTTTTTTCGGGACAATTACGCAATTTGGGGCTTCAGCACAAGACGGACATTACATACGAGCATCATGGAGGTATTTGGATGTTTTTTTTTGTGTGTTTTTTTACGAAGAGCTCTGGGGCCTATCAATGTTGCGTACGCACAAAAAAGTGGCGTACGTCATTTTCCACGCCAACGTTCAGATGTATCAAAAGTGAAATGACCGTGGAAAAGTGCGGTGGCCCACGCCAACTCCATAGCTGGCGTACGCACGTTTCTACAGCTATTGTTCCTTTGGCGACACTTAGAGGTGAAGCTGTGAAACTGTTAATAATGTGAAAACAATTAGTCCTCAGAGTAATGTGCACATCAGAGACACATTTATGAACAACCCATCCACGTGTTGCAATTAGATAGGTGGATATAAAAGCACGCGCAAAGTGGTACCGTCAGCTTTAGTTTTAAGATATTGCAGATGCTGCAGTGCGAAGTGAATGTACAGATGCATCACATATTAACAAACATTGTGGCGAGATGGCTGGTTCAGCGCACGATTCATTCATTCAGCATAGTTGGGAACAGATTACAGGCTGGCACTGCAAAGTAAATGTATTTGTTTAATTGTCCTATAACCCTCGATGCACACTGAGCATGTCCGCCCAGATATCACACTGTCAGTGACTTTCTTTTTTTGCTGGTTAAAGTACACACGCTGTGTGAAGTAGCCTACTTAATGTCAATAAACACATGCGTAAAGTTGGACATGTGTCTTTATCAGCCTCCCTGGCGCACTTCTGCATTTATTTACTACGCAATCTGTGTATAAAAAAGGCAAATGACAATCATAAATCCATTTCACATAATTTAATTATCGAGTACATTGTCTGCTTTCATTTGGGATGACAGCGGTCCTCCGCCTCACGTTCACCTTTATATAACACACACACTCTCCCACCCCCTTTGTGATGGTGCCGGAGGACGGCAAAAAAAAGAAGAAAAAAAAAAGATGTTTACACGGCTCAACTTTATCGAGGAGCACCTTCAACTCAAATTTGGTTAAATTGCTGTTCCTCACAGTTTTTCATGGTGTTATCTGACCGTAAAGAGAAGGGAATCTTTGGTGCAGGCCTTATTTACATTGATTTTGCATATTTAAATGGAGGCGTGGACAGGGAGGAGTTCGGCACTTCTACATGTGCGCTCAATTCCACGTTGATTGGGATGAATAAAGGAAAAGTGCTTGGATCCATGCGTACGCACACTTTGATACATCAGATTTTCTTTGTGCGTACGACAGTTTCTGGATTTTGGCGTACGCCATGTTTCAGTATGAAATCCACGCAAGTATTGATACATGAGGCCCCTGGCCGTCGTACGCACAAAGAAAATGTAGAAGTGCCAAACTCCTCCCTGTCCACACCTCCATTTAAATATGCAAATCAATGTAAATAAGGCCTGCACCAAAGATTCTCTTCTCTTCACGGTCAGATAACTCCATGAAAAACTGTGAGGAAGAGCAATTTAACAAAATTTGAGTTGACGGTGCTCCTCGATAAAGTTGAGCCGCGTAAACTTTTTTTTTTTGCTGTCCTCCGGCACCATTACAAAGGGAGTGGGAGAGTGTGTGTGTGATATAAAGGTGAATGTGACGCGGGCGACCGCTGTCATCCCAAATGAAAGCAGACAATGTACTCGATAATTACAGTTTTTCTCACATCACTCTTATCATTTGCACAACAGTTAGTGCATTTCTCAGAACAATTATTACAAACTACAAAACCTAGTGGATAACCTGCAAAAGCGCGTCACTTGCTCAAAATGGATTGTCCATCCCTCAAAAGCAAGTACTCATGTCAATGAAACTGTCAGTGTCGTCAAAATGAGAAGTCCTGACACCATCGTTTATGAACAAGATAGTCAAATGGCTTTGTCATGTTTTCATTAGGACACTTTATTCTCTAAGTGTTTTCCAATGCAAAAAGTGATGATACTACCTGAAAATGCTCAAGACAGCACTATACACTACTTGTACAGCCATGTGAAAACTACAGTAAAGTTACACATTACTGTATTTAGTGGAGTAACTGATACTGAATATGTATGTTTCACATTTCTACTGCATATGCTCTTTGCAATTCTAATTTGTTCACAGCATTGTGCAAAAGAAAAATACACTACAGTCATCTGCAACAAACATAAGAAACACTCTTTGGGTACAAGATGGGAAATCTTTACTGTGGTTGCTGTAATACATTACAATACAGTAAATCTGTTCTCTAGTGAAGCTGTAAGTCTAAATGTAAATGTAAAAAGTTCTTGTCCCACTGTATCTTACAGTAATGCCTGACACAATGACAGCAGTGCAGATTGTTTAGTGCTGAATTACTGTCCAATACCACACACACCTGTTGTTCCTTACTGTAAATGTTTGAATAATTGAATTCACAGTGCTTCTCCCAACATTTAAAATTAGTTTGACAGATTTTGAAAACTAGTTCAAGAATTTTGTATGTAATGACTCAAGCAATGAAATGAGGACTATTAGTTTTATAGGGAAAGACTATTCAGCGTTCAAAAGTATAGTTCATTTTGACTGACATGACATAAACAAATGATAATGTTGTAAAACAGCAGAGAATTGTATGAGAGCAACTGATTCATGTCCAAAAGCATTTGCACTTTGTTCAGAGGAAGGAGAAACTGCTACTATGATGTGAACAAATGACTACATGTTGTGGAGGTTGAACTAATAGTTATGAGAACTTTCATTCTGATCTGAGAATAGCACCAAAGCGACTGAGAAAAACTGTAATACCAACTTATGTAAGAACATTCTTTGTGTTTTTCAGGATCTCTACATGCAGCCAGAGGTCATGTCATGGATGGCTTTCGCTCTAGGTAAAGAAACAAGATAAGGCATAGGATGGTATATTGTGCCAGTTATAAACTTGCAGAGTGATTAAAATTTGAATGGAATTACATCCAACAACCAACACAACAATGTTTCCCGATACAGGTACAGGTCCAAGTCCCAGTGCAGACACGCCTCCAGACCGCTACAGATCCGGCAGCAACAGTGATGCCTTCAGGACCCCCTCCAGGTCCAGATGTGGTCACACCAGCCCCCCCATGTCAGGGTTAGGGGAATAACAGGACCCAAATGCAGACAGCAAAGATTCCGGGTTCAGTGGCACAAAAAGGATTTATTGTACTCACGAGTTGCATTGAGAATCACAGGAACACGGGGAGCAAACAAAGCAGATGATCCGGCCAAGACTGAGGCTAAATACACTTAGAAGACACAGGTGGAGCAATCAAGACAGGTGAAACACATTAGCTAATCCAACAGGCAGGAAACTTGACAGGAAGACTTGAGAGTAAAGCCCTATTCACACAGGTGATTTGTAAATTACACCCCCACGTCTGTGTTTCTTGCGGTGCATTCGCATGGGATAAGTGAAGTCTGTATTTTTACTCGAATTTACTGACATTAAGGCTCCGATATGATGTCAAAGCTGCACGTCGTAACATCCGCTGCTGTCACATCCATGTGCGAAGCAAATGTAAATAAAATGTCAAAGCAGCAACGTCACTTCGCAACAGTGCAGTTGTCGGGCCGTCATGGCATTTGTATTAAGCCTGTTGAAAGCCGCATGTCATCCATCTCAATATCCTCCTAAATTTAGCTCTTTTTATGGATCCGAGCTGTTTATTTAAATCGGTCTCCAGCTCGATACGAGCCCGTGTTTGCACCTAAAACGCCTTCGAAAATGCCGCTCATAATTTCCACCGCAGCCTCCATGTTTCAAGCCGTACAGTATGGTTTCAACTGGGGAAGAACAAAAAATGCCCCTCAATTACTGAGATGCAGATTCGCACGGGACTAGTTTTACCACGGGACATCAGTCTTTGGTGAAATATAGTAGGTAATTTGCGGGGGAATTTTTACTTTACAAATTACTGACATGGCGCATTTGCACGGGATTAAGATCACAGACGTCCTCCACAATTATTACAAATTACAGAGGTCCCCAGGTAATACTAATCCCGTGCGAATAGGGTTTAAGACATGGACTTCAAAATAAAACAGGAAACAGGAACATAACAGGGAACGAAAGACACACCCCCAATTCCAATCCGCCCCCTAAAGACTCAGGCCCTGAACCCTCACTGACTAAAGTGACATCAGCTGTAAGTGACAGAGTGTGAGAGTCTGTGAGGGTCCAGATGCTGTAAACATGAATGGAACAGCACTTACCCACTCTCACGACACGTTACCTTGACAACAACATGTTTTTAACTCCACCCTTGGACCGATAAATTTACTGTACTTTCAATACGCACAAGGTGTGCGAGGGAGGCGGACTCAAAACTAAATGTTCCTGGATCAGATCTGATCAAATCATCATCAATAATCACAAACTGCACGTTAATACTGACAGTAAACTTCTTCTTTTCTTTTTATTTATTCCTTTTTTTTGGCTCCTGTCCATTAACAATAAAGAGAGCGGCGGAGCTCTCTCTGACTACTTGTGTTAATTTCTTTTTTTTTTAACACTTGCGTTCCGACGGCATCCCATGTGTTATGGTTTGACTTCACAACGCTATGAACTGTGGGTAATTCCCCTACCCAAAGTCAGCATCGGTGCTGACTTACGGTAAGGGGGGGGGGCAGTAAGGACTCATTCACTGACTCACTGACTTGATGATCTGACAGTGGAACAGCCCTCACACACTCACGGACTTCCCGTGAACGCGCCTCTAAGTCAGTGAGTCCGTGAGGGGTCGGATTGGAATTGGGCCACAGACCATAACACACAGGAAAACACAGAACTTCAAAATAAAACAGGAACTAAACTTAACTAAACAGGGGAACACACAGAGGACGTGACACTATCACACACCAAGGTGAGTTGTATAAAGACCGCAATTTTCATCAAAACACTTACCCACCTTGCTCCTGATCGGGGCCGGCTCTACGCAGGGGCAAGAGGGGGCAGTGCCCCCTCAAATAAATGTCTTGCCCCCTCAAATCCAAATTTTAGAAGAGAACGCACATTTTAATATACTCAAAAAATGTGTATATTACCAAAGAGAAAGAAGTTAAGTTGGGGGTCCGCCCGCTATTCAGACATCCCTCTATCTAGACATGCCGGTAGTCCGACATTTTTTGATACCGTTATTCCGACACGTCATCTTTTTTTTTTTTTTACAGCTGCGATACCCAGGCGCGTCTCTCTCTCTCTTTTCTTTTCAGCATGTCTATCACTGGTTTGATGAGGGAGTGATGTTCTTAATCTCAACAACTCAACTATCAAGTCACAAACAAAACTGACACACATGATAAACAAACAGAACTATGCTGCAGTTTGTTTGTCAAGTTAACCTGTGACCTTCAGCACCACGGACAGCGAGAAGCTGCAGCTGTGAGCGTCTGGGCTCTGGGCTTATGGCCTGGGGCCTCATTTATCAGGCCCCCCCCCCCCCCCCCCCCCCCCTTCACATTTCTGACTGCCCCCTCATATATGTCTGCCTAGAACCGGCCCTGGGGCCTCATGTATCAATACTTGCGTGGATTTCATACTGAAACATGGCGTACGCCAAAATCCAGAAACTGTCGTACGCACAAAGAAAATCTGATGTATCAAAGTGTGCGTACGCATGGATCCAAGCACTTTTCCTTTGTACATCCCAATCAACGTGGAATTGAGCGCACATGTAGAAGTGGTAATCTCCTCCCTGTCCACGCCTCCATTTAAATATGCAAATCAATGTAAATAAGGCCTGCACCAAAGATTCCCTTCTCTTTACGGTCAGATAACACCATGAAAAACTGTGAGGAACAGCAATTTAACCAAATTTGAGTTGAAGGTGCTCCTCGATAAAGTTGAGCCGTGTAAACATCTTTTTTTTTTTTTTTTTTGCCGTCCTCCGGCACCATCACAAAGGGGGTGGGAGAGTGTGTGTGTGATATAAAGGTGAACGTGAAGCAGAGGACCGCTGTCATCCCAAATGAAAGCAGACACTGTACTCTAATTAAATTATGTGAAATGGATTTACAATTTTATTTGCCTTTTTTTATACACAGATCGCGTAGTAAATAAATGCAGAAGTGCGCCAGGGAGGCTGATAAAGACACATGTCCAACTTTACGCATGTGTTTATTGACATTAAGTACTTCACACAGTCTGTGTAGTTTAACAAGAAAGTCACTGACAGTGTGATATTTCGGCAGACATGCTCAATGTGCATCGGGGCGGGGGGTTACATAGGACAATTAAACAAATACATTTACTTTGCGCGCATACAGTCCCAGCCTATAATCTGTCCCCAACTATGCTGAATGAATGAATCGTGCGCTGAACCAGCCATCTCGCCTCAATGTTTGTTAATATGTGATGCATTTACGCATCACATATGATCTGTACATTTATAGTATAAAAATGATTCCTGTTCACAGCGTGGTCAGTACCTGAATGGAGGCGACCCATGGCTCCCCGCCGTGTCGCGCGCTCAGGCCGGTTGCAGCGCACTGCGCTCAGTTCCAAGAGAATTGCCCTCGGAAACCAAAAGAGTCATCATGTGCAAAAAAAAACCTCCGGGACTCGTGTGCACTTCGAGCTGCAGCATCTGCAATATCTTAAGACTAAAGCTGATGCTATTTTCTGCACCACTTTGCGCATGCTTTTCTATCCACCTATCTGCAACATGTGGATGGGTTAGTTGTTCATAAATGTGTCTCTGATGTGCACATTACTCTGAGGTCTAATTGTTTTCACATTATTAACAGTTTCACAGCTTCACCTCTAAGTGTCGCCAAAGGAACAATAGCTGTAGAAACGTGCGTACGCCAGCTATGGAGTTGGCGTGGGCCACCGCACTTTTCCACGGTCATTTCACTTTTGATACATCTGAACGTTGGCGTGGAAAATGACGTACGCCACTTTTTTGTGCGTACGCAACATTGATACATGAGGCCCCTGCTCCTGATGGGTCGTGGTCAGCGTCTTGCATGGCAGCTTTCCACCATCAGTGTGTGAATGTGTGTGTGAATGGGTGAATGCGATGTACTGTAAAGCGCTTTGTGTATCGTTACCGGTATAGTAAAGCACTATATAAATACAGACCATTTACCATTTACCATATAAAAGAACAGTATACCTACATATTCCTGGATATTACTATTTATATCGGACACTGGTTCCTCCACATGCTGGCATGGTTGCCCAACATGGTAAATGGACTTATAGCGCTTTTCTAGTCTCTCGGACCACTCAAAGCACTTTACACTGTAGGTCACATTCACCCTTTCACACACACACATTCATACAGCGCTAAACTGCATGATCTGATATCACCAAGTAATTACAGTAACAGCCCAGGAAAGCTGTTATAACCAACCGGTTAGGTTTAGGGGCCTGGGGCCTCATGTATCAATGTTGCGTACGCACAAAAAAGTGGCGTACGTCATTTTCCACGCCAACGTTCAGATGTATCAAAAGTGAAATGACCGTGGAAAAGTGCGGTGGCCCACGCCAACTCCATAGCTGGCGTACGCACGTTTCTACAGCTATTGTTCCTTTGGCGACACTTAGAGGTGAAGCTGTGAAACTGTTAATAATGTGAAAACAATTAGTCCTCAGAGTAATGTGCACATCAGAGACACATTTATGAACAACCCATCCACGTGTTGCAATTAGATAGGTGGATTTAAAAGCACGCGCAAAGTGGTACCGTCAGCTTTAGTTTTAAGATATTGCAGATGCTGCAGTGCGAAGTGAATGTACAGATGCATCACATAAAAACAAACATTGAGGCAAGATGGCTGGTTCAGCGCACGATTCATTCATTCAGCATAGTTGGGAACAGATTACAGGCTGGCACTGCAAAGTAAATGTATTTGTTTAATTGTCCTATAACCCCCGATGCACACTGAGCATGTCCGCCCAGATATCACACTGTCAGTGACTTTCTTTTTTTGCTGGTTAAACTACACACGCTGTGTGAAGTACTTAATGTCAATGCGTAAAGTTGGACATGTGTCTTTATCAGCCTCCCTGGCGCACTTCTGCATTTATTTACTACGCGATCTGTGTATAAAAAAAGGCAAATGACAATCATAAATCCATTTCACATAATTTAATTATCGAGTACATTGTCTGCTTTCATTTGGGATGACAGTGGTCCGCCGCCTCACGTTCACCTTTATATCACACACACACTCTCCCACCCCCTTTGTGATGGTGCCGGAGGACGGCAAAAAAAAGAAGAAAAAAAAAAGATGTTTACACGGCTCAACTTTATCGAGGAGCACCTTCAACTCAAATTTGGTTAAATTGCTGTTCCTCACAGTTTTTCATGGTGTTATCTGACCGTAAAGAGAAGGGAATCTTTGGTGCAGGCCTTATTTACATTGATTTGCATATTTAAATGGGGGCGTGGACAGGGAGGAGATTACCACTTCGGCATGTGCGCTCAATTCCACGTTGATTGGGATGTACAAAGGAAAAGTGCTTGGATCCATGCGTACGCACACTTTGATACATCAGATTTTCTTTGTGCGTACGACAGTTTCTGGATTCTGGCGTACGCCATGTTTCAGTATGAAATCCACGCAAGTATTGATACATGAGGCCCCTGGGCTGTTGTTTACTTGGTGATATCAGATCGTGCCACTAAACTAACCATTCACACACATTACAGCCAATGCACACCACTCTATTCCGACTGCTATGTTCGACTGTTTGACACGTTGACTGGAGGAGCCTGGAATTGACCCTCTGACCTTCTAGTTAGGGAACGACCCGCTCTACCTCCTGAGCCATGGTGGAGGCTCCACTAGCTCAGAGTATTACTGTAAGTACTAAAACCAGAGTATTAAGTTAAAACTAAAACTAGTAAAATACCAATAAACAGAACATTAAAGCCAAACAAGTAGTGGACAAATAAAACTCCAATAAAATATCTCAAAGATAAAACTACCTTCCTTGTCAAGTTGTTCAGTCTGACAGGGTGCAGGTTGAAAAAGTACTCTGGGCCAATGAATTCCTATGTGTTTAAAATTTTGAAGTCTTTTTACCTTATTTTCTTTCCTCACTTCCCACATAGCAAAACTGGTCTGGCCCAGTTATGGGCCACACAACCCACCTGCACTTGGCCCACATACAGCAATGAATTACGGTCCTCTAGTGGCCCACATCTGGCATCCAAAACGTGGGCCACATATGGCCCATAACTCAGCCAAACCATACAACCAGAGCTGGCCCTATTCTGGCCCTATGTTGGACCAAACCATTTTCAAAAGTGGTTCCTAATATCAGCCTTAACTAAACCTTAACTCAGCCACTTCATTTGTGTGTCATATTTCATCCAGATTTAAAAAAAAAAAAAAAAAAAAAACAGCTTCAACAAGTACAGTACAGTATTATGAGCAAATGTTTCTTTATTTTGAAGTCCACACACGCAGTTCACATGCACACCTGCACATTTAAAGAGTGACTCTGCAAATTTCTCTCTTTTTTTTTTTTAATTTATTTTTTAAACTCTGCAAATTTCAAAACCATTAGTCCATGAACCAGAGTCTGCACATTTTAAACCATGAGTGAACCAGGAGTCTGCACTTGAACCAGGAGTCTGCAAAATTAAAAACGGTCGCTCCATGAACCAGGATACTCCACATTCTCAATTTGTTGTGCTTTACATTCCCTGCTTTCTTTCCTTGTCATCCTGGCACCATCTCTGACTGGCCATCCATCTCTATTTCTTGATCCGTCGCCTCAGATGTTGAGCGCCTTACTGCAGCTGAAACATACATGCACAAATGGTTTGAAATTAACATTTTGTATCATTGGGTAATTGGGCTGCCACAAACGATTATTTTGATAGTCGACTAGTCACAGACTATTTTTTTCGATTAGTCGACTAATCGGATCATACGTAAATTGAATGTAAAACATACAGATTATCGCACCAGCATGCAGCTGCTCTTTATACCATCATTAGCTTTCAGCTTGAAGTGTTTAAGGTATATGCTAACTAAAAATAAAGACAATTAAGATGATAGTTCATTAAACTTTTAATGAAATATGCAGCTTGTAGCAACAAACAATTATTTAACTGTAGCATAAAGTGCAAACAGCTGAGTAAAATAAGGATAAGGCACTGGCCTAAACAACACCAAAATAAATACTTAAGGTTTTTTTTTTTGGTTTTTCTTTCCTTCATTTGTCTCTGGCATCAAACATATATGAATAAAATGAGGTAGACACCTGAAACTAAGGAATTATTCACAATATAATATTTTGGTCTCACTCAAATATAACAGAAGTAGCCTACATTTTGTGCTCAGTGTAAATAATTGTCGTTCTGTTAAAAAAAAAAAAAAAAAACGAATAGTTTGAGACAATCGTCTTGTCTGAAAAAATGTAAATGTTCCCTTTTTACTGTCACAGAAGGAGAAACATGGAAAGACAGAGAACAGAAGAGAGAGAACGTTCTGTGTGAAACTCTGTCAAGTGAAAACAAGTGAAACTGAGGCGCAGCTCAAACTCTGCAAGGTGCCGACTGTGATGGGAAGCTATTGAAGTAGTTTTACGCCGGGAGAGAAGACTTCTTCGTTAAGATGAGCGCTCATTACGTGACCAGGACCGCTGTGACCAGGGGTCTCATTTATAAAACTGTGCGTGGGATCGTTACTAAAAGTGTACGTACGCCCAAAAGCCAAGTTTTGCGTGCGCCAGTAAATATTCAGACTTATAAAACCCTGTGTACGCACACCTGCAGGCAAACTTCCCTTTATAGATCACAGAGTTCCTACAAGTGTGCGCAGCTGAATCCGCTTCACGTTCCGCCCTGTACACGCCCTGTTTTAACCCTAGATGGTCGATGCAAACCACCACATGAATGTGATCTGCATGTCAATGAGCCTCATGCTCTTGTTCCGTCGGTGTTGTGAATTAGCTGCAGGTGTGAAAGTGACAACGTGACGTGTTGCTGCAGCTGTTAACGGCGTCAGCGGCTCAGAGCACACACGGTGTTGTTTTGGTGCGCTGCCCTCTCTAATGCTGGACCCGGTTCGGCACAAAGTTACAACAATGACAACAGTTCTAATCTGAAACGAGTTATTAACCTTCATCATGGTCTCCCTCTCCCTCCTTTCTCCTCCAGCGGTGCCGTGGTGCAGAATTACGCACGGGGCTCACCGCTGTATTATTTACAGTAATTAGACTGATCGATAAAACTTTAAATAATTAGCAGAATCAGTTACATTCTGAGGAATGATCAAACATGACACTTGTCTTGATAACAAGAAAACAGAATGTAACAATTGTGGGAACGATTACTGGATTTTTTTTCCAGGCTTTGAGATTTAATTGACTCAAGATCATATGTTCACACAGTATCATAGGAGCATATAGTTATTTACACCAGGTATTTATCCCATGCAGCAGCGCCTCCTCTCCTCCTCCTGCGCTCTGGGAGGGACAATATGACGGAGAGATGGTGGTGATTAAATATAGAGAAGGAATTTTGATTTTGAATTTTAAGTTAGATTCTAAGAAGATGTTTCTGAAACACCAGTCCGATGCAAAATAAGGGCGCTGTTGAATTAAATCACCGTGGCAACATGGATCTAACGCATACGGGTTGAAACTAAATGTGTGACGGCCGATAATAAAAACATAATCGTTCTTCTCAATCATCATTTCCTGAGTGTGACTTCAGTTCACCACCACACCGTCTGTGTCGCCAATTCCCCTTTTCCTCCAAACCAGCGTACGCATGGCTCAGTGTTTGCTTAGAGCTGCGCACATTCTCCCATCACGTTTGTTTTTTATAGATCACAACCTTGGCGTGGAAAGTCACGTACGCCACTTTCAGCCCCGTTTTGTGCGTACGCAACGGTTATAAATGAGACCCCAGAAGCTTACATTATTCTCCAACACCGACTCTCAAAGTCTGCGATTTTATTTTTAAGTGACGAACGGCTGTTTTTCAGTCCATGATTTAAAACGATGGACCGGCGGTACCGCTAGTATCGCTTCTCATTTAAAATGACAGATGAGAGAGAGAGAGAGCGGCGGGGGGGGGCTACACCGGTGCCACTTGATGACGGACAAGAGAGGTAGAGAGAAAAGAGAGAGAACACCTGTACTAACTCATCTTGAGTGAACGAGCGCGCGTGTGTGTGGTGGGCGGCTGCGGGTGCGTGTGTGGAAGGTGCTGCAGCAGTTTTGAGTGAAAAACAAAGTAAAAAAAAAAAAAACGGCGCGTCGACTATTAAATTAGTTGTCGACGATTTTAATAGTTGACATAATCGTGACTAGTCGACTAATCGTGGCAGCCCTATTGGGTAATAAGGCTACTGTTATTCTAATAAAACTGATCCTGATGACAACATTCTGGTGTTAGATCTCAAGTGTTTTGTTCAAAGAAAAAGTGAGCACACTCCTAATGATATCAAGTCCAAATTGTATAGATAAATCAATATAATATCAATATGTATTTTTTCTCTTTAAACATAAGTATTACACTACAGGTATCAAGGCAAACTTACCAATAACAACATTTCGTAACTTATTGTGGACATGTACGGTATGAAATGATGGAGCTTCTGGCAAAAACTGTAGTTTCAATGCAAGAGACGATTGTCTATGTCACCAGGTGTGTGTGAGACTGCGGCTGCATTGTTTCACTGCAGTTCAACTCACAACTCTCCCCGTTAATAAACTGACCGAGTATAAAATCCATGTTTAATCTAATGCAATCTACTGTATAGTACAAAAGATAAAAGCGTCACCATTCTTACAGATGACCTGATAATCTATTTATCTAATCTTAGCAGAGAAAACATGTGTGAATACTCACAGGTTTACTGTACAAGCTGGATGTCTGCTGTGTCTCACTGCTGGTTGTCGTTGGAGCACTGCTGGTGCACCTCGTTGTACAGATCTCACTGCTGGTGCACCTCGTTGAGAGCCTACAGCTTCATTGTAGTTATCTGGAGAAAAGGAAAAAAGGGGGAAAAAAACAGAGATATTTTAAGTAATACACAACATAACATTAGCTGACACTAAAAGGTGTAGTTCTTAAATTAATTAATTCAGATTAAATATATATTTTTATGGAAAAGCAATACTTGAAAAAATAAAGCTTTTAATAAGCATTCTCTATATTCAACCTTTGAATTGAGAATTAATAAGGAATGACATGACATATTTCTTGGCTTAGCTATCAAAACATCATTCTTTTTTAAATTATTTCTACACAGGCATTTTCTCTACTTCAAAGTGGCTTGTCTGCTTTTTTCCACTCTGTACATGGCTGCGCAGACCTCAAACAGTCAAAAACTACATAGTATTATGTATACACAATTTGCTTATTTACATACTTCATTGAATCAGAGTTAATGCAACACACTACAGTAACCTTGTGAAAGTTTACACATTTAAACAATTCAGTGTGAATCTGGATCATACAGCTAAAATCACCCTATTCATCCATTCAACATTTTATATAGCCTGAGCTTTGAAAGCACAGAAAGATTTATTGCGCCACTCTCATTTTTATGTTTAAAAATGCGCGGGACAATCTGACTGACAGCCCAATTAGTTTCTATATGAACATGAAATAGCATACAGCCTACCTGGCAGAAGGATTAGCCTAATATTACGGTCAGTCCCGGTTTCCGGGCGCATGACGTCTGTCCGACTACCCATTTCTCCGACCACCCATTTCTCCGACTCCGACCATACATTTCTTTATTTTTGCGTCATCAGTCCGACCTCCCACTTCTCCGACTTAAGTAGCCCTAACCCTTAACCTTACCCTAAACCTAACCTCAACACTGTAGAATGGGTAGTCGGAGAAATGAGCCGTCGGACTTGTGGGCAGTCGGACTGACGTATGCTCCCCCCGGTTTCCACATGCGCACGCACGCACGCATGCACACACGCACGCACGCACGCACACACATGCACACGCACGCACACACGCACGCGCACACACACACCTGAAAAATTAAAATAAAGTGGAGGTTAGCTAACAACATGTAGCACTAGCCATTTTATAAACAAAAAGAGGAAAACACTGTCAGCCTTTTATGCTAAAGGACGTGCTCGCCTGTTCGGGAGCTATATGTTTTTAAAAAAATACAACTTAAAACAATCCTCACTATCGAAATTAAAGTAATTAATATGAAACAATGGCGGAGCTCATAGCTCATGCACCTACCAGGGAGACAACGAGGTCCGACTGCTGCGATCCCCCGGTGCTGCATTTAATTACCGTAGGACAAATACGTTTCAGTGTTGTGTGATGAGTTTTTATGGCAAGTGGAATCACACTACTCCTTAACTCGGTTACTATAGCGCCCACAACAAAATGTCTGCTAACATTATACTTAGTCTATCACTTACTCAAAATTAATAAGCAAGTTTAACAGCAAAACAGTGCAGTCCATCCTCTCCTGAGCCACATTTTAGGCTAACGCTAATCGTTAGCCACATAGACGTTAGTCGAGCTAGACATTAGCGCCCTTGTTAACATTCAGGCTAGACTCTAGACAGAAATTATCTTTGTATGCTAACTGCCAACGCACTGTCTCAAAAACGAATGTTATCATTAACAAAACATTTATGTATTTCACTCACCACTTGTCTTTGTTGGATGCCTCACCAGAATGCAGCAATCAGCACTGGCTGGCAAACCCTCGACAACCACTAGGCGGGATTGCTTTTCCGGTGACGTCAGTCAACTGGACCGTTATGAATTTGAAAAAATTCAAAAATTCAAAAAAAAAAAAAAAAAAAAATCGATTTTTTTTTTTTAACTCTCTATGATTTTTCAGTCTCCTACATAGACTGTATAAAAAAGAGGTCTCCTATTAATATTATTATTATTGTTATTATTATCATTATTATAGCTGCACATCATTTTTATTCATTTATTTTTTATCAAATCTGTAATAAACAACCATTCGCTCAACTTAATCTTGGGTGGGATGAGCCTCACATACTGTGGCCCAGAGATCTGATTTGATGGGCCAGATACTACACTCAACAACTGGCCCATATCTTGTCTGCCAGAGTCAAGATAGTGCCACCTTTGCCACACCTGGGCCATGTTCGGTTCATATGCCTTATGCCAGTGCCGACTGAATGCCACCTATGCCAGCTTCATGCCAGATCTGGGCCAAATGTCACTGCTATGTGGTTGTGTTTGTATGCTTGACTTTTTCTATATGATTTAATATTTTTATCGAATTTGGAAACAATAAAACTGTGCACAGAATGTCTTTTCAGAGTCTGTTTCTGCCTTTGACATACAACTTGACAGTTAGCCTAGTCCACATAGACTGTATAAAGAATGGACGTAGCGTCCGTGACGTCACCCATTGGTTTGGGGGAGTCTGTTTTGTGCCGCTACTACGGGGGTTTGAGCCGCGCCATGTTGGATTCTACTTGCCATATTTGGAGCGGTGCGGCCGTTGGCCGGCCGAGAGCCCGCCCACTGGCCTCGTAGCAGCGGTCGCCGGACCTGTCACTCAACGGTTCTGCGCCCTAATTGGCCAGAACTTTAAACCTAATAACAGTAAAACGGTAGAGTTTTAAAAAAAATTCACCCCCCTCAGAGTGTGTGCGGGGGTAGAAACTATCGGTTGAGACCAAAAAAATGAAATGTACCAGGCTGTAAATATGTTTTTTTAAGCTGTAAAATCGGCTATTTTAACATGGGGCTCAATTGGAGTTGCTCCCTTCTGGAGCCAGCCCCCAGAGGAAGCCGAGGGGATTGCAGCTTTTTGAACGCGGAAGTGAGCTTCACTCCTCAGACCGACAACTGCCCCCTTGCTAGTCCAGTGCAGCTTTGCAATAAGTGAGATACATATGGCTTTTCCTTAATACTGCTTCATGGAAGAACAGAAGTTATGATTTCATTAAATTGACTTGACTGATACTTCATTATTTCTTTACAAGAATACATGATTACATAATTAAAATAAGGGTTATAATTTGTTTTTACTTTTTTTCCCTGAGTTCCATGGGCTTCTTTTCCATTCAGCAACAGTCCACTGCAGCCTCATTTTGCAAACAAAAATTAAGAAAAAAAAACACATTGCAAATGTGTGGGTGGGACTGTGACTTAAAACATAAACCTGTCGTAGCTCGACAGGGATCTGGAACCACCACAACACAGCCGCATCTGTCTCCATGTAACTATTGCCTCTCTCTCTCACTCTCTTTGATGTGTTCTACATCAAGCCACAAGTCCAATTTGTGTTGTGGCCCACTGGGATACGTTCCACATCTCCCCATGGCCACTTTGGCACTGCTGGGCACCCCTTTAGTGTCAGCTTTCAATGTGCAGGGTAGTGTGACAATAATAAACTAGAAAATTTCCTCTCGGGAAATTTTGAATGGGCCACGGGGCTACTGCCGGTTGTGCCATCTCTGTCAACATGGGAATCAAACCCACGATCTTAAGGTCAAGACAGAGCTGATCAGACAGACACATGATCATCTTTCTATAAGCACTGATATGGAGGAGCTGTAATCACATTAGGTTAACTGTGTGTGTGTGTGTGTGTGTGTGTGTGTGTGTGTGTGTGTGTGTGTGTGTGTGTGTGTGTGTGTGTGTGTGTGTGTGCGCGCGCGCGCGTGTGTGTGCACTGTTGTTCCTATCTAAGAGGGGACATCGGCGTCGTTACACATTCACCAACAGGGGACCAAGCAGCCAACAGGGGACTTTTTTTAGGTCCCCTGTTGGACATGCTTTAAATCAACTTAAAATCATGTGAAAAACCTTCTGGTTAATTTTTTTAACTTTAGCCAAGAGGGGACCTGAGTGTGTGTGTGTGTAAAATACCATATTCAGCAGTGCCCCGGCAGGCTGGAGCAGGGGTTTTAACGACTCATTCACACACGTCGTTTCTTACACTCCTACATAGTGTGAACGACTTGCAGCCCCGGCAGCCTTTCAGACTGTAGAGAGGCTATCAAACAGGCTCCTTAGTGAACAAACCAGTACCTTGAAACATAATTTGTTATTCTTTGTAACAAAATATAAAGGTTCCGTTTTCATGGATGTCTTAAGTTTAAACTCAACACTGTATTAGGTATAATAGAAATTTTAAAATATTGAAAAAATTGATCACCCATAACAAAATTTTAAATAAAATGGTCATTTAGATAATTTCTGTTGAATTCTGATTAAACATTAAAAATAATTGACCTTGTTATTGTTGCTTGTCCAGTTTTTTTAAGCACAGGGTTTCAATTTTACAATATACATGTGTTCTCAATCTGTATAGGAATTATTAGTTGACTTACATTGCAGAAAAAGGTCCACACTTGGTTTATATGGAATGACAGGGGTCCACTGTTGGTTGATGCATAATGACACACGATCCCACTTAGTTAGCATGGAGTGACATACACACTCCATCATGTATGAATAAGAAAGAAATAAGCAAAAGTGATAGTTTCTAAGAGAAAACTTTCATCAAAACTTAAAACAAACATTTCTAATAAAGTAGCACCAATAATGTTGTAATAATTTTTTTTACTGTAGGGTGTACTACTGCAACACACATTTCTACAGTCTATTCATTTTTTAATAGAGGGTTTTAGGATTTAGGGTAATCTTAATGTACTTGCATCATAAATCTGTATTCATAAGGATGTATTTTATTTACAGAAAACTCAATGGCAACCTATGATGATATATTATGTAGAAGTAAACCATCAAAGAGTAACTGATATTAAAGTATTGGCACGGCAATTTGTTATCTTTGGGGAAAATACAGAGGGTTTGGGAGATCATCAGTTTGTCAGAGATACAAGGGATAATTCATTGAGAGGATTAATCTCACGGGGTCATCCCTATGTTCCCACAGCCCTATGTTCCCTCAGCCCTATGTTCCCTCATTTCTAACTTTTGTCGTCACTGAAAATTAGGCCCTATGTTCCCTCAGCCCTATGTTCCCTCATTTCTAACTTTTGTTGTCACTGAAAATTAGGCCCTATTCCCACAGCCCTTTGGTCCCACCATTGGTTGGGTTTAGGCAATGAAGAAAGGAGTTGGTTAAGTTTAGTAAAAAAGACCAGGTAGAGGCTAGACAGGCCAGATAGACAGAGTCCAGATAGGTAGAGAGAGTCCAGAGGGAACATAGGGCTGAGGGAACATAGGGCTGAGGGAACATAGGCACGCTCCCAATCTCACAAAGTCCCTATTTTAAACTATTGCCAGACACATTTCTACAGTCTATTAATTTTTCACTGTACTGGTGTTTTATACTACTTAACTGCATTGTTGTCATGGGAAAATACTTAAACTACTCACAGTTTGACATGGCCTGATGGCTCAGAGCCACAAAAAGTTACTTTTTGGCCACGTACATCTCATATAGATGAAGCTCTGTTGGGGCCACCTATGGTCAGACTTTTACTTTTTAAATGCATGTGATTTCAATTAATTTTAATGTATTTGCGTCATAAATCTGTATAGGAATGATTCGTTGATTTACGTTTTAGAAAAAGGTCCACACTTGGTTTATATGGAATGACAGGGGTCCACTGTTGGTTGGTGCATAATGATACAAGTGCCCACTTAGTTAGCATGGAGTGAAATACACACTCCATCATGTATGAATAAGAAAGAAATAAGCATAAGTGATCATCCGTAAGAGAAATTTTTCATCAAAACTGAACACAAACATTTCTAATAAAGTAGCACCAATAATGTTGTAATTATTTTTAAATGTAGGGTGTACTACTGCAACACACATTTCTACAGTCTATTCATTTTTTAATAGAGGGTTTTAGGATTTAGGGTAATCTTAATGTACTTGCATCATAAATCTGTATTCATAGGGATGTATTTTATTTACTGTTTTATATTACAGAAAACTCAATGGCAACCTATGATGATATATTATGTAGAAATAAACCATCAAAGAGTAACTGATATTCAAGTATTGGCACGGCAATTTGTTATCTTTGGGGAAAATACAGAGGGTTTGGGAGATCATCAGTTTGTCAGAGATAGAAGGGATAATTCATTGAGAGGATTAATCTCACAAAGTCCCTATGTTAAACTATTGCCAGACACATTTCTACAGTCTATTAATTTTTCACTGTACTGGTGTTTTATACTACTTAACAGCATTGGTGTCATGGGAAAATACTTAAACTACTCACAGTTTGACATGGCCTGATGGCTCAGAGCCACAAAAAGTTACTTTTTGGCCACGTACATCTCATATAGATGAAGCTCTGTTGGGGCCACCTATGGTCACACTTTTACTTTTTAAATACATGTGATTTCAATTAATTTTAATGTATTTGCGTCATAAATCTGTATAGGAATTATTCGTTGATTTACGTTTTAGAAAAAGGTCCACACTTGGTTTATATGGAATGACAGGGGTCCACTGTTGGTTGGTGCATAATGATACAAGTGCCCACTTAGTTAGCATGGAGTGAAATACACACTCCACACAGACACACAAACACATGCAAACACACATATTTCAACTTAAGTAGCACTGGTAAAGTTGTAATTGTAGTTTTGTTTTTAAACATGGGGTTAGGGTTAGTTACTGTGAAAACTCAATGGCAACCTATCATGATACTTAAGGGAATATTTCAGTTATTGACATTCATGGATCAACAATAAAACATGTATGGGAAAATAAAAGAGGAGCTGGGGGGTCATCAGTTTGTCTGAGATACAAGGGATAATTCTTCTAGAGGATGGATTAACCTCAAAAGCTCAAAACTTTCATCAAAACTTAATACAAACATTTATAATGAAGTAGCAACGGTAATGTTGTGTTTTTTATGTAGGGTGTACTGTGAAAACTCAATGGCAACCTACGATGATATATTATGTACAAGTAAACCATCAAAGAGGTACTGATATACGACAATTTGATATGGGAAAATACAGAGGGAATGGGGGATCATCAGTTTGTCAGAGATACAAGGGATAATTCATTGAGAGGATCCCTATGTTAAACTATTGCCACACACATTCACACAGTCAAAATGTTTTTAAACTGCCACGACCACGAGAAAGCCATCCATGTGTTGCAGTAATCAGTTCTAGATTGGACTATTGCAATGCACTTTATGTTGGCGTCTCCCAGTCTTCGCTCAGTCGCCTCCAACTTGTCCAAAACGCTGCTGCCTGTCTTTTAACTAACACTAATAGACGTGAGCACATTACTCCTGTTCTTAACTCCCTTCACTGGTTCTCTGTCCCTTACAGAATTGATTTTAAACTTTTAATGTTTGTTTTTAAAGCACTTAACGGCCTGGCCCCACTGTATTTATCTGAGCTACTTTATTAGAAATGTTTGTGTTAAGTTTTGATGAAAAATTTCTCTTAAGGATGATCACTTTTGCTTATTTCTTTCTTATTCATACATGATGGAGTGTGCATTTCACTCCACGTACTTACATTCAAAACAGACTGACTGAAACATGGGTACATGCAATATACAGTCACAGAGCATTTTTATGAGCTACCATTCTCTGCCAGAAATGTTGTCTGGGAACAACATCTTACTTAACATGGCACAAGAAATTAGGATTCATCATATTGTCAGAGATACAAGAGATAAGTCATTGTGTGGATGGAATAACCCCACATAGCTCAATGTTGAACTGCTGCAACACAACTAAAAAAAGTTGACAGTGGTGTGGACCGTGTCTGAGGAATATAGTTCTTGCTGTGTCCTAATTGTCCTTTACAAGGCTTTGTAAGGCTTTGCATGTGTTTTTATATTTATGCGTTCCTTTGTTTCCCTTGATTTTCTAAATACCTTTTAATGAGTAGTTTAACAGGGGGGTTTTTGGGGTTATTCCGTCCACACACTGACATATTCCCTGTATCCATGACAATCTGATGAATCCAAATTTCTTATTCCAAGTTAATTGTTGTTCTCAGACAGCATTACTACTAGCAGACAACAGTGGCTCATATAAAGGCCCTGTCACAGAATATTATAACAGGTAATTACACACCTTCACAAAACTCATCAAAGAACTGACAATTCTTTAGACAAAATGGAATATTGCTGGTACACCCACTCTTTACAGTTGCCACAGAAGTTGAGTCACCAAAGGCCATAGGTGCGTATGTAGCACATGGCCAACCTAAGACCTGGGACGGTCTGATTTGGATATAAGATATTGGCTGAAAGAAGGTAGAAACTCTGAAGCCCAACCTGAAAATACCTAACGACCATCGTCAGCTACGACAAACCATCCCCCACACTGCCCACACTCAAGGACTGACACAGGTCATCTGGCACTCACTCCGCTCTCACTCCATTCACTCACTTCTCAGATCCCAGTTCAACAACTCTACCTTAAAGTTAGGATCTGTGAAATACATGAGTGCTGTTGACTTAACTACTTCAATGTAGAGGAATGTTTTGTGCCCACATAGACTGAAACCCCATTAAAAATGTTCAACTCTACTTAGAAAACTGTGTGTAAATGTAATGAAGTCGCATTGCTTACTTCAACATGCACAAGGTTATACCTAGATAATAAGGAATATACACACTTGTGTTTAGCTGGGTACTGAAACGAAAGAAAATCATTAGGAAACAACCAAAATAGATAACAAATTAATTACTTAAAAATAAAAATAAATTAGATAACGTTTTACCATCTTCTGAACACAATTAATTGAATTTGTTTATAATCCACTTCAGATGCTATGAATAAGGTAATATGGGATTGTTGAATGTACAATCCACACATCCTGAAAGCAACCAGACCCATTTCTGCTGAGCACCAGTGTGAACTGAATACAGCTTTTATTGTGTACTTCCCACTTAATGTAAACTCTCTGATCCTGTGCCAATCCTGTACCTTTTGACAACTTTAAATTAGGTTTCAATTTATACACCAATTTCATCTATAGATGTGTATGACTATGTGATACAGTGTGTAATATACTAGTGTGTAAAAAAAACACAAATTTAGTTTTAGTTTTCATTTTTGTTGTGGACCAAAAATATTCAGACAGGTATACATGAACTCCAGTAGAGCTAATAGTTTGGTAAGTAAAAATGTGTGTTGCAGTAGTTCAACAGTGGGTATTTTGGAGTTATTCCATCCACTATAGCTGATTTATCCCCTGTATCTCTGGAAATCTGATTATACCTAATTTCAGTCAACATTTCTACTGGCACACAATGGTAGATCATATAAAGGCTGACAAAATATTATACTGATCACAAGGCATCACACACCTTTACAAAACTCATCAAAGACTTGACAGGGTGGATTATTGCTGGGACACCCACTCTTTACAGTTGCCACAGAAGTCCATAGGTGTGTAGCACATGGCCAACCTAGGACTGGGGAATTCCATTGTCTGTTAGTCTGATTTGGATATAAGATCTTGGCTGAAGGATGTTAGTCTTTTCCAGGTTGCCCTTCAGAGTTGCTAACGACCATCGTCAGCTACAAGAAACCATCCCCCACACTGCTGACAGTCAAGGACTGACACAAGTCGTCTGGCACAGATTTAAAGCCCTCACTCACTTCTCAGAAGCCAGTTCCACATTTAGAGTGGAGAGTGGAGGTAAGCCTACCACACACATAAAGATAATCGGGCTGATTTTGCCCCGATTTTCCCCCTTCCGACCAAAGACAAAAATCAGCCGATTATCCTAAAGTCTTAAGATTATTTTATGAGATTCTCTTGTAGTGTGTGGTATGTTAAGAGTCAAAATTCTCACAACAATCGCCTCGGAAAACGTTCGGCGCCGATAATCGTAAATATTAAACATGTTCAATATTTCCGAATCAAAAGTCATCTTGCGTGTGGAAAGCCGGTGTTGTGCTGAGAAGTGCCTGCTTGCCAAGCTCTGCATGCTGCTCGCGGCAAGCCACTTCTTGACACAACACCGGCAACCTCACAGAGAGCCACGGTGCAGCCCTGGCATTACATGAGGTTCACACAGACATTCACGCATACACGGGAGATTTACTGATAGCCGATAGCAAAGACGGTAGCGATCATAGCCAGCAACAGCCGGCAATAGAGCAACCATGTTTAAACGATCATGTGACCGCCGCTCACAGCCGCTTTACTGCTCGGCGTCTGAAGCCACAGACACACAGACACACACAGATGGTATCGTTGTAAAGGCTGAAGTGTCCCACTTTCATTTTTAAAAAATGACATCGCTCTCATTTTTAAAAAATGACATCGCTCTCATTGTCCATTCCGGAAATAGACCGAAAGAGTAGCTACAACAATACTGATCTCTTTCTGAGTTTTCTGACCGGAGGGTCAAGATTCTGAAAAATCTTAATGTGTGTGGTGAGCTGTGTTTGGAATATCACAGCACACCACACACAATACGATCAAAACTGTTCAATCACAGATTTTTTATCTTCATGTGTGGGGTCTTTCACAGATAAAAAAATTGGTTGAAATTTAGAGAATCTTTATGTGTGTACCAGGTTTTAGGATCTGTGAAATACATGAGTGTTGATGACTTCACTACTTCAATGTAGAGGAATGCTTTTGTGTCCACATCATAGACTGAAGTCTATGGGTGGGAATTGAGAACCGGTTCCTCTTCAGAACTGGTTCCCACGTGATCATTTCCTTGGGATTGTGTGCGTGCATGCTTAATGATTCCGCTAATCAATTTTGCTTTTTCCTTTGCAAATGTGCATGTTTCTAACCCAAACAACACATGCTGTATTCGGGTCAGAACGAAGGCAAACACGGCGTCGAGACAGAAGCGCTCTAAAGTGTTGGGGTAGATGTGATGTGACAAAAAATATTCAGATTTATAAAACACTGCATACACACACTTGCAAGTAAAGTGCCTACAAGGCACATACATACTGTAGATATTAAGGAATACACACTTGTGTTTAGCTGGGTACTAAAACATCAAAAAATCATTAGGAAGCAACCCAAATGTGTAACAAATTAATCACTGAATCAGATTGCCATTCTACTATTTGTTTTCAAAATAAATTTGATTAGAATTAGATTTATTGTGTACCTCCCACTTAACTCATTGAGTGCCATTGACGTACATATACGTCAAACGCAGTTTTCTGCGGCTGGTAAATGGGGACGCTGTCGCCCACACTGTGAGTAATTTTGGGGATTCTGGGATGTGTAGAACGAATGAGACTGTAGATCAGAGCAAGAAGTGAAGAAGAAGGAGAAGACGAGTGCGATCGCTACGGAGATAAAAAAAAGTTGGAAAAGTTTCTATTTCTAGAGAAAAACGACGGGCAGAGCCTGGAACAAGTGTAACGTGGAGCTGTGATGAAAAATTTCTCTTACGGATGATCACTTTTGCTTATTTCTTTCTTATTCATACATGATGGAGTGTGTATTTCACTTCATGCTAACTAAGTGGGCACTTGTATCATTATGCACCAACCAACAGTGGACCCCTGTCATTCCATATAAACCAAGTGTGGACCTTTTTTTTCTGCAATGCAAAACAATAAGTAAAATGCATCCCTATTAATATAGATTTAGAATGCAAGTACATTAAAATTGATTGAAACCATGTGCTGTTAAAAAGTAGAAGAGTGACAATAGGTGGCCACCACAGAGCTTCATCTATATGGGACATTAGGTGACTACAGAATAACACTTTGTGGCTCTGGGCCATCAGACCATGTTGAATCCTGAGTTTAGTTATTTAAAGTAGTTTTCCCATGACAACAATGCAGTCAAGGAGTATGAAACTTCATTGAGTCAAAAACTTGACAGACTGTAGAAAGGTGTGTTGCAGTGGTATATCATATTACTTAGTGAGGTTAATCCATCCTCTAGAAGAATTATCCCTTGTATCTCAGACAAACTGATGACCCCCCAGCGCCTCCTTTATTTTCCCATACATGTTTTATTGTTGAGCCATAAATGTCAATAACTGAAATATTCACTTAAGTATCTTGATAGGTTGCCATTGAATTTTCACAGTACATCCCATGTTTTAAAAAAACTACAATGAAAACTTTACCAGTGCTACTTTAGTTTAAATATGTGTGTTTGCATGTGTTTGTGCGTGTGTGTTGTGTGTATTAATAGTTACAAATGTTTGTATTAAATTTAGATTAAAAATGTATCTTAAAACTTAGCAATTTCTCTCATTTCTGCTTATCCACCCATGCTGGAGTGTGTATGTCGCTCCGTGCTATCTCAGTGGGAGCTTGTGTCATTATGCCCCAACCAACAGTGGACCCCTGTCATTCCATATAAACCAAGTGTGGACCTTTTTCTGTAATGTAAAACAGTAAATAAAATACATCCTCATAAATACAGATTCATGATGCAAGTACATTAAATGTGACCTAAAACCCTGAGTTTTAATTCAAATATTTTTCCTATAACAACAATGCAGTCAAGGAGTATAAAACTCTTGTAGGGGAAAAATTAATAGACTGTAGAAATGTGTGTTGCAGTAGTACACCCTACATTTAAAAATAATTACAACATTATTGGTGCTACTTTATTAGAAATGTTTGTGTTCAGTTTTGATGAAAAATTTCTCTTACGGATGATCACTTTTGCTTATTTCTTTCTTATTCATACATGATGGAGTGTGTATTTCACTTCATGCTAACTAAGTGGGCACTTGTATCATTATGCACCAACCAACAGTGGACCCCTGTCATTCCATATAAACCAAGTGTGGACCTTTTTCTGTAATGTAAAACAGTAAATAAAATACATCCTCATAAATACAGATTCATGATGGAAGTACATTAAATGTGACCTAAAACCCTGAGTTTTAATTCAAATATTTTTCCTATAACAACAATGCAGTCAAGGAATATAAAACTCTTGTAGGGGAAAAATTAATAGACTGTAGATATGTGTGTTGCAGTAGTACACTCAACATTTGAAAATAATTACAACATTATTGGTGCTACTTTATTAGAAATGTTTGTGTTAAGTTTTGATGAAAAATTTCTCTTACGGATGATCACTTTTGCTTATTTCTTTCTTATTCATACATGATGGAGTGTGTATTTCACTTCATGCTAACTAAGTGGGCACTTGTATCATTATGCACCAACCAACAGTGGACCCCTGTCATTCCATATAAACCAAGTGTGGACCTTTTTCTGTAATGTAAAACAGTAAATAAAATACATCCTCATAAATACAGATTCATTATGGATGAGTAAAGACAGACAAGCAAATTATCTTTGTTAAGAAAAAAAGAATTCATTCATTAAAGCTGGTTTTAAGTAAATGTTGTTGCTTATACTGCAGAACTTGATATTAGTGCATGCAGCCATGTTACTTCTGAATTGCATGCAATTCAATAAAAAAATATTTACTCTCAAATGTGGCCATGATTATTTAAATATATATATATATATATATATATATATATATATATATATATATATATATATATATATATATATATATATATAATTTGTATTACAGAGACTTTAAAATAAGTAATGATAACTCTCAAGTTATATTATTCATTCTTGAAAGAAACTGAGAAAGTCATTGTTGTAAACAAAGACTCATTAGGTGAATGGGTCGTTAGGTGAATGAATGGGTGCAGACAGCTCCACTGCAGTATGTGGAGGTCCACTCTTTGATAGGTAAATGTCGCTCAGAGATCCAAGTCCCCTCTTGGCAATTTCTTTAAAAATAATTAAAAGTCACATTTTCAGTAATATTATGGTAAAACACCTTAAAAGTCAATTTTATATTCCATTTTTGGTTTTTCAAAATAAGCAGAAACATAAGACCCCTCTTGGCAGCTTGGGATGACAGGTCCCCTCTTACCCCTATTGGTGTGTATGTGTGTGTGTGTGTGTGTGTGTAATAGGGCCAGGACTCAAACTGAATAGCTTAAGCAACAAAACATTGTTTTTTTTTTCAAGGTGGTACTTAACCAAGACCAACATGCAAATTATCGATTAATTCATTAATCGATATTTGATACAGATTTAAATGGTCTTTCCTGCCAATACACTATGATGATTACTGTAGTATTTAACTAGGCTACATAAATCACAGTAGCATAAACTGATTTGTTGAACGGACCAGGTGATGGGCTGACTGGTCCTGTCTAACTTCTGTGTACTGGGTGCCATTGTGCAGGGTGTTAAGGCAGCCTTCCTCCACTGCAGTCCCTATGGTCCTGGACCCTCTGGCTGGTGGGGTGGGCTGCTTTCAGCTGGGGGGGACTCTATCAGCTGCTCCCACCAGAGGCATTTGACGCATTTGACACCAACAAGGTTTAACTTTAAAACCAGATTAAATCATGGTTTAAGTTTAAATTCTGTTGCACGTTAATTGTGTTTTAATCACATGAAGGTGTGTGTGTGTTTGTGTGTGTGTGTGTGTGTGTGTAACTGTAATCACATGAAGCTGGCTCTAGAGTCTGTGTGTGTGTGTGACTGTAATCACATGAAGCTGGCTCTAGAGTCTGTGTGTGTGTGTGTGTGTGTGTGACTGACTTGACACATAGTTAGTTAGTAGCTGCATCCTGTGTCAGTGTGATTTAGCTGTGTCTGTGTTTATAAACATTTAAACGAGCGCCAGGTGGATTGTTTATGAAGTTAACGAGCTCTGGCCTGAGGATCAAAGAGGTTACCACGGCGATAGGGGCCCCCGCAGGCTGAGACAGACAGAAACGTGGAGAAAAAGAGCCATTTTCTGCCTCTGCACCGGTCTCACATTTAGGCTTAGGGTGAGAAAACGGTAACTCCTATCAGAACAAAACACAGATCAACGTTGCTCTAAGGACTTACTGAAAATTTTGGTACGATTTGGTGTTTCTACAGTAAATATTTTGGAGAGGATGGCAGTTTTAAAACATCAGGCCGTTCTGCTCCTCTCAGAAAATATTTGTATTGGACTCAATGAGGAGCAGAGACAGACGTGGCCGCACTTAGAGGCTCAGAGTTTAAATTCTGTAAGTCTCTCTGATATTTTGAGCAGATTAAGAGATCGAGGATGAGCTCGTCTACAAACGTGGCGGAAATTATGTGTGTAGAGTGTAAATTGTGGCCGTTTGGAGTTTGGAAAGAGAAAAAATCTGGAGTTTTTCTGGCATCTCTCCCACTCTAACCGATGATGTCACGCACTCTGACACGAACATTCCGTGCAATACACACCCATTATAATCTCATAATTTCTCCAAAAATGATCGTGGTCATTGATCAGGGATTGATCAAAAACTATATGACCTATCAAAACGTGGAGTGATACGACAATACACAAGACTTGTGTCTACTGTTTAAAGTTTAAATGGAGTCTCTAGGTGAAAGTATGCCTGAGCAGTAGTCGTTTGTTAAACTCCAATGATTGGTCTTTTTCGCTCTTTTTTTCCCATCCGTCCCATAGACTTCAATGCAAAATTTTGCGCATTCGTTAACTGTTGAGAAAAGTAATAGCACAGCGATCCCGATCAAGACGCACGTTTTGATTTTTAATATGTCTAGTAGCGGACCGAAAAAGCGCCCGGAAGATGAAAAAAAATAATAACTAGGAAAAAATCCACACAATAACAGTAGTGCCCGGGCTTTGAATAAAGAACTTCATTCATTTACAAAAAAGACATTAAGGGGACTTCCGGTGACGCAATGAACGTGCTGGCAGCATAGCAGCCGAGCTCCGCTGGACAAAATAACAGATTAGAGTGACAACAATAATATTTTGACGCCGAAACGCTAAAACGACATTCATGAAGCATGAGTTCCTCTGCCGGCCAAAGGAGACAGGACAAACCCGACCCTTCACGAGGAAAAGTGGAGAATAAGCCGAATCAACCGAGCCCACCTAGCAAAAACATGGCTAGTAGCAACACGTGTCCGTCTCCGCCTGATAAATCGATACTGGAGGAATTGAAGAGACTCCGAAAAGAAAACCAAGACGGACACAACCACACCAAATTGGCCCTTGGCCGTGTTGAACAAACTGTTTCGGACATAAAAGACCAACTGGCGGAACACGAAGAAAGAATGGGGAGAATGGAGGAGAGAATTGGGGCGGCCGAGGATGCGGAGATACGCCACCACAGGGCACTGAGATACCTGCTGCACCGGGATATTGAACTCTCGGCAAAATGCGACGACATGCAAAACAGGCTGAGAAGAAACAACATCAGGATCTTTCAAATCCCGGAAGACAGTGAAGGTAAAGATATGGCTGGATTTATTAAAGACCTGCTCCAGAAGGAACTTAAATTACCACCAGACCTGGACATTAAGATTGAAAGAGCACATCGCTCTCTTGTGGCCAAACCCAGAGATGCTACAGCCCCCCCAAGATCGATCATAGTGAGATTTTTGGATGCAGCAGTGAAGGACACAATCATCAAGCAGGCATGGAGCCAGGGTCCAGTCCTCTTTCAAGGAAAGCGGATCTACTTTGATCAGGACTATTCCCCCGACCTACAGCAGAAACGGATGAGGGTACACGAAGTTATCAAGCAACTTAAAAAGAAAGGCATACAGGCGAGATGTCTATACCCAGCCCAACTACGCATCAAGTTGAACACCGGGGAGAAGACCTTTACATCACTAACAGGTGCCGCGACGCTGCTGAGAGACCTGGGGGTTGACGTGCGCTACGAGGAGAGGGAGCGCATCGAGGAAGAACTGAAGGATGGATGGAGGAGCCAAGAGGGGAGAAAAAGGAGAGCGTTTCTGTCAGCAGCTGACTTTAAGGCCCTTCTGCAGGAGGAAGATTGAAGTGACTATGTCATTAGGATGGATAAGAAAAACAAAAAACTTGTGTCAACCGAATCGGTGGTAAGATTGACAACCACACATTAGGTTATGCAACTAACGGGCTGCTACCACAAAAAAAAAAAAAAAACACAAGCGTCAATAGATTATCTTTTTTTTTTCCAAACATATATTGTTGTCACATAATAAGGTTATGTGTTAGTCCAAGGAGGCTATGCTTGAATATATGAGTGGATTACACTCATCTGGACCTCTTTTACACTTTAAAGGAGTCATCACCTGGTTTTTTATGTATCCAATCCCCCTTAAATTGCTTTGAATCAATTCTTAAAACTTATTGAAAACATTTTTTTTTTTTTTAATTCAAACATAGAGCTTGTTCTGACACTTTTTCATATGGCAACTTTCTCTCGTGAGAGTAGGCGCGAGGTTTTGACTGGTCCGGATGTTCATTGTATTAATATGTAATGAGGCACGCATTGATTGGACGCAGGGAGGACAGAGCCGGAATGGTGGCTGGCCCTGTGGGCTACATGCAGGCTGTATTGGAAACCGCATACTATGCTGCTCTGTCGTGTACCGTAACCATGTTATAACTTAATAAAATAAAACAAAATTGTATCGGTTCATTGTAAAACATGTATTTATTGATGCAAATGTGGTGATTTCTGTACGTAGGCTACAGAGCCCCGGTGCAAAGCTGCTGCTGCTCTGTGTGAAGCTTCACATTTCATTCAAACAAACT
Source organism: Trachurus japonicus (assembly GCF_045865225.1). Lineage (NCBI taxonomy): Eukaryota > Metazoa > Chordata > Actinopteri > Carangiformes > Carangidae > Trachurus > Trachurus japonicus. The sequence goes on from NC_140928.1 coordinate 28,608,314, forward strand.
AATACGACTGCCACAATTGTTAGATTTCATCAATGACACAAAAATTTATCTCCTAAAAAGAATTTAACCAGTCGGCGGTAAACCTCTACAAACCTGCGGGTAAGTTAATTAACGACCGTTTCCTCCGCGGGCATGACAACGTAGTTTGACCGGTTAACAAGCAGCTGCAGGCGGGTTGCTGACGAGTCACTCTCCGCTCCTCTGCCTCGCTGGAGCTGCACTTCTCCCAACGCGAAGCAAACTTCTAAGCCGTCATTTGGATAAACTAACCGCACATTGGGGATCTAAACCCTTACTTTCTCGCATGAACAAATATTAAAACTTAATAAATTAACGACCCTTTCCTCCGGCGGCACGACGACGTTGTTATCGGCCGGCTAAACGAGCACTGCAGGCGGGTTGAGGAGTCACTCCTCCTCCTCTCCTCTGGTGCTCACTGCAGCTGGCTGCACCTCACTTCTCCCAACGCGGAGCTAACTTCTAAACAGCCGTCATCCGGATAAACTAACCGCACATTGGGGATCTAAACCCTTACTTTCTCGCATGAAAAAATATTAAAACTTAATAAATTAACGATAGTTTCTTTCGGCGGCATGACGATGTCGTTCGGCCAGGTAAACGAGCGCTGCAGGCGGGTTGAGGAGTCACTCCTCCGCTCCTCTGGTGCTGGCTGCAGCTGGCTGCACCTCACTTCTCCCAACGCGGAGAAAACTTTAAACAGCCGTCATTTGGATAAACTAACCGCACATTGGGGATCTAAACCCTTACTTTCTCGCATGAAAAATTATTAAAACTTAATAAAGTGACGAAATAACAGCGCTACAGTGGGAAATAAAACAACCCGTAATGGCGGCGCGGCAGAAGTCGGGGTGGTGGAAGAGAGGTGTGTTTATGAAAGCAGTCGCCACGGTGACGTCACCGTAGGCGCAGAATCAAAATCTCGTAATGTTGAGGTGTGCAGCCTCATGAGCTACTCTGGCTTAAACAAAGAGCCCAAACGAAAAAACTCAGCCACTTTCTAACCCCAGGTTTTCAGGCAAGTTTCCACTGAGGTCCAACACCAGTATACATGTTCTAACAAGGAAAAATGCGATTTCCGGGTGATGACTCCTTTAATGTAATATTGGTCACACTCGCACTTTTTGTGCTTTTCTCCACAGAGAGGGTAGGTCACACCTCTCTGCCCCAACATCACCGGGGATCTGACGCAGTTTTAGTTCAGTTCCAGCGTCAGATTGATGAAGTGGAAGGTCATTTTTGTGTTATCTATGTTGTTCTTTATTCTTTGTTTTTCCTGACATATACAGACAATGTTTTGTTAGTGATTAGACTTATTTTGTTAAAACAGGTAGGGAGCTATATCACAAGACCATACGAGGATCATGGCTGAGTTGAATTTCATAAGCTACAATATAAGAGGAATTAATAACCCAATCAAAAGGAAAAAAATCTTGGGACAATTAAAGAAATTGCATTGTTCTGTTGCTTTAATCCAGGAAACGCATTTGTCACAGTCTGAGCATTTAAAACTGAAGAGAGAGTGGGTTGATCAGGTCTACAGCGCATCATGTGGGAGGAAAAAGAAGAGAGGGGTTGCAATACTGTTTAATAATTCTGTATACTATAACAATGAGAAAGTTTTTCAAGATGATGAAGGTCGATACGTTATGGTGATAGGCACAATTGGAGGGAAGAAGATAACTATACTTAATATATACGCCCCAAATGAAGACTGTCCTCATTTTTTTAAAAAGATAGCAACCTTATTGGCAGACAAAAGTGAGGGGATTATAATAGTGGGAGGCGACTTTAACTGCACCTTGGATTCAAAATTGGATAGGTTACCTGCAACAAGAAAACCTCAATCCAAAATGTCCAAGGGGTTATCAGATATGATGAAGGAATTGGGTCTAGCGGACATCTGGCGACAACTCCACCCTAATGAGAGAGATTTTACCTACATGTCTCATGTACATGGGAGCTATTCAAGGATAGACCTCTTTTGTATATCAAAAACTGAACTATATAGAATAAAAGACAGCACACTTGAACCAATCTCCATCTCAGATCACGGCCCTGTGACCATGAAAATTAACTTAGGAGTAGGCAGCCACTTTAGATATTGGAGACTTAATGTTTCATTATTAACAGATATGAATATTAGACAGGAATTAAAAGAAGCTTTGACTGAGTACTTCATTATAAATGATGATGGTAATGTCTCCCCCTCGATTGTATGGGATGCCAGTAAAGCCACGATGAGAGGAAAGATTATTTCTATAGGATCTAGAATTAAAAAACAAAGACTCGCTAAACAACAAGGACTGGAAGCTGAAATAAAAAAATTAACAAGAGAACACAAACAATTTGGAGAGAAAGACATTCTTAAAAAAATTAAAGGAAGTTAGACAACAATTGGATGAGGTTCTGACATATAAGGCAGAGGGAGCTATGAGATATACTAATAGAAAGTATTATGAGATGGGGAATAAAGCTAGCAGGCTATTGGCCTTTCAGCTCAGAAAAGCCCAATCTAACCGTGCAGTTCCCAAAATTAGGAACCCTGAAACCAATCAGGTTGAGACCGAACCAACAAAAATATCAGACTCATTTGCCACGTATTACAAACAACTATATAAGGCTGAAGAACTAGAATTTAAGGAAGAAAAAACATCAGAATTTTTAAGATCCCTTAAAATGAATAAACTAACAAATGAAGAGGCAGAACTTCTAATAAAACCCATTACAGAAAGTGAAATTAAAGAAAACATTACTAAACTTAAAAACAACAAAACACCAGGAACAGATGGTTTCTCTGGAGAATACTATAAAATATTTGTGAATGAGCTCACACCCATATTGTGTAAATTATATAATTATGTTTTAAAATCAGGAGACCCCCCAAATTCATGGTCGGAAGCCATATTAACAGTGATTCATAAGGAAGGAAAGGACCCCCTTCTGTGCACTAGTTATCGCCCAATAAGTTTACTTTGTGTAGATTATAAAATCCTGACCTCGATAATAACCTCTAGAATCCAAAAAAACATTAAAAAATTAATAGAACCAGACCAAAAGAGTTTGACCAGACAGGATTTATATTAGGACGTCAAGGAACAAACAACATAAGGAGAGCCCTGAATTTGCAGGCAATAGCGGCAAGGGACAAACAATCATCAATGCTTCTCGGCCTAGACGCCGAGAAAGCATTTGATCGAGTAGATTGGGTTTTTCTGAAGCAGACACTGATAGAAATGGGCTTTGGGAGGGAATTTGTAGCCTGGATAAATCTATTATATAAAGAGCCCAGCTCCAAAGTTAGAGTTAATGGTCATTGTTCTAGCTTTTTTAGGATAGAACGAGGGGTGAGACAGGGAGACTCATTGTCACCCATCCTGTTTACTCTTAGTATTGAACCTCTGGCAGAGGCGATACGCCAAAATGTACAGATTCAAGGGATAACGGATGAAGGAGGTTCAGTTCATAAAATAGCTTTGTTCGCAGATGATATTTTGCTTTTTGTAAAAAATCCACTTTCTTCCATCCCTGCACTTATGAACTGCCTACATAAATATGGGTCACTGTCTGGATACAAAATTAATGAAAATAAATCAGAAGCCATGATGATTTCAGGTACCTGGCCTACACAGCTGAATAGTATTGTCTCTTTTCGCTGGTCCAAACAAGGATTTAGATATTTGGGAATAATGATTACACCTAACCCCACTCAACTGTTTGAGGCAAATTACAACAAATTAATTAAACAAATAAAAAATGATGTGACACGCTGGGAAATCCTACCCCTGTCTTTAATCGGCAGAATAGAGACGGTAAAAATGAACCTATTACCCAGACTTCTTTTTTTGTTTCAATCCCTCCCTATTAGAGTGCCCGTTTCTACCTTAAAAATGTTAGATAAACTAATTTTAACATTTATATGGCAAAAGAAGAGACCGAGGGTAAGATTAAAATCTCTTCAACTATCCAAAGACAAGGGAGGTTTGGGTCTACCAAACCTCAAAAGTTATTACTGGGCTGCACAAATAAATGCAATAGTGGCATGGCTCAGAAATGACCGAGAGGCAATATGGACCAAGATAGAACAAGACTCTGTTAAGGGCGCCTCCTTATCAGTACTCCCATTTATGGATATAAAGTCAATCAATAAAATTAAAATAAAGAATGAATGGATAAAACACACTCTAAAAGTCTGGACAACAGTAAAAAAAATGCTCGGTGGACCAGTGTCAATTTCAAGAGCCATGTTGATAGTAGGAAATATAGAATTTCCACCTTCCCTGTGGGATAGCGGGTTTAGAAGGTGGGCCGACAAAGGTCTCCGTACAATTAATCAACTTTTCAGAGGAACAGAATTTAAATCATTTTCTCAACTTCAAGAACAATTTGACCTCCCATCGAAGGATCTATACAGATACCTTCAGATAAGACATTATGTTACAAACCATAAGGAAAGGGAAATGGTTAGTAAAAACCCAAATGAAATAGAAGAATACTTTATTAGTGTTTTAGAGAAACACTTCCCAACAAAAAAACACTTATCTAATATTTATAAAAGGCTAGCAACGAGCACTTTACAAAACACGGAGTACATTAAAGAAAAATGGGAATTGGAAATGAATGTTATAATTGAAGATTCTACATGGGAGGACATATGGGCAGGCTGCCATAAGGGAATTAATAGTCAATTATGGAAAGAGTTTGACTGGAAGGTAAAGATAAGATTTTTTAATACTCCTCTTGTTATCTCTTCATATGTGAAAAACTCTAATGTGGCACTATGTTGGCGAAAATGTGGAAATATTGGTGACACCACACACATCTTCTGGGACTGTCCAGTACTGCAAGGATTCTGGGGTGATATTAAAAAGGAAATCGATACTATCCTGGATATAGATGTTACTCTAGAACCAATGTTATTTTTGCTGGGAGCTATACCCAAAGATATATACAATGCAGACCAACGATATGCACTGAGGATTCTCTTACTGGTAGCGAAGAAAATGATTACAGTGAACTGGAAAGAGGTAAAACCACCAACTATAGGTCAATGGACCCAGAGACTGAAAAATGTATATGTGATGGAGCGAATGACAGCTACTCTCCAGCTCACAATGGACACTTTCATGCAAAGATGGACTTGTATTTCAAGATACCTGGGTGTATAATAACGGGAATCTGCTTTCCTACCTATTAATGTCAGGGTTGTTACTAATGTTTATATCATGACTATGCAATATTTCTCATTTACATTACCTTTCATTCTCTTGTACAGTCTAACATGCATTTTCAAAGTCATATGTCAGGACATGTTTTGTAAAATGTTTAAAATGTCTAAATAAAAAGTTCAAAAAAACAAAACAAAAAAGACATTAAAGGGGGACCCAGTGTGATAACATGCAATGCCAAAATATCCTGAGTATGTGAGGAGTTGAGAGTGAGAATGTGTTGGGTAATATTTCTTGTGTTTGGTTGTGTGTTTTGCTCCTGCAGTATGTTTCTGTGTTTTGTAGTACTGTCTTTTAGTGTTTGTTAATTTTGTAATTGCTGTGCATGTATTGTCAAATCGATGAGGTGTGTCTGTGTTTCCAACTACAAATGCAAATAGACTAAACTCTCACTCTAAGTGCAAAGCTGATAAAATGTGCATTTACAGTCAGTGTGGTGTGACCACGGTCAGTATATCTATTTTCTCCTTTAAAGAGAGGGAGCTTAAATTGAGACTCCCGAGTACCCTTCACCTCGTCAGCACCTTCACCTCCAGCGTGCTTATCAACACTGCAGAGCCCTGAATCACCCAGGTGTGACCAACTGCGACTGTGACGGACTGCTGGGCCAGTAGAGAGATGTGGCGCACAATGACCCCTGAGTGGATAATCATTGGTGTGTGAACACCGGTGGAGCTGCACCAGCTGTGAATGTGGTCCCTGAGGAGAGTGAGGGGCCGTCTCTTTCAGGCCTGTGACCTTTGCATGGTCAGTGCCACTACCTGGTTTTTCAGCTCTGTGGAATGAGCACTGACAAATGTTTAAGGCTACAATACACACACATACACACAGGCATGTATTGATGGGTAACACACAGTGACTTCATTGCCCTCTACAATACTTAAGTGTATGTTACAGGTCTGTTAGCAAGTGACTCAAGCAGCAACTCAGGTTCTTCTGTATTATAGTGAGAGAGAATAAAGTTACAAAAAAAGATGTATTTATTCTCATAAATTCCTGTATGATGATTCCACTATTTGGCATGTACGAGAATATCTCCACTTGTAAATCATTATTTGTAGAATATTTTTGTGTCCCATTTATAGCAAAAGATGATACATTTAACATCATCTATAGACCTTGAGTTATGACATGGGACTTTTACCCATTAAAATGTAGTGAAGACTAGAGCCAAGGCCTTGAGTTTTTGAGTGTACTTTCTTTATCCCAAAAGTTTCCAGCATTCCTCAAATATAGAGAATTACATCGTAATTATGGTAATGGTATGTGTCATCTTGTCAATTATAATACCTCTTTCCAGATGAGTTGGTGTTCATTTGCCCGCCAGAAACTCAACATGTGTTTTTAACAACTCATGTGTTTTATTTGGTGCTTGGGAGCCAACAAACAGTGTTTTTTTGTTTTTTTTTACTGAAAGCTGCTTCCTGTCTGTACTGGAGTTCACAGCTGAGAGTGATCACAATAACACAAAAATGAGCTAAAAGTCACTAAAATGCCTTAGAGACATGGAGAATCTGTCGTGTGTGTGTGATTGTCATAAGTATCATTTACTAAATTGTATTTATATGTATTTTGTTGCATTAATTATTTTTAAAAAGCCCCCCGATTGTTTCCTACCCACTGACGCTTTAATATCTGAATTTGCACTCTGTAAAGTGTTACCTTTAGGCCCTGCTGACTTCAGTTACACATCAAGATGACCAAGATAAAAAGAGGCAGGTAAAACAATTCAAATACTGTCTATTCATATTTAAAAGTTCTGTGGTGCAGACATTTCCATACAGAAATGTCAAAAAAAGTGGCATGAGTAACCCCCCCAATATCTGTGAAAGGAGGCTGAGTGTACGTCTGGTACATCCCAAGTGAGTGGAAAAAGCCTGAGCTGGATTCTCACAGTGAGGCATCTGACAGCTCTCGTTCTGCTGTGGGTGTGTTTCACTGCATACGGTTGGGTCCATATGTGTTACAGGAAAGGATCAATCCTAGTCAAAACAAAGTAAGGCTAATCATCACCTTATTCCTGAGCTGAAATGTATGTGTCATGATAGGGTTACCTGTGTAGTAACAGACCCCCTATGCAAAGAGCAACCCAGGCAAATACCTGTGGGAGACTTTGCACTCTCTTCCACTATCACCAGATCACCAAATATGGAAGTATCAGTTTAAAAATGGCATTTGGTAGAGCACCCACCCCATGTGTTGAGGCTATATTCCTCACTGCAGGCGGCCCCAGTTCGAATCCCGTGCCAAGCGGCCCTATCCAGCGTTTCATTCCGCCCTCTCAGCCTACTATTTCAAAAAAAAAAAAAAAAAAAAGGCATTTCCACTTCACTAAGACACCACTATGTTATTTTTTTCCCACTCAATATTATCATGTTTCATATCTCGTATTGTTTGTAATTACTGGGTTAAATGAATTGAGGGGGCTATATATTTGTGCTTTAATTTCAAAATAACCATACATTTTTATTCTTAACCCTAGAACACTAACGTTACAAAAAGTAACATCATCACTAACACCGGGTATTTTTTACCCGATATTAATATACCCATAAAAAAATATTTCTCACCAAAGTATATTAAAATACAACAATACATGGCAAATTGAAGTACACTTCCTTAATTTTCCACTATACAATGTTTCACAAAATGAAAAAAAGGTATCATGGTGACCCTATAAAAAAATGTCCAAAATTTGCGATTTTTTTGTTTTTTTTAACAAAAACTTCCTTAAAAAAAAAACTAATGGAGCTGGGACTTTGTCCTTCAGACCACCCATTTGTGGGGCATTTGAGCCTTATTTGGTGGAGTAAAAAGAAAAAAGAAACATTTTCAGCATCACCAGAAATGGTAGCCAGATTTAGATACATAAACACTAACGTCGGGTGAAATCCACCCGAACATGTGCCTGCTGAAAAAACTAGGGATGGCAGCAGGGAAACATGCCTACCTTCAATGACGTCAGTGAGCAGTATGAAGCTACAGGGACCCATGAAACTCAGACAACAGCAACATAATGAAAATTATGAAACAATAATTTCATGGGTGAAAATCACCCGACGTTAGTGTTCTAGGGTTAAGTGCAGGCTGTCAGCAGAGAACCACCCTACCTCTGGATTAGCGAAAGGTTTATTTGCATACAGAAGTGTTAATCCCCTCCCCAGTTCCTTACTGCATGCTCAAGTCTGCGAGTTTGCACACTGAATTTACAGAAAGCCAGTGATGATTTGAAACACTATACATATTTAAAACATTAAAAGTGTCCAAAAATCTGTATTTGTGTTTTAGTGTTAAAGTAGTTGCACAACCACAACGTAGTAAAGTAATCTCCAACCAGACAACATAATAGAAACTGTTACTGCCAATTCATTTTGAAAGATCAAGTGCCAGTGGGGAAACTCCAACATGATCACATGGTAATCTGGCCAATTGTGGAACTTGATCAATCAAATCTATGACTAAATCAGTCATAGCAACAAAATGCTAGTGCTAGTGTTTTTTTATTTTTATTTCAGTCAACGAAACTGACACCACATGCATTGACTGCTTATGTGCGAAAACTGAAGTTTTTGACCAGCATATATAGTGCATGAATTCATAAGGCTGTAATGTGCTTTCTCCACAGCCCACACAATATCAGTAGCTTCGGCCATCTATATTTCTGTATCAACAGGCAATAAGAAACGTTATGAAAGGAAGAAGGAGAAGGAGAAACTATACCACAGAACAAAATTCCACAATGAAATTCAGCAAATACAACCAGGAGGGTTGAAACACCAAATGTCGGAGTCAGTGTGTGTTGTGCCTTTGTTATTGGTCGATGCCAGGGTAGAGAGCTGAATTTACTGCTGTCTTTGTCTTCTTCCTGTAAGACACATCTCAAACAGCTTTCCACGACAAGTTTGGCTGCTCCTGCAGTGCTGCGGATCATGGCTCCCTCAGTGAAGTCACAGTGAAAAGCAACAGGATTGAAGCGAGAGCTCCTGGGAGAGACTCTTGAGAACAGTACGGACTAAGTGAAAACGCTGTAGCACTTGGACTGATGTTTTAAATGCATGTCACACTCCTGAAAAAAATGTCACATAGGAGGTTCAGGCCAGGTCAGAGCGTGCACTTCCCTTAGCAGTTTAGCACAGCAAATCTCAGTGCATTTTGGTAGTTGCTAAATGATGCAGTGATGCAGCTTAAAGGAGAAAAAAAAAACTATTCTGCTGAATGCTGTTTCACTCTGTGGCAGCCATTCATCATCTCTTCTATGTTTCGAAAACTAGAATGAAGCCTACATAGTGGCTTGAGGATGGCCCTCGCTCCCTCATTAGTTGGGCTGCTTATCACCACAAGCTATTGACATAGCTATAACAAAAGAACACTAAAGTCAAGCACATTTTCAGGGTTCGTGATTTTAAAGTAAACTGACAAAAATGAAATGAAACTCGACAGACTGAAGATGAAAGCTGCATTTTCTGGAAGGTATAAATATGGAGATTTGTGCAGCTCAAGATTGTATTTCAAATGCAGACATTTTTTATCCAATATTCAATTGAAACACTAGAGTGTTTACTGACACCATTACTTGTTTTATTTTGTAGCATTGAGCATTATGCCAACTGAATATTTCTATTTCAAAATTAATTCTGAAATAATCAGAAGGATCTAATTGATATGTATTATGTAAAAGGGCTCATTTGTAGTGAACATGAGGGAGCATTTAGCAGCTAAAGAGCCAGATTTCCCTCAGGAGTTAGTCACCACCCAAAAGGAAACAGAGAGCAGGGTGATTATTGGATGTACACTCAGGTAGACAGGATTACAACTTCAAATGAATGCTAAACAGGTAATTGTAATAGCTTTATAAGGTATGTTGGTATTGTGCATACAGATTCACCAGCTGCTGCCAAGTATCAAAACAAAGCAATTAATGCAACTTTGAATGGGAACTGGAACACGCTTCTATAGCTTTTTGAGTATTTTAGAGAGCACTACCACATTCACGTATATACATGTACATAGATTGCACACATACACTGATAGAACAGCCATCAGGGGCAATTTGAGATTCAGTATCTTTCCCAATGACACTTCCGACATGCACACTAGAGGAGCCAGGGATCGAACCTGATCCACAGCTGATCCAAAGGTAGAAGATATTAAAAGATATTAGAAGCTTATGCCTCTTGTCAGGCCATCATTGTAAATAAGAACATGTTCTTAATTGATTTCGCCTGGTTAAATAAAGGTTAAATAAAATAAATAAAAAAAGTTGAGTTGCACCTTAACCGAGAAACGGAATAGAAATCCCTGATGCCGATTTCCTCTGGGAGTTCCGGGAACATTGCTCTCCTTTTTTGTCCCTTTCACAGCATCAGTTTGAAGAAGCAAATCATGTTCATTTTATTAGTGAAGTCTGCCTGAACAGTGCCCCCCACTGTCCCCCTGCCACCAGAGATGCTGATAGACTAAAGCCTTTATTCAAAGCAATGAGCTTTTCAGGCAGCAGTGAAAACACTGTACAAAAGGAAAACTCAAGGATATTTAAATTATTAGGTTTATCATAGTCATGTGTTTCAAGTTAATTCCCAGTGTTTCTCAAATTTCCATTACACATGTGCCTCCTCTGTGTGTGTTTGTGTCACCTCACACCTGCAATCTACTCATCAACTCAGTAGTATATGAATCCCAGTCCTTCTTCACCCCCTCATTACCAGTGTTGTTTCAGCCAGCGTGGTAGATCCCGGGCTCAGCTCTCTTTGTGTCTGTGTCTTTTAAGCTTGGACTCTCATGTTGTATTGATCACTAAATAAATCTTCCTCTATGATTGCACGGCTGCCTGTTTTCTTCACTCACAACCATTCCCTACTCTGCCCTGCTTCCCTCCGCCCTCACCTGCCTTAATCCTCACCTCCAATCCACCTTTACTCCCTGAGAGCAGACGATAAACCCTTTCTCATTCACTCTAACATTGACTCCATGTCTTGCATTTAGCTTTCCTTGTTGAGCAAAACAAAGTTTCCACCTTAGAAATTTAACTTCTGAGGAACGTGTTATTTTCATTATCACAACATTGCATGAATTTCGTGAATTTCCTACAAGTAAAATTGACTCTAGTATGTATGACAGACCCACATGGAATTATGAGTTTATGAATTATCATAGAATTAAAAAAAAATGTGCCAAACCTGATCCTTTATGAAAGTTGTCAAGTTCAGGGTACATTGTCACAACTAAAGTGACCTACAGAAGAAGGGTGCAGGAACAGATCCTTCATCATGTTTGGTTTAGGCCATTATGGATATATGTATTTGTTAGTCATATTTATACCATGGTCTGGGTGAATCCTCGATTCTGATTGGCTGCGGGGTGTCCATTAAAAAGTGATAATGGACACCCATAAAGATGTTCCGGTAAAATAGCCTGATTACGTTCTAAATATTACTGCGCTGGCTCAAACGCTTGTTGGTAACCACGGCAACGGACACTCGGACCATAACAACTTTTTTTCAGCGCATCACGGCACTGGAGTCTGTAAACACACTGTTATGATTGGATGTTATTACATGTTTGACCGCTAGGCGGCAGTACTGGTTAGTAGTCAGCTTACCGTACCATATAAGAGGTAGAGCAAGACTGCATGAAGCCACATGTATGTTGTTGAGAACGTGAGACATTAAACTAAGTTACTTGCTATCAACACGGCCTCATCCTTGGAACACGAACATGACATGGTACCAGGAGTAAACTCGAATGGGCGACATGGATTTAAAACCACCGGAAAGTTTGAAACTGACGGGGAATGTCGACGAGAACTGGCGCACCTTCAAACAGCGGTTTCACCTTTATGTTGCTGCTACGGGACTCGAGGCTAAGCCGGAAGCAAGAAAGGTAGCGCTGCTGCTAACAATAGCAGGGCCACAGGCCATAGAAGTATTTAACACGTTCGTGTTTGACAGTCCTGAAGATAATGAAAAGTTGGATGTAGTGCTTAGCAAGTTTGATACTCACTGTTCTCCGAAGAAGAACGAGACGTACGAGAGGTACGTGTTTCGGTCTCGTACACAGCGGCAGCATGAGCCCTTCGATAGCTTCCTGACGGACTTGCGGCTAAAGGCGCAGTCCTGCAACTTCGCGGCGCTGACGGACTCCATGGTCCGGGACCAGATCGTCTACGGCGTGGAGGATAAAAAGGTCAGAGAGAGGCTACTACGGGAGATGGAGCTGACGCTGGCAGGAGCCATTAAGATCTGCCAGGCCAGTGAGCTGTCCCAAAGGCACGTGAGGACGTTCAGCGAGATGTCTGCAGTCGCCTCGGCGCAGAGCGACAGCGCGGCAGCGGTTGGAGCAGTGTCGTATCAGCGGAGACGGCACACACAGACCCGGCCTGCACAGCAGGAGGACGTGATGATAAACTGCAAGCGCTGCGGCTCACAGCACAAGCCCAGACAGTGTCCAGCGTTTGGTAAGCAATGCTCCACTTGCCAAGGCAAGAATCATTTTGCTAAACAATGCTTCTCCAAACGGAAAGAGTGGAAAAAAGAAAAAACTGTAAACTTAATAGACGAGCCTGATCTCAGTGACACGTTCTTGGTTGGAATGGTGAATTGTGAAAGTGAACAAATAAATAAGCCAGACAATGTAAATGATGTCACTAGAGAAGATAAGTGGATAGCTCCTCTAATGATAAATGGGACTGTAGTCACCATGAGATTGGACACTGGTGCGAAAGCAAATCTCATAAGCATGTGTGATGTGAAGGCAATGAAAAATAAGCCACAAATAAAAAGAAAAGAATCTGGACTGAAAGACTACAATGGGCGGCCAATCAAATGTTTGGGCACATGCAGGTTGAGTGTCACAGTTAAAGGAAAAGTGCACCACCTATTCTTCTTTGTTGTGAATGAGGGACGGGAATCACTTCTTGGTGACAGAGCCTGTGAAGAACTGGGGCTTGTGAAAAGAGTGCATCGCATCGTTCCAACCATAAACCCAACAAATGACTCTATGGACACAATTGTTCAGAACTTTTCAGATGTTTTCAAGGGTTTTGGTGTTTTGCCCTTCACATATAAAATACAGTTGAAAGAAGGAGCCCAACCAGTTGTGCATGCAGCACGCAGAGTTTCTGCTCCACTGAAAGACTGCCTAAAGAAAGAGCTCGACAGAATGATCATGCTAGGAGTGATCAAAAAGGTTAATGAGCCTACAGACTGGGTCAACTCACTGGTCATCACAAAGAAGAAGAATGGTGAGTTGAGAATATGTATGGACCCTAAAGACTTAAATGAGAGCATAAAGCGTGAACATTATCAAATACCTACACGTGAAGAGATCATCAGTGAAATGTCAGGTGCCAAATACTTCACGAAGCTTGACGCCTCACAAGGCTTCTGGCAGCTGAAACTGGATGAAAGCAGCACCAAGTACTGTACCTTTAATACGCCCTTCGGCAGATACTGCTTTCTCAGACTGCCTTTTGGAATCAAGTCAGCACCTGAAATATTTCACAGAGCGATGGAGCAGATCATCGAGGGCTTGGATGGAGTTCGAGTCTACATTGATGACATCATCATATGGGGGTCCACAGCCCAAGAGCACAACGAGAGGCTGAACAGAGTTATGGAACGCATACAAAAGTATGGACTGAAACTCAACAAGAGTAAATGTGAGTTTGGCGTTCAAGAGATCCTCTTCCTGGGAGACAAGCTGTACTGCACGTGGTGTCGAGCCAGATAAAGACAAAATACATGCATATACAGAACATGCCAGGCCCACAGACAAGACAGGGGTGCTACGCATCATGGGGATGGTGAATTTCATAGGTAAATTCATTCCCAATCTGACAGCAAAGACATCATGCATACGAGAGCTTCTGCACAGGCACTGTGAGTTTAAATGGACGGTGAAACATGAGCATGAGTGGCAAAAACTCAAGGACACACTGAGCACAGCACCTGTGTTGTCATTTTATGACCACACGAAGAGGATAAAAGTGTCTACAGATGCTTCCAAAGATGGTATTGGTGCCGTTCTACTCCAGGCTGAGGGTGAGCACTGGAAACCGGTAGCCTATGCATCTCGGGCTATGACAAAAACTGAATGCCGATACGCTCAGATCGAAAAAGAATGTTTGGGACTGGCGTATGGTTTTGGAGCGGTTTCATAGCTACGTGTACGGCCTGC
>NC_140928.1:28622833-28681972 GCF_045865225.1 Trachurus japonicus
CCGTCTTTCACAGTCGAAACTGATCATCGACCGCTGGTCGCCATCATCAAAAAGAATCTGAATGAAATGTCTCCACGGATTCAGCGGTTAATGATGAAGATGCAAAGGTATGATTTTGAACTGATATATACTCCAGGTAAACACCTAGTCCTTGCTGATGCCCTATCCAGAGCAACTACAGGCGACAGTGTGAGTGCAACAGACGAGGACATACAGTGTCACGTGAACATGGTGTCGGCTACACTGCCTGTGTCTGACACAAAGTCAAGACAAATAGCGGAGGCTACAGCAAAGGATGCTGAGCTACAGCATGTCATGAAGAACATGGATGAGGGATGGGCTGGTTCATGTCCACAATTTTACCATGTCAGAGGTGAGCTTAGTACTGTGGATGGTCTGCTGTTGAAAGAGGGCAGGATTGTTATTCCACGGGCTTTGAGAATGGACATGTTGCACAGGATACATGAAGGCCATCTCGGCATCGAAAAGTGCAAAAGGAGGGCGAGAGACACGGTTTTCTGGCCTGGACTGAACAAAGACATTGAAACACTTATAAGTAAATGTGAAACATGCCAGAAACACAGGAACAAGCAGAGCAAAGAGCCTATGGTGGTAGCTGAGGTGCCAACAGCACCATGGCACAAAGTAGGAATGGACTTGTTTCATCTCAGAGGTAAAGACTATTTAGTGGTAATGGATTACTACTCAAACTTCCCTGAGATGGCGCTACTAGCAAGCTCAACATCAACTTGTGTCATAACACATGCTAAATCTATCTTCGCCAGGCATGGCATCCCACACACCGTGGTGAGCGACAATGGCCCCTGCTTCAGCAGCAAAGAATGGCAGAAGTTTGCAGTGCAATATGATTTCAAGCATGTGACGTCAAGCCCACACTATGCACAGTCAAACGGGCAAAGCTGAAAAAGGAGTTCACATTCTCAAGCAACTCCTAAAGAAAGCAGCTGACAGTGACTCGGATCCCTATCTGGCTTTATTGAGCTACAGAGCATCACCTCTTCAGTGCGGCCTGTCACCAGCTGAACTGCTGATGAAGAGGAAGCTACGAACAACTTTGCCGAGTCATCAAAATGACAAATTAAAGCAAAAGAATCACTCAAAGATTGAACATAAGCTACGACAACAGAAAATGATGCAAAAGTCATTCTATGACAGAACAACCAAGCATCTCCCTCCACTGACTACCAACAACACAGTCAGGATTGAGGATGCTGATGGATGGAGTACAAAAGCAACTGTCCTGCAAGAAGTTGCTCCACGATCGTACACGGTGAAAACTGATGATGGACAAATCCTCAGACGCAATCGTCGCAGTCTATTAAAGACTCCTCAAGGGACTGTTGGTGAGCTCAGTGTAACCTGTGGTGAATCTCAGGTAACTCCCACACCTGCTATGGACTGTAACACTGATTCTCACACACCTACTCCAAGCAAACCTGAGTTAAGAAGGTCCACAAGAGAAATCAGAAAGCCTGATAGACTGAACTTATAAACAAAGAAAATTCAATATGCATGTTAAAGATGTTGAACAAAATGTATATTGATTGATGTTGTGAATGTGTTCTAAATGGTCTAGTGTTGGCTTAGAGATGAGTTATGCAATCTGATGTAAACTGTTTATACTGCTTAGGTGTTGCAGAGTTATGCTGAATGAGAAATGGTTGAAATAACTGACACAGCTAATGTGATGATTCATGTTAATGCATTTTACCTTAGAAAAGGGGGGATGTTATGATTGGATGTTATTACATGTTTGACCGCTAGGCGGCAGTACTGGTTAGTAGTCAGCTTACCGTACCATATAACAGAGTAGAGCAAGACTGCATGGAGCCACATGTATGTTGTTGAGAACGTGAGACATTAAACTAAGTTACTTGCTATCAACACGGCCTCATCCTTGGAACACGAACATGACACACACCAGCGGTAAGAAGCACTGGCCGTCTGAAAAACTTCGTCACGTAACATTTAAGCCGTCACCTCACCTCCCTTCACTGATCAACTACCAGGCTGTGGCAGAGTCACTGGCTGTAACGTTACGCTGCGGTCACAGCGGGTCCCTCTTTTTTTTTTCTTTTATCGCCGACGAGTGTTATTAAATAGTCCGCTCGGCTCAGCCGCCGATTTAATTGATTTGAAAATAGGACATGATGGTAAATATCCCAAATATTTGAAAGGTCTTCTGCACAGGATCGACCCCAGGTGGCCCCCAACCAATAAAGAGCAGGGACACATCTTCAGTTGTATTCCCCAGCGTCATTGGGTGTTTCGGCCTTTTATTCACAATACACCCTCTGCTGAGGCAGGCCCACCACAGGCTGATCAGACCTGGGTGTGTGTCCCTAGCTTCTTGGAGCCCACCTGGGGTCTTTCCTCCTTATCCACAGCCACTGGCTGCAGCGCTCAGCAGTCTCTGATGTTTCCCTGATGGTATGGCGCAGAGCTTGGCCAGAGATCCCCAGCTCTTTGAGAAGACCGACAGTAGACGTCGCAACAAATCCTCGACAGCCAACCTCCACTGGGCGGACTGTCGCTCTCCAGCCTCTCTGTTCGGCCTCCGCCTTCAGGTCTGAGTATCGCAGCATCTTCCTCTCATAGGCCTCATCCGTGGCGTCCTCCCATGGTACTGTAAGCTCGATGAAGTAGACAACGCGCAAGATGTTGGACCAGAGTACCATGTCTGGTCTTAGGGTAGAGGTTACTATTTGAGGGGGTATTGTGAGCTGTGGGCCGATATCCACGAGCATTTCCCAGTCCCGAGCGCCCTCCAACCGGCCATTCCTGGCAATTACTGGAGTTCTTGGTTGATGTTCTCCTTCCCGGACAAAGGACACTGACGGGACTGCTGAAGGTGTTCTGAGTGGAGTGGAGATGGTCGCTTTTCTTTTCACTTCGATAGATGCGGCCAAGGATTTTAGGACCTGCAGCCAGTGAGGATGTGCCTGAGTGTTGCTGGCGTCGCGCACAAAGGGCACGCTGGATCCTCACTCAACCACTGGTGGAGGTTTGTGGGTGAGGGGAGAACGTCGTATGTAGCTCTAAGAAGGAAACTGATTCTACCTGCCTCCATTTGCCACAGGTCCTTCCAGCTGATCTTCCTCTTCTCGACGCCTTCCCAATTCATCCACTGCCCCTGCCGCGCTTGTGAGACAGCCTTTGCGCACCTCGCAGCCTCTTCTTGCTGCCGGACTTCTAGGACCACCAACTTCCGGCGCTCAGCTGGTGTTGCCTTACTCCACAGGGGTTTGTCCTTACCTAAACCCAGACCTCCTCTTCCCTGCTGAACTTGGCCCACGATATCCGCATGCTGGAGTGCTGACTTTGCTTGTCGCACCGCTTCTTTTGGAGTCCACTTCCGACCTGATGTTAGCGCTGGTGTGACCGCCCTTATGGTAGTGTCCCGGGACTCTGAGAGAGTCAGCTCCAGTCTTGCTTTCGAGCATTTGAACTCTTCCACAAGACTTGAGAGGGGCAGATCGAGAATACCATGTCCATATAGGCTGATGTTGCTCAGACACCTAGGGACGCCTAACCACTTCCTCACGTAGGCGCTGATTGCTCTTTCCATCTTCTGGACTGCTGTGATGGGAATGTCGATGACAGTCAGCGGCCACATCAATCGGGGAAGTAGGCCAAATTGGAGGCACCACAACTTTAGTTTGCCAGGAAGCATGGAGTGGTCGAGTTTCTTGAGGTCCCTGCCTACATCCTGCTCGAGTTGTTTGACCTGGCCACAGTCTTTGAGGCTTGCATCATAGCATCTCCCAAGGCTTTTGATGGATTTCTCGGATATGGTTGGTATTGGTTCGTCGTTAATGAAAAATCTTTGGTCCGAGAGCTTGCCTTTGGTGATCGAGATGCTCCTTGATTTGGATGGTTTGATCTTCATCTTGGCCCGTGAGATGTTCTCCTGGAGCTTGTCTAACAGACGCCTGGTGCATGGTGCTGTTGTAGTGAGGGTTGTTATATCGTCCATAAACGCCCTGATTGGTGTTAGCTTGACTCCAGATTTCAGCCGCTTTCCACCCACCACCCACTTCGAGTCTCTGAGAATCACCTCCATTGCCATGGTAAATGCTAGGGGGGATATGGTGCAGCCAGCCATTATACCGATTTCCAGGCTCTGCCACATGGTGGTGAAGTCGGATGTAGAAAAGCAAAACTGTAGGTCCTGGAAATAGGTCTTCACAAGGTTTGTGATGGGCTCAGGCACTTGGAAGAAGCTGAAGCTATTTATCTCGTAAGTGACCATGGTATAAGCGGGATAATGCCCTTCGAGGTGTACAATTATCAGAGATGAATGGACTTCGCGGATGCAACCGAAGGGACACCTCGTCGGGCATTATCCCTTAATACTGTACATAAGAAAAGAAAAATGCAATGGTGGCTGAAGCTCTTGCCAAGCAACTATCACAACCACCCACTCCAAACAAAAAGCCACGTTGACTGGCAGAGTATACAAAATAGCTTATTTAATTAGCATTTTCAGAACTAATAATCATGAGTTGTTGGCAAAATGTTTGATTAGTTACTTACATTGATTTCAGAAACATTGTTATCTTATTTGCATTAGAAAGTATGCACACGCACACGCACACGCACACACACACACACACACACACACACACACACACACACACACACACACACACACACATACAGTAGTTATTGTACAGTTGCAGTTTTTTTCCAGTGCCCTTCAGGATTCCCTGTGCCCTCTTCCCATTGTGTCTCCTTGTCCACCCACACCATTTTACGCTGCCAGCTAGTGTCCTCATCTATCTGTCTTCCTGTCCTCTGCCTCAGTTTTCCTCCCATTTCCACCATTTTCGCAATAAATCCACTGTTCCCTTGAATCATCTGTATGATCATTGTGGTAGCTGCAATATGTGTTGCTGATGTGAATGCCCTGGCTCTAATATAACGACCAACAGGAAGTTACACAAAATTAAGTTGAAACTCAGTAATCTAGTTTCCATTCTTCTCAAGCAGAGCAAGAATTTTGTTTCCAGGAGCTTGAGTGCTGAACTCTCTGTGCACAACGTGTTGGCTGCCTCAGTTTAGTCGCTCAGACATTCAATGTCAGGCTGTCTGAGCCAAAAGAGGATAGAAAAGCATTTGCTGAGCAATTCTCCCACAGTAGATCCAAGAGGCAAGTTAAGATTCACATTTCCAAATGCCAAGACGTGATTATTTTTATTGCAAATGTCAGAAGGAAAAAAGTAGGGTGCAATTTTGTACAGTGTGATGCATTAGGGTTTCAAAATAGTTAAAGTTGATTAATATTTAATGTCCATATAAATATGAATCTATATGCTAAGGATTGATCTGTTCAAGCTGGACTATACATAAGCAGCTGAGCAGGCTATTGAATTTAATTTAGTACATAAAAGTCATTACATAAACAAAACAAACAATTGGAATCAACATATCGGCGTTCAGGACTATTTGAATTGAATGATTCTCACATTTAGTTTAACACAAAAATTAAGCAAACTAAATCTACAGATGTATAATTAGATGGGATTTTCTCTTTGAAAAGATACAATATGTAACTTCTGCCTGATTAGGGATGAAAAGTAGTTAATTAAGAACTACAGTATGGCAACTTCTGAAATAACAGACTGGTTTACTTTTTTCTTTTCCGCCTCAACTGCATTATCATAAAACTTGATTTACTCTGTGTTATAACAGTTTCTATACAATTGCTTCATTCATTCAGAGTTTTAATACCCAGCACAGACTGAATATTGATGAGACAAATGATTATTCTCCTTTTGGCTCACTGCTACATTTCATAATTAATGTTGCTTGTCAGTATAGATCTGCCAGAAAATAAAAACCACAAAGACCCTGTAGTGGAAGTGCTGTGATTTATTTGTTCTGCCGAAACAAAAACACACATATTTAAAACAGAATTAGTTTAATGTTACACATAAATGACTGTTTATTCATCACATTGGGAACATGTTAGCAACACTGTGATATTGTTTGCTACTCTGGTGGGGAAATACACTGGGATGTAATCAAGGTTATATCAGTGTAGACTTGAGGAAGCCTGATGATATTAACATTAGCATAATTAGTTGAAGAATGAACTTCAGTTACAGCTAAATGGGTATTAACCAGAGGCTTAGGGCTACATGCACATGAAACGTTAGTAAATCTGTGTGTAGATCTGCACATAAAAGCTCACACTACTAAAACTCTACTCCAGATTTATGAACAGTTCAAATAAGGAAAGAGGAAGAGAGAGAGAGAGAGAGAGAGAGAGAGAGAGAGAGAAAAGAGAGATTAGGGATCAAAGTCGTTTTGGATGAAGTGGAGTCCAGAAATAATATTTAATTCTCTTCTGTTAGTGGTGTGACTGGGACAGGTAAATCAAAGGCGTGGGGGTAAGTAATAGATAGTGAATTAAGTATCCTTGGTTTAAAGAACCGTTTAAGAAGTAAAGCCAGAATGGTTAGATATGAAACATGGAAAAAGAAAATACACATAACTGCAGAGCTACAGCAGCGACGGGAAAAGGAGGCTCTTCACAGCCTCAGCTGTAGAGGAGCATGGTTGCATCAACACATGAAGTTGTACAGGCAGGTCATATTGTTACAGAAGCACCAGCCGTCTGTCACAGCTCCATCCAAACCGGTGCCGACTGCACTATTGCGCAGGATGAAGTGTGCGCCCACCGAGTGTGTAGCAACACACACATTGCATCGCATATCAGCTGCACATTTATGGAGTAAAAGTTTTTCCAGTTTAATATCAGATTATTATCATCATAAGATGGAGCCTTGACGTGTTTGTGCGTGTCTGATCCCTAAAACGTCTCTCTCTCCAAATATATCTAATCGTTTGTCATGTTTAAATTATGTGTTACAAAAGCATGGGCGTATTTTGAATTTAAGAGAGAGTAATACAAATTAAAATTGTAATTTCCAACAGTGACAAGCAATATTTCTGTGCATTCCTACATTTACACAAGCACTACACACAGTCAGGAGCAGGTGTAGATTTTGTGAGTAGCTATGAAAAGATTAATGCTACTAAAAGATTGATGAATGCGGAAATCTATGTAAATTTCCGCTGCACACGGTTTACACACAAATCCGTGCTGCTCACGTTTCATGAATGAGACCCAAGGCAAGCTGAGCACGGGAGAGAGAGAGAGAAGCAGATCTGGCAGTCAGCACAGCAGCTAAGTCTGGAAAGAAATACAAAAGTTCTGTCCACTGAAACACTACAGGACTTTTAATCTGTGTTTCTCTGCTATGTGTAGAATACGTAATAATGACAAATAGCTTTTACTACCAAGCAGTCATTAAACCTAAGGAATGTGATCTGATGTGTAATGCAAAACACAGGAACGAGTGATGACACATACTATGTACAAGTGCAAAAATACAATAACATCAAAATAACAAAAGAACCTAGTACTACACACAAACACACATACACATGGACTGAAAACTATGAACGAATTAACGAACGGACGGACGGACGGACGGACGGACGGACAGACAGATAGATAGATAGATAGATAGATAGATAGACTGCAGGTATGTGCACGTTGACACAGCACAGTACTCAAATGAAGGGAATAGTCCACTTGTGTTAGTGTTACTTGAAGGGAGTAGTGGATTGGGGCAAAGTAAAGTGGGGGTCTCTGGCCCTGTATATCGGAGAGTAGTGTTTGTATCTGTTTCTGGCCAGCTTCAGTCATGGAGGCGTAAAGGTCCTGGTGTGAGGGCAGGTTGTAGCCAATCACCTTCTCTGTAGAGCGAATGATACGCTGCAGTCTGCCCTTTTCCTTGGCAGAGGCAGCAGTGCACCATATGGTGATGGAGGAGGAGAGGATGGACTCAGTGATGGTGCACCATTACTGCCATCATTGGCAGGTTAAACCTATGTGTGGATATACTCAAGTATTGATACTTCTGATACTCATACCAGTACCAGTATCTATACTATCAGCAGTCTGCACTAATTAGGGGTTAACAACTATTTTTATCACAGTAGACAGTTATTTTGCAATTTACAGGACCTATTCCCTGTCGGTTGGAAGGGACTACATCCACTTCTGCCTCTTAGGTTAGGGTCAATGTTCCCCTTCCACACACCTAGACACACACGCGCGCAGCTGGACTCATAGACCTGAGAGCAGGAGGTTAATGTAGTCCTTAAAACTATGATCTAAATTTCCATACATTGATATCATAGAATTGTGGGACATACACTTAAAAAGAAAATTCTGGGAAAAGGCTCTCATTTCCTCAATACCATGGTTACGCCTTGCATTTAATGTCTCTTTTTCAGTGTTTTATTGCCACTGACAATTCAAATTAAATCAAAGAAAGATAGTCTGTGTTTTACGACGGAGTATTAGGGCCACATTTAAGAAAAAAAAAAGTCACAAACTTCGAGAATAAAGTCGTAATTTATGAGAATAAAGTCGTAATTTACGAGAATAAAGTCATAATATTACGAGAATAAAGTCATAATATTACGAGAATAAAGTCGTAATTTATGAGAAAAAAGTCATAATTTTATGAGAAAAAAGTCATACTATTCTAACCTGTTGTTTTAGAGGAAGACAGTTGGTAAAATGGGGGCTGTGGAGGATTTTATGGAGTTGTACTTAGGATGTAGGATAGGTTTCACAAACAAGAAGATACTTAATCTTTTGGCACATCAGCATCATATCATCATAAGTATTAGGACTTTATATGCAAGAAAGGAGAAATAACCAGACGGACTTGGAGGAAGTCGCTGCTTTTGTGGAGGGGGAAATGGCTGGAACTGGTCAACTGCAGGGTTATCGGTGGATGCATCAGCGGGCCATTCAGAGGGGTTTCGTGGTGCCTCGAAACAATCCGACTGATAATTAAGATTATGGATCCAGAGGGAGTCGAGCTCCGGCGAGCACACCGTCTCCGCCGGCAATACACAGAGGCCCCAACGCCAGAATAAAATCTCTTCATACAAACATCTGCAAGTGACCTCAAGAAATCCAGTGTCTTTGGCTTACTTTTGTAATCCATGACAACATGATCACAAATGATCAACATACGTTCTGTAAACAATAATAACCTTGCTTTGATCACAACAGATCAATACATTTTCTGTACGACTTCTTAAACAACATGTAACGAACGTTAACCTAGGTTAACTAAAACCTAGGTTTGCTCAGTGAGTAGAACAGTTTAATAAACGTTTAGCCGACAGCAACATTACCCTGCTCACTGTGGTATATCACCTTTTCTCGTCTCGACCTACTTCCGTTTTACTTCGACTTTTTTCTCATAAAATTATGACTTTATTCTCAAAGTTTGTGATTTTTTTTCCCCTCAATGTGGCCCTAATACTCCGTCGTAGTGTTTTAATGTCACGATATAATAATATATGATAATTTGAGACTTTTTTGTTTGTTACATGAAGCTTTTATAAAAATGTATCAGCATCAATATTGGTATTGGCAATACCACCTTTTTTTTAATCTGGTATTTTCGGATCGGAATGAAAATCAGTGGTATCACTATTCTTCACCTGCTACAATAGTCTTCAAAGACTTTTTATGTGCTGTTTAAGGCTCTTTTAAACTCAAGGAATCATAGTTGAAAAAAATAAAATTTTAAGTAGTGAATCTGCCCAATGACTTATCTGTGTAAATTGTCAGCTTGACCATTTTTGTTGGAATATTTTAGATTTCTTGTAATATACTAGGATTCTCAGGGGTCTTATCAAAAGTGGCTTGGATCACATGCTTTTCTTCCCAGCAGGCATTATTTGAAGTGCTCCCGCTTCTTGTTTGAAGCAAACTATAAGCAGCAGTTTGCTCAGGTAACTATCCCCTCAGTCTGTGCAGTGATACTCTTCTCTTCACACTGTGTTTGTGTTTTTCTGTCTCCTCCATACATCATCAAGCACTAGCGAGGATACGGCACCAGGATCAACATTTATTTTGGCGCCCACATCTCTTCTTTCTTATTTGTGCATTCCAAGCACATCACTTCCTCTTAAAAAGAGCACACAGAGGAGAAAGTGGGGGAAAGCAATGGTGCCCTGTAGGAGGGAGGAGGGCTGACTGATAATCCATCCCTGCTATACAGTTGGTTGTCAGTGTAAAAATGGCCTCAGCCTCACATCCATTCAATCTAAACTATAGCGAGCAGACGGAAGCCCGCGCCAACTCATAATGCTGTGCAGTTGCACATGTCTGGTTTCAAAGGAAGCCAAGTGACAGATGACAGAGAGATCGACACAGAGGGTGATGCATGTTTCACTCTGCTCACACTGGGTGTCACTTGATTCATTGGGTCATCAGTAAATCGAGACTTAACTAAAAACAGAGTAACCACAACACAATCTGTATGCACACAGGGAGCTTGCAAGCACCTGAAACTTTCCTTTGTCATTACAGATGATACAATATTGTCTGGGCATCCACATCTCTCAGTGCAGCTGAATTACTGACATTCAGTTTTACTGGCAGCCAGGGCCAGGGACGTCGCCATTGTGCATGCCTCACTTATTGATGTTGAATTCCTTCTGATAGGCTCAATGCTTGTCAACAGATAAGCAGGTATGAAAAATGGTTTTGTGACAGAGGGGACATGGAGGTTGGGGTAAGGGGGTGGGGGTGGGGGTGGGGGGGGGGGTGTAAGGCTCATTATATGCACAGGTATTGTCTGCATAGGCTTAAACATGGATTTATCTCCCAGCTCAAAAGCATGTGAGTTTCAGCATTTTATATGCAAACAGAGCACTGTGGAAATGCAAAGTACATGTGTGCATGTGATCAGGGCCGTTGTATAGGGGAGAAAGGTGATGATAATTCTAGGGGCCCAGTAACCAGGAGGGCCCCCCCCCCAAAAAAACCCAGTAGTCTAATCTTTGTATGACTGAATTATTATGCATAAGACCCTGACTAATACTCATAGCAATGCTGCATTAGTATCAAAACAAAGTTGGCTAAATAAAAAATGATAATACGGAAAGCGGAAAAGTCAGGGGGCAGGGGCCCACTTTAGTATTCTTTCAGGGGGGCCGAATTCCTTGCAACATGTAGACCTGTGATCCCTGTCCCTGTTACTGTGGATTTCAACATGTGCAGCCATACCAGCGTCTATTCCCGTTGGTTCACCAGTGGCTTGTAAATGCATAAAATGTACTTTGGCGTCAGCCTCTGCTGATGTTTTCCACCCCTCAGATGCCTTTTTAACAGCTACCGCAGATCTCAAAGGAGTACAGTATAGATACCATCAGGTCGTGACACCCACTCTGGATTACCCATGGTGACTAGTGCCTTAACTGTCTGTCACTTCCCAGGACCTGCCAGATCAGACTTTCCGGCACTGCCGGCATCTAGAATGAGGGATCTTGATTCTGGGGAGAAATGGTGTAGGGGGGGTTACCATAGCAACAGCTCATTCCCCGTCTGTCTGTGCAATCTGATCTTGTTTATCTAGTTCTTCTTCTCGTCAGAGCAGCTGCATGGAAACAGGGCCTGATGCTGCCTCACAGCCAACAGAACACATCTTAAGAGCAACTGATCACTTTGAGGATTGCAGAGAAGCTCCTCCTAGAATGTTAATCAATGAATCATTTATCTGCGTGACCCCAACCTACTTGGGGCCACACAACAGTCAGGGCTATTCACACCACTTTGCTTTTTTCACATTTTGTTACACTGCTGACATTTGATGAAATTGTTGGCAATTTTCCCTTCATCGATCTACGCTCAGGACCCACAAAAGAGAGCCTAAGCGGAAGCAGGAAGTAACGTGGCCATGGGACCTCAACTCGGAAAAAGTCTCCATGTAAGTAAACGGGAGTCAAAGTTTTATTTTGTGATCCGATTGAAATGTGCCATGAGAATTAAATATGACCTCTACCTGTTTAAAACATCACGTTTCATGCCGAGAAATCAGCAGTTTTTCGTAAAACGGCAACGGAAGAATGTATTTTGTGTGAAGACTGCTCTACGGACTACAGATCTGGTGTCCCACAAAAAATACATCACCAACTGACATGGGAAAGGGCGGCATATGGTGACGTCACCTACGCGACTTGTAGTCTTTCTGGTTACGGATTCTTTGGAATTTTATTTTACAATAGTTTTACAACAAACTGCTGATTTCTCTTCATGAAACGCAATGTTTTAAACAGGTAGAGGTCATATTTCTTTCTCATGGCACAATTCAGATTCGGATCACGAAATAAAACTTTGACTCCCGTTCACTTACATGGAGACTTATTCCGAGTTGAGGTGACCGTTACTTCTTGCTTCCGCTTAGGCTCTCAAAGTGAATACAGAATTATAGAAATATTTGCAAATTTATTCAAACAGGAATAGCATGAGATGAAACATAAGATTTGAGGCCTGTTCAGAGTCCTTCCTCTTTCTAATAATTAAATCAAGCTTCTCCATCCAACTAAAACCTTGAAAGGGCCCTTTACTGTATGTGCAGAGATACTGTCATATTGAAACAAAAAAGGGCCTCCCCAAACTGGACAAGGTTGGATGCACATAAGCCTTAGGCCGCGTTCAGACTGCAGGCATATCTGATTCAAATCTGATTCCTTCTCATATCCGATTTTTAGGGCTGACTGTCCACACTGTTTTAGCAAGTGTCCAAATCGCATTTGGCTCTGTTCAGACTGGGCCACATTATTGACCCATCTGACAGGTTGCTGTAGCAACGACGTCGGAGCGGAGGCGTCATCCAGCGCGTGTATTGTGTGACGTCATGTAATAGCGACAAGAAAAACAATAACAAACAAGATGGAGGCAGCTCACATGAGTATATTGTCCTTATCGCTGTCCAGTAGGGGTGCAGAACATGTCAGACGCACCTGGCACATTCAACGCCGTAGGAGGCTGGTCGGGTCATACACAGCAATGCTTCGTGCTGCACTCACTGCAGGAGTTGCTGTGCAGCGACAAGTGTGGTGCCACCCGAAGAGCTACGAGTGGTGGGAAAATGTAGTCCTCGGCAGTTTTGATGACGACCAATGGCTCGCAAATTTCCGAATGTGCCGAGCAACATTTGAAATGCTGACGGATCGCCTACGAGCAACGCTCACACGCCAGGACACGCACCTCAGGCGGGCAATCGCGGTGGACAAACAAGTCGCGGTCACCTTGTGGTGGTTAGCCACAGGGTCAGGGTACCGCACCGTTGCCCACCTGTTTGGAATAGGCAAGGCAACGGTGTGCATGGTTGTTGGCGAGGTCTGTACTGCCTTGACTGCCCTGCAGGAGGAGTACATCAAGCTCCCAGTGGGAGATCACCTGCAGCGCATCGTCCGGGGCTTCCATACGCGGTGGGGCTACCCTCGCTGCGGGGGATGCATAGATGGGTCACATATCCCAGTGATCGCACCCCAACAGAACCACACCGAGTACTTTAATAGGAAAGGATGGCATTCGGTGATCCTCCAAGCTGTGTGTGATCACCAGTCAAGGTAACAGTTGTTGTTTTTTTTACTACTACTGAGCAATGGGCTCTATGCACAGCTGCAGCTCTTTTATTTCCTGTCTTACATTATTGGACACATTGATTAATCCAGGTGTGTCTGACCATTGTGCCTGCTCAGACACACCTGGCTTAGTTTGTCCAATAACGTAAGAGGAAATAGGAAGGGGCGCATGGCGTCTGTCCGACTACCCGTTTCTCCGACCATACATTTCTTTATTTTTGCGTCCATTAGTCCGACCTCCCACTTCTCCGACTTAAGTAGCCCTAACCCTTAACCTTACCCTAAACCTAACCTTAACACTGTAGAATGGGTAGTCAGAGAAATGAGCCGTCGGACTTTTGGGCAGTCGGACTGACGTATGCTCCCCAATAGGAAGTACTGGAGCTATGCATAGAGCCCATAGGATGCTAATCTGGGAAAAATGTCATGTTTAGATACTTTTTAAATAGGTGTGTGTGGGGGGTAGGGTGGGGGGGGATCAGACAAGATATCCTTGGTTTGATTTTGAGTCTTTGCAGTAATAACACTGTCATTAATATCCATCTTTAGTATGCAGCATAATAGTTATGATTATTATTATTATAAGTACATCTTTCTCTATCCATGTTATGTTATCATTGCCACAGGTTCACAAACATCAATGTGGGTTATCCAGGGAGTGTCCACGACTGCAGGGTGTTGCGGAACTCTGACCTTTACAGAAGGGGTGAGGAGGGAACTCTCTTCCCACAAGTAAGTGCTAATGCTGCTTCTTGGTAAACATCATTCATGTGGAGCAGTCACAGTACACATCAATTTCCATATTGTTCTATCACCTTAGGACACCGAAGTCATTTGTGGCACAGCAGTGCCCATCATGCTCCTCGGTGATCCAGCCTATCCTCTACGTAGCTGGATCATGAAGGGATACCCAGAGGGTGGGCTGTCAGAGGACCAACGCCACTTCAACTATAGCCTAAGCAGAGCCAGAATGACGATCGAGTGTTCATTTGGAAGGCTTAAGAGCAGATGGCGGTGCTTGAGCAAGCAGCTGGACGTGGACATCATGAACGTGCCTTATGTCATCACAGGTACCTATTGATAAGTAACTTACTGTATGTCATTCATCTAAAAACAGGCGAGGTTAGCATTCTGTTTGACACAATGCAGGGCGCTGCAGGTCATGTGGATGTGTCAAACATAGAAAGTGCATCTCAGACAGCATGTAAACATATAAGAAAAACACAAACTAACAACCTCCACATCAATAAAGTCTAATAATTATAATGTCACTTTAACTTTACAGCTTGCTGTGTTCTACACAACGTGTGTGAAGTCCAAGGGGATGTTTGTGAAGACCAGGATGTCTTTGAGGACAACCAGGACAATGCACCAGAACCAGAACCAATCACAGAGTTCAGTGACAACGCTGAGAACCTCGTCGGGCCACAGAGAGTGAGGGAAGCACTTACACGCTATTTCCGTGAAGTGTCTAACTAGAGTTACTTTATGAGGACTACAGACACCTTGCCTTCCGTTATCTAAATATGTTTCTGCATTATTTTAACCTTTATAAATACCCACTTGAGAGGAAAAGAGGAACAGACTAGCATTTCTTTTCTTTTCTTTTTACTTTGCCTTTATTAAAGTGCAACTTGAATATTCAAAGTGCATTCACAGTTAACTTCCCTGTTGTTCAGTGGCAGTGAAAAACATTTTTTCTGTAAACAAAATGTGACATTTATGTAATAAAATTGAACTGAATACTTGAATACATTTTTAGTATTATTTAACAAGTTTGCATTCTGTTTGCTTCACTTTAAAGCTTCAACTGAAAAATCAGACACTGCCTAGTTGTTTGGCTGACCTATGTTTGGCTATCATGAGGAAAAGTAAGTTGGTCGTCTAGGAGGTCTTGCAAATAAGATGTTTGAGGTCGGGTATGTAGACGCTGAGGCATCCTTGGCAGATATGTGTGCTGCTGGGTGCGAGACCCCTGTTGATAAGGTGGCAATAATGGCTGGAACTCTGGTGGTTGGTGTGATGCTCCTGGGGGAAAGGAAGGGTGGTGGCTGGGAGGAACTGGGGGACAGCGCTGAGATTGTCCATCCTTGATGAGCTGGCCAAGAAAGGTCATCATCACCATTTCATGTTGGTGCTGTTCGGCCTGCATCTGGAGTAACACATGATTGTCCTTTTCCAGCACCTCACCCATTTTTTTGGCGAAAACATCCAAAGCTGCCTCCATCTTGTTTTTCCGCTTACGGCTTGTTGTAGTCCCTGAAGAGGATATACATGTTATAGACCAATTTTGCTTCTTTTTTTAACCCTTCTGTTGTCTGTCTGTCTACCCCTCCTACTGTGTCTACAATATATCTACCAATTGTGTCTGTCGATCTGTCTGTCTACCCTGGTGTCTGTGTAGTTACCCCTCCTTGTATCTGTATTTCAGTCTGTCTGTCTACCCCTCCTAAAGTGTCTCTCTGTCTGTATACCCCTGCAAGTGTTGGTTAGTTATGAACATAAATCCATGGTTTGTGAACCTACAGCAGGTTTTACTTTACGTTAATAAAATATCTTGAGTGCAGCATATTATGTCATGAAGGTAATCATAACCCACATCCCCATCAGCAATCAAAGTTGCAGCTACTAGACTATCACAAATTGTCACTTGATAATTAAACAATAGCTACTAATTGATCTGATGCATCATAACATGTTTATGAATACGACTTACCACGTTCTGAAGTAGTTTCAGAGGAGTTTCCACTTCCAGGGGCGATGGAGGGAGTTCCAGGGTTGGTTGAGGAGTGTCCAGAAGAAGTACCACTCCCAGAGGAAGCTGGACTTGGACTTCTGATGCTTGACACTGATGCATCAGCAGACTCAGATTGTGTGGGCACATCTAAGGAAAACATGGATAGATACCAGAGTTCAAGTTACCAAGTGAAATGGGCTTTAACAATTGTATTAGCTAATAGTTGTAACATAACTTTGTGATAGCAGTAACACGACACTGAAGTTATTTTCCAGCTTCCATGGAATGGACAGGAATGTCAAACCAAGGCTGGATTACAAAGTAGACTCCATAGTTTAATAAAAACACACTTTCAGATTTGTGAAACCTTTATTCTACTTGTCATTATGCAAAAAGGGACATTTCACAGTTTTCCCCTAGACTTTTCCCCAAATGTCCCTTTTTTAAAGGGGACCTATTATGCTTTTCCAGCTTTTCAGACTTTTATATATGTTTAAAATGTTGGATAATGGTTCTAGAGGCCGTGGAAGTGTCATATCATGAGGTTAATGCATTTGGAGGTAAACCCTGCTAGATAATTGGGATTTCTCTGCACACCTGTTACACTCGGTTGCGCTAAGTTTTTTTTGACATGAGCTCGCGTCTACGTCATGGCGTGCCGGACTCCCCTACATGGTCATGCCGAGGTCTCTGCTCCAGCCGGCCCCGCCTCCCCCCATGCTGCTCTGTTGTGGCTGGGGTCACAGCGGAGAGCGGAGCGGACTACTTCCTGCTTCTTCCCTGCATGTTGTAGCGCTGTAGCGTCACTTTACTAAGTTTTATTTAGAAGTTTACGCCGACGTTTCATGTAAGTGAAGCTGTACCTGTGTGAGGAGCGACGTACCGCCGGGGCGACGTTGTTCGCCGGACCGACGTAACGCTGGACCGCCGGAGCACCGGAGCTCCGGAGCTGCAGCGGCTCCTCACACAGGCAGAGCCCGCTGCAGGCCTCCTTGGCCGGGCGGACGTCCGTCTGCAGGCCCCCTTGGCCGGGCAGGCGTCCGTGCTCATCGCGGTAGAGAAAACCATCGCTAATAAACATACCCGCAGGTTTTTTAGACGTTTACCGCCGTGTGGTTAGTCTTTTTAGCAGAATGTTGGTCTCATTGATGAAATCTTGTGGCAGTTGAATTAGTTTGAATGAAAAGTGAAGCTGTGAGAAGGAGGAGGAGAGGAGCAGTGCTGCTGTAGTCTATGTGCACAAATCACCACATTTACATCAATAAATAACTGTTTTACAATGAACTGACCATTCTGCATATATTTTTAATTTATTTTATATATTTATTTTTGCATTTTTATATTACATGTTAGCCTACATGGCAAAGACTACTCCATACCATCTTTGGTTAGGGTGAGTCTAGGTCATGGGCACATTTCATTACACAATGTAGACTGGTCAGATGCAGACTGGAGATCTGCCTACTGCAGATTTAGCTTTTGTTTGCATACTACATTTTGGCCAAATCAGTATAGGTACTAGTAGTAGACATCGTCATGGTAACGCAATGCTGAGGGAGTGGTTCATTTGCATTTAAAGGGAGGGGCCACTGAAACAGACCGTTTTGCAGAGCCCTGTTTTTGAGAATGCTGTGATGTTTGATCTTTGGGGTATTTTGACCGAAGCACGTCACAGACATGTCTTTAAGACACCCAGGAACTATTTTAGTTGGTGCAAAAAGGAGCATAATAGGTCCCCTTTAAGCTTTCACGACTAGAATAATGATTTAACAAATCTGAAGGTGTGTTTTTATGAAACTGTGGAGTCTCCTTTGACATCTAGTGCTGGATTGACGGCTCGTTAACGTTATTGGTGTAGGATCTGGACCTTGTCAAAGCTGGAAACAAACGTGCTAACTTCAGCGTCGCTAACAGTAATTAGCACTAGCTGCAGCTAACATGCTAAGTATGTTAGGTTACATTAGCCAGTTAACTACCGTTACTCACCTGCGTTGCCGCTATTCGGATCCTCCTCCTCGCCTTCTTCGGTGGAAGCGGAGCTGTCAAGCACCATCAGTGGGCGAACACTGGGCTTGTCCCCAAGGATGCTATCTAATAAGTCATAAAAGGGGAAATTGTTTCGCCCTGCACCACTTTTGTTGTTGCAATCCTTGATCTCTTTATATTTTGTTTTTAGACTTTTTATCTTCCTCTGGCACTGCAGCCACGTCCGCCGGAATCCCCTTTCTCTCAAAGAACGCGAAAGACTTTCATAAATTGACTTATTCCGATACATGCCCTCGAGCTTCGCTTGAACGGACCCATCTCCCCACAGATTAATGAGGCATTTCGTTTCTTCCTCTGTCCAAGGACTGTTGTTTTCGGCATCTTCCGACTGCTCCATACCGGTAACGTAGCTCCACAACTCGAAACAGGTGGGTGGTTTGGCGCATTGGGTCAGGTCTGGCGTCGCGTAGAGTGACGTCACGGACAGTCAAAACCGATCTGAGTGTTTGGAGCTGTTCAGACTGAGACGCATCTGTCCAAATGCGATCTGAAACTACCTCCCGGAGGTGGTTTCGATCCGTTTTGCAAAAATCGGATTTCATGTGATTTGGGACTGTTCAGACTTAAAAAGAGCCATCCAGTTCCAATCTGGATGGGCTAAAAATCGGATTTTGGCTGGCAGTCTGAACGCGGCCTTGGAGTGCCTGTAATCAGTTCTATATGTTAAAAATCAGGCCTGCTCAATTCTCAGGAACTAGGGCGACACTTGGGGCCTGGACCAACTAGCTATTCAGTTCTTGTCTTGTTGGTGTGGATCCCTCTCAGATCAGCGATTGAGGACATTCAGACAGCTTCCAAACAGCTCAGTGTCCAAGCAGGTCCAAAACCCTGGGTGTCTGAAGACCTTTAATGGAAATGCATCACATGACAATATAGTGTGGCATGGGTAGACACAGAAGGATATGCCCCTCAGGAGTTGGTGGAGAATAATATGAGAATCAAAAGAGAGCAAATATAGGTTTTGGTTGGAAGCAAAACTTCAATTAATGTTCATGTTTTTCCAAACTGCTGGATGTGTAAATGAGCTCTGATCAAAAGTCATTAAAGCCACATTAGCTTATAATGGGATGAGTGATGTTTCACTGTTGTGAACACAACTTGTTCCCACCACTTCTAAGTGGCCAAAATTAATGAAACAGTTTGACATTTTTCTAAATTAGATGTGAAGATCAATACTAGTCTCATATCTATGGGCTATGTAGCTAGAGCCAGAAGACTATTAGCTTAGTTTTAATGGCCCTCTTATGTCATTTACTTAGTTTAATTGCTTTTTGAATCGCTTACCATATACATTAGAAACTGGTGGTGGTGGTGGTGGTGGTGGGGGGGGTAAAGCTAGTCAATGTCCTAACCGTAACCCTTAATCTAACCCATACCAGCACCTCTAAAACTCAGTAACGGCACATTGAATCTTACTTTTGGTCTAATTGGCTCCTGGCTTCAGTTAAATAGGCTACTGATCAATAAAATAAGTGTAGTAACCCTCAGTAAGAAAGCCTTTAGTGTAATTTACTGTCACATCTCCCCAAACTAAATAATTGTGAAAA
Organism: Trachurus japonicus; assembly: GCF_045865225.1. NCBI lineage: Eukaryota > Metazoa > Chordata > Actinopteri > Carangiformes > Carangidae > Trachurus > Trachurus japonicus. Next base: position 28,642,664 of record NC_140928.1, read on the forward strand.
CCACCCCAAGGGCAGACGTACTCACTTTGGCCCATACACTGGAATTTATTTTGTGTTATCCTTAAAGCAGAAGTAAGCGATCCGGTCGTTTTGGCTACCTTCTCGTCAGCCGATGGAGTTAGCAGCCCCCGCCCTCGTCATGGATCTATTGATCCTCGTCCCTACGTCACCACATTCACGTGCATCCCTTGGCTGCACACACCTTCATGCCGTTCTCTCTCCTCATTGGATAAAGGTTGTAGGATACAAGGAAGTATACAAGAAGTTTTCTCCTCGGCTTACAGCAGAGCAGAGTGACTGATGGACCCGTGTTTCAGACCAAACACTCTATATAAGTGATTGCCGTCGGAAGATATAACTATTTAAGACTTATATTAACACAATATTCTGCTTCCCACTGAGCAAAGAGACGTCCAAACGACGTCTTTTCTAAGTCATTTTTGCACGTCTAATATTGGTCCCCTGAAGGTGCAGACTGTTACTCCAGACGACGTCTTTTTCCGACGTCTACTGAACGTCCAGTATTGACGTCCACAGGACCGCCGTATAAGGGCTATTTGTTGTCCAAATGTGGTCATTATAGACGTCTTTTCTGCGTCAAAATTTAAACCGACATCCACTGAACGTCCACAGGACCGCCGCATGAGGGCTATTTGACGTCCAAATGTGGTCGTTTCGACGTCTTTTTTGCATCAAATTTAAACTAATTTTAGACATTGTTTTTATACTGCTTCTAGGCTCTGTGCATAACTGTAGTCCCATTTCAGAAGGTGTCAGACTGTTCCAGTTCACTTTCCTATAGCTTCATTTGGTTTTCTCAGCAGCAGATTACCTGGAAATGCATGCAAAGGTGTAATGCATTTCCAGTTCAAACCTGCTGCTGAGCCAGATGAAGCTACAGGAAAGTTAACAGGAAACAGATCCTCCACCTCCTGTAAACATATGGGACTACAGTTATACACAGGTTTACCAATAAATCACAATTCAATCCCCATTCATTTATTTCCATCTTTATTTTCTTAATCACTGGCACAAACATGTAATTCTAAAGTTATTGGTATCTGTTGAAATTAATACTGCTGGTAAAATACTAATAAATACATAAAGTTACACAGCCCACCTTGCTTCGGTCTGTGGCACAACAACAAATATAACACAATAAAAATTAAAGTGATAAACTCAATGTGTTTTGAGAAGAATTACAAATCAGAACCAACTACTCCATACTTAACACAGAAAATACATGTACAAAAGTGATACAAAACTGTGACAAGATTCTCCACAATGGATAATCAGTCCTGGGTGACTGCTGTGTATCCCTCTCCTCCAGCATGTGTCTTTATGAAGTCCTCTGTGGCTGTGTCATCAAAATGTATGGCTCCATCTGCACAAGAAGAAGAAGAAGAAGACAAATAATTAGAAATATGCAAAGACAACCTGCAGCCTGTGTCTCCACTACCAATACTGGATTCATACAAAACCATCTCAGCAAATGTTAAGATATGACATATGGGCTTACCTTGTATTGCTCTATAAACCTTTGTCTTCTCCCTTCATATTAGATGTCACCATCAGGGCATTAGTGAAGAGCCTATAGGGGAAAAAAACATTTATAAATTAATGTGAATGATACAGTGCTTTGCAAAAGTATTCATACACCTTGAACTTTTACTTTACACATTTTGTCATGTAACAACAGCTTTAATGTATTTTATTGGGATTTTATGTGATAGACAAAGTAGTGCATAATTGTTAAGTGGATGAAAAATACGTGTGGTGTTATAGATTTTTTTTTTAAAATACATGCAAAACTCTGGTGGAAACTGCACAACACACCATCCTGACTGTGAAACAGCACCCAGGAAGAGTAGCTAGTGGCAGCTTGTGTGTATGACAGAGCCCAGGAGGAGCTCCGTACAGCAGAGTATAGGAGGCTGTTAGCACTGTTAGCTGTCCTGGATGCTAGTGAGTGCAAGCAGTGGATGCTATCCGCTAGCCCGATGCTAATTTCCGCTAGCACGATGCTAACTTCCGCTAGCCCGATGCTAACTAGCGGTGGCGGCTAGCATCCGTGACTACCACTCACATCCCAGTTTACCACAACAGTCCTCATAGCTACTCATTACAGCAAATAGAGCAGACACCGGGCCGTGAAGGTGCACGCCGCAACGCGTCTTGTATGAATGACACATCGGTTAAAATGGGCGCCGGAAAGAAACTGACACTATAAATGCATACAGTAAACATAAAATCAACTAAACCAAGCAAACTTACCTTCCACTTAGTGGAAAACGATGTTGTTGTAACCAAAGCGTTATGTTGACCACAGCCTGCTTCTGCAGGAGAAGAAACGCGCCAGTTGCTTGGTGTATTTCCTCAGCCAACCAGATCGGCGTTTGCTGGTGCCTCAGCCAATCAGAGTATGATCACATGCTGCCTCAGCCAATCAGAGTGCCTTTGACTAGTTTAAATAATAAAGGCTCTTATCAAAGACTGTTCAAAATTATATTTACTTCTCCCTACTCTTATTTTCTGAAGCCATAATCTCCCACAAATTTCATTTCAAAATATATAAATTAAAATATTAATTAATTAATTAATTGAAATAAAATGAAATGAAATTGAAAAAAAAAACAGTAGGAAAAACAAAGATGTAAAATAACAAAATATCACATGTACTCAAGAACAACAATGTCTTAAATGAGTTTAAATTGAACATAGAAGAGATGTCTACAATGCCCACATTTGGACGTCATCTGGAGTAAGAGTCTGCACCTTCAGGGGACCAAAATTAGACATATAAAAATGACGTAGACAAGACGTTGTTTGGACGTCCTATAATGTCTAATCATAAACAATATATATTAATCATGTTGATAACAATATTGTTATTTGTCCACTACTACTATTACTAAAACTACTACAATCATTAATCATGTCAATTTCCTGCACCTGTCTTAGACGTCCAAAAAAAGTGACCAAGCCTGACGTCCAAATGTTTAACTGCATATTGACGTCCAAGTGGGGTCATGATTAGACGTCCAAATAGTGGACCTAGTTTGGACGTCATTTAGGCGTCCAGAATTAGTCTTGGACCGACGGACGCAATATAGACATGATCTGCACGTCCATCAGACGTCCAATGTTTGGTGGGTTACTTCTGCTTTAAAGGGATAGTTCAACATTTTGGCAAATTGGCCCATTGCCATAATCGCTATAGTCATAGCAGTAGGTTCGTTACCTTTATTTGTCGGTGTAAGCTATTTTTAGAACGGAGGAGCGGAGCGTAAGGCTGCTCAGAGCTACGCTACGGAGGCTAAAGGAATTTCTTGGTTTCCCTCATCAAACTCATCAAATACAAAATCCCAAAACTCCAAAACGCTCTGGTGGACAAGTTGTGACCTGCACAATCACCACGCTACGAGATAATAATGGAACGTTACGAAACGGAGCCGTTTTCGAGGTAAATACAGGGTAAATACAGAGTCTGCTTGCTGAAAAACTGTCCCTGAACGCAACGTGCATCAGCGGTTTTGCATGAATTTACCTCTAAAACAACTCTGTCTGGTAACGTTACTTTATTATCTCATAGCGTGGTGATTGTGCAGCTCACAACTTGTCCACGACAGCCTTTTGGAGTTGTTGGGTTGTGTATTTGATGAGTTTGATTAGGAAAACCAAGAAATTCCCTTAGCCTCCATAGCATAGCCCTGAGCAGCCTGCCGCACAGCTCCGCCGTTCTAAAAATAGCTTACACCGACAATTAAAGGTAACGAACCTACTGCTATGACTATAGCGATTATGGCAATGGGCCAATTTGCCAAAATGTTGAACTATCCCTTTAACAAATGCATGATGGTTGGCTCTAACACCAAACTCCAGAAAACTGAGGGTTGGATAGGTACAGTATATTGCATTGACTGTTGGATCCATGGTTTCATGTTGTCAGTGCCAAATTCTGACCCAACCATATGTGCGCTTAATCAGAGATCAGGATCCTTCAGGAGACTACATTTATCCAGTCTTCATCAGGCCAGTTTTCTTGACCCTCTGACCACTGCAGCCTCAGGTTTCTGTTCTTGGTTGACATGGGTTCTTCTGGTGTTGAAGTCCATCCACCTCAAGGTTTGTTGTGTTGTGCATTTAGAGATGCCCCCCCCCCCCACACACACAACAGTTGAGTGTTTCTGTCTGCTGCTGCTCACTAGAAGCTGATGTGCGTGAAAATCTCAGGAAATCAACAGAAACACTCAAATGAGCCTGTTTGACATCAAAATCATAACATCATTTTTTTCTTATTGCTTTTTTTCAACAAAATATAACAGAAAATACAGCTCAACATTGGTCAACACAACCATATTTAATGAGAAATAAATGCCTAGATAATTTATAACAATGAAAACATAAATTCCCTTACTTAATAACTCATCACAATATAATAATAAAAGATCTGATGCTTGTTGTATGAAAAACTGAGATATGAAACACTTTGCTGTAATAGGTGGTTTGTGAGCTGTCCATGACATAAAGATATAGCCTTGCATGCTTTTCCTGTGTGAGGCTATCATACAGTCTGCTAGAGCTAGCACTAAAAATTACATCTTGACACTGAAGGCGTATGAGCTAAGAGGGAGGGTTCAAATGTAAAGTACTCTCTATATCATTCCCTTATCTTGCAAAATCTCCATCTGTGACACAGTGAGAAGAGGTTTCTACCAAGATTTTACATTTTAGCTGATATCTGCAGGGGTTCATACATTCCACTGCCACCACACGATTGGCTGATTGGATAATTACACAAATAAGCAGGTGTATTTGTCGTCCTAATAAAGTACTTGGTAAGTGGAGATTGTCTAAACCCATGTCATCAATAACTGATCATTTTCTAAGTGTGTTTATCCTTCTTTTCAGGTAAGTGGTAGGCTAATTGCCTTGCCATTACCACACAGGACTGGTGTAAAAACCTCTATTCTGCTCTCCAAATATTTAAGTAGGTGTTTTCATGCTATTCAATGCCGCACTGTCAGCAGGTCTTTCATTTGAGGGTTCACCTGAATACAAACAAAAATTAGTTTGTGCAAATGCTGGGACTCCTCTCTCACAGAAGGGCTGAATTCATTATAGGAAAGATAGGGTTTTAATAGAAAATCATAATACAAGTGTCGAGGGCATGGGGAGTAAGCTGAGGTTAATTTCATTCTCTTCTCCTTCTCTGGCAGCAAAACGCTATCTCTGCTTGCACATTTTAAAGGAGGAGTAATTGAATCATTTGTATAGCAAAGGCGTTTGAAGGCCACATTTTAAAACCAAAGTGCATACTGTGGGAAGTTCTCAGCATCACATGGTTTCAATAAGCCACATTTTAAGTTTATGACAGAACTTAATTCAGCTCAATTAAGTATGATTAGACATTATAAAAGCGGAGGAGGAGGAGGATGATGAGACATTTATAAAGGTGGTGGATGTGCACAAACAGAATATTTGACCTTACTTGTGAGGAAGGGTCAGAGAATCATAATAGGTTATTAATCTCACCTAGTGTTGAATGAGACAACACAAAGTTTATTCTGAGGCTAAATAGGTCCTCTGGCGATGTAGCAGCTTAATGCTGCGGCAAGTCGGAACTTGGATTTTTCCGACCTCCAACTTGAAAAAGTGCCACCTGAACTCACAGTTCCTACTTGGCTATGTCGGACAGAAAAATCTTCCCCAACAATCATCAGTTGTCTGAAGTCACACAACAATCAGCACCCATGCAGAATCACACAGTCAATGGAAAAATCTAAATTAAAAAGCATTTAAATCCCAAAATACATTAAAATGTTCTTTTTTTTTTTTTTTTTTTTTAAATGTGCCCTTTGTAATGTTTTTATGCCTGATGTGAAGCACTTTGAATGCAAAGTTTGTTCTGGTCCGCCATGTTTTTGGTTATTCTGACCTGGTGCGTCTCGAACGCTTTGAAGTGGGAACTCTGAGTTTTCAACTGGGAAAGATCCAAGTTCCGACTTGTCTCGAGCGCAGCATAACTAAGATTATCGCAGGGCATAAAGTAAAGTCTCTCTGGGCTTTCTAACAGTCAGAACCACACTATCCCCAAATGGCACTGCAGTCACATTCAGATCACTGCTGATCAATTTTTAGAACCATTTGAGACAAATTGTTTGTAAGAATGGGCAAAACAAATAAAATTGACTTAATTCAAGTTTTTCACTGATTCATTTTTTTTTCTTATTTGAAATATATCATAGGAATGCTCTGCTGTGATATTTTGTTGGTCAGCTTCCTCAGAGTTAGACTGCTGTTTGAGTTTGGACTCCCTCAGTTCACTGGAGAGGAACATGTTGGCACACAGGCTGGCAGTGGTTATCCTTCAGCAAAAAGGACAAAACAAAGAGGATTTACAAAATGCAGTTTTTACATGCTGTGTCTTCCTTGCTGGCTTCCTAACATCAGCTAAAATCAGTTCAGAGGTGGAGGACCTGTATGTTGTGAAGACTGTGCTGAGTGCTAGCTGTTGGTCAAATCAGTAAATATCTTACAGCTTTTTATGGAGCTCTATTTCTGCATGTCTCAAATACATAATATGAAATGTGTGAGTACTATGATAGACTTAAAAATAAGTTTAAAATAAGCATGTTAGGGGTACTGCATCTCTGTGGTTTCGCCCCACAGTCCAAACACATTAGTTGAGTTGCTTAGACTCTAAATTGCCAGAATGTGTGTACTGTGTATGAGGTTGTTTGTCTCTATGTATTGGCCCTGTGATGGACTGGCAAACTGATTGTACCCCACCCTCTCCACATGTCAGCAATCCTGTACAGATAAACCGATGAATGGATGGATGCATGGATCATACACATTAACATTTACAACTATATCAAAACAATCTGCCTAATGTATGCAATAGTTAATTTGGTGTTGTATGGTGCAAAAAAAACTGTGTGGTGCAGGGGGAGATCCAGAGGTTGGGTGACAGAGAGACAATCACGATGGATGCTCTTCAATGCATTCTGAATGTACTGGGCAGGTGCACCAAGCTGCACCAATGCCAACTTCACCTACCAGGAAAAAGAACAGATGCAACACACAAGAACAAGACAACCCTTGAGATCATGACAGAGCCAGAAGGCTGTCACATGAGTAAATTAACATAATAGTTATTTTCAATTAGCAAAATGTAATTACATGGGTAGTAAGTTTCCCAACACTATTTGTAGCATAATGAAAGAGTTTTTTTTGCATGTTTTCCCAGCCACTGAACATGGTTTCTTATTTGGAGCATGTGGTGGTGATTGTAACTGGACAAGCATTTCAGACAGAATAAAGATTAATTTTGAATCCACGCTCCTGTGGCTGGTCAGGTAAGTATAGGTGTAGAGCCGCCAGTGTTACCTGAACCATGTCAAAATTTAAGGTGTATCGACTGATTTCCATATGCCAAACATGTAAGAAAACATTAGCTCTAAAACATTTCTGATAGTTCATTGGTAAAAAGGCATAAAAATATCCTTTCATCCATTCTTCCCTCATCTCACCTGTGATGAAGGCAATGAATTGCCCGATATCGCCGTGTATGTAGTTCTGCTTCTTTCCCCCGTCCTCCGCCCGTTGTCTCCGTTGTCCCTTTGTTGTCACTTTGTAGCCACTCAACAGAGCGCACATGGCTAATTAATATGCACGGGCTGACCATATATGGCGTTCTGGGGGTGGAGTAAGAGGTGTGTGGAGAGTTGTGCGTACGTACAGTTTGATTGATCTGAAAAAGGTGTAAATATTTTGGGTGTACGCCATTTTCGTCTTTTCGCCGTACGCAAAAATTTAGTAGCAGTTTTACACCCTCTTTGATAAATGAGGCCCCAGAAACGTTTGTAACAGCACCGGAAAAAGTCGCTAGATTTGTCGCTAGTCGCTTTTGACAAAAGAAAGTCGCCAAGAGGGTTTGGAAAGTCACCAGATTTAGCAAGAAAGTTGCCAAGTTGGCAACACGGTGAAGCACGCTACACTTTGTCCCCAGAGCAGCATTCAAGGAGACAGATTACTCAGACAAAACCAAGATCACACAGTTTATAAAAACCATTATGTTTTGATTGTTGTTTAAAACAGTTTTTACATATCAGAGGACTACCATATTCACACACAGGGTACTTGAGAGTGTCTATTATCATAATCTGTAAAAAAAAAAAAAAAACGTTTTGACGAGTTAACTCGTCGATGGTCCTGAACGTTCGGCACGCAAGAGTGAACCGCCTCAACACAAACAAACAAACAGCATAACACCAGCAACCAGCAAGTCTAAAGACTGGTGTCTGGTTGCACTTCACATTTAAAACCTATCAACTCAACAGAACAAAAATGTGTAGAGCTGGATTAAACTAAATCTATTATGCAAGATGTGTAAGAAGAAGCTGAGAGTACCTGTTAATACATACTGATGCTGCTGCACTGTAATTTCTTGAATGTGAATGTAAACTGTTAGTCATGTTTAACAGAAAGTAAATCAATTAAACTGCTTTGGCTCCATTCATAATATAAAGGTTGATGTTTTTAATAATGCACCATGTTAGAGGAGCAATGTACAGCATTAGTTCTGCAAGAATCTCACATTCAAGCAAATAGATACAATGTTTATGTGTGCAGAGCTCTCAAGTCTCACACATTTGGGGTGTGACACACGCATTCCCACCCGTTCACATGCTCACACGCCACACATTGTATTTCTCGTGCTGATTTTTCTTTTTTTTTTAAATGAATTTCTCTGGTGTGCCGTTATCGCTATGGACACACTTTGTCCCGTATTTTTGAAAATCTATGTCTGGTGATTTTTTCTAATGACCCACTGCAGTTGTGACTGCTGCTGCTGACTCTGCCTGTCTGGAATGAGATGTGGCTGATGCACTACGCTACCCCAGACTAGTGCGGTGGCAAAAAAACAAAAAAACAAAAAAACAATTGCGAAAGTACAGAAAAGAACGGGAAAAGAAACACAAGGCAGGAAAACGTGCTGGTTTACGAGGCTACCAGATATGAACATCGGCTACAAAAGCATAGCTGGATAAGATGAACCACAGCAAAGCTGTCAGGACAGCTCACGGGGAAGTGGAAGGCCTGCTGCGCTCCTCAAACAGTGACTGTCTGTATGCAACCAAAAGTTTATCATATTTAAGGTCTACTCTAACAGTAATGTAGTAAAAAACAAAATAAAGTCTCTACTTAGTCTTTCTGTATGACTTTATTTATTTAATTTGCAATGATTATAGCTTACATTTGATGAAAACCTAAAATTCATTTCAACTTTTTTTTTTTTTTTTTTACAAAAGACCAATTTAAACAAGCATTTTTTAATATGGAAATGTTGGCCTTTGGAAAAGTATGTCCATCTATATGCACCAAATACCTGTTTGGTCCTTGCTGATTTGAAGCTCAAGGGCATCAGGGTTGTTGGAGACTTGATTCAGGGTGGCTCAATCCTCACATTTCAACAAGCAAAAAGCAAATTTGGTTTCACCAATAAGGATTTTTTAAAATTTATGCAAATTCGTAACTTTATTTTGAGTACCTTGAAAGATTTCCCTGGGGGTCTTGCTATATCTCCCATAGAATCCCTACTGGTAAATAACATGCAACTCAAATCCTTCAGTAAGAAACTGTACAAGATCCTCTGTAATCTTAATGTTGATAATTCTGCCAAAGTAAAGGGCAAATGGGAATCTGATGTGGGTGCAGTAGATTCTGGGGTCTGGGACACTCTGTGCGGCCAGCCCTCCAAGGTTCTGGTGTCTAACTCGGCATGGGAGAGGCAATTCAAGATTTTACATAGGCTTTTTATCACTCCTGCAGACAGACACCGATTTAACCCTAATCTGTCAGAGCTCTGTAATAAATGTCAACTACATGCTGGGTCATTTATTCATTGTTTATGGAGCTGCTCTCACATACAGCAGTTTTGGAATGTAATTGCTCAACAGTTGAACCTAATATTCAAACGACAGTTACATCTAACTGCAAGGACTTGTCTGTTGGGACTAGAGGATGAGCTGCCGGTGGACTTTCGCAACAGAAACCTGCTACACATCCTGCTGCACTGTGCTCGGAAATGTATCATGGCCTTATGGATCTCGGACAAAACCCCCACTCTCAATCAGTGGAAACAATCTGTGACTGGAATCATTCCGTTTGAGGCTTTCTCCACAGCGCTAAAGGACAAACCCTATGTATTCTACCGGACCTGGAATCCATTCTTGGACTACTTGGGGACCCCCGCGTCTCATAGGGTGAGGTCAGGGCTCGTAGACCTGGCCTGGGAAAAAGATACAGAGCCGTAGTATGTTTGACCATCAAAATTGAGTATTTAATACATCTCCGCTGGACACCCTGAATTTATTGTAGAATTTATTTTATTTTATTTATTTATTTTCCATTATTATTTTTACTTTTGTTTTGAATTTTTATTTTTAGTGGTGTTGTTATTCTATTATTTTTTCCTTGTCTGTTTGTTTGTTTTGTTGATTTTGTGCACTGTCACCAGTGCTACGCTTTCTGCTGTCTTTGTCAGATCTGCTTTGCAAGAAAAAGTTTAATAAAAATATGTTTGGGGCTTTTTGACTTTTCAATGATATTCAAATTCATTGAGATGCACCATACTGTAGGGAGGGGGACGGTGCTAGTGTTATTGTAGGACTCTAACCAGAAGCCAATATCACTTCCTCTGCTGGACCCCCCACCCCCGCCTCATACGGCAGGACAAAAGAAATCTCACTCCAAGCTAAGTTCAAAACTTGAGAGCCCTGTGTGAGTCAAAATTTAATTGAACTGAATTAAACTGCTAGCCCTAACAGCTAACTAGCACCTAGAAAAAAACATGATAGCACCACAAGTCAACATTAGCATTGAATTTCGTCCTATTCTCCTTTGTACTTTCTTAAACAGACTATTAATTTGTTTATGCCATATCTGTGACATTTGAAATGTTTGTAAAAATATGTAGGCTATATGTTAAATGGCAAAAAAAACGAAAAAACATTAGCATTGAATTCCACCCCTGGAGTCAGATCTTGATAAAGAAGTAAAGTCTGATACTGAAATCAATACGCTCCCTCAAGACTGGTAATTAAAAAGCAGGTAATCCTAATTTTACATAGCAGTAGAAAAACATCCATATAACTCCTTTAAACACTATATCCTTTAGCCAGAGTTTCTCAGACTGAAGCAGTCAACAGTGAAGCTACTGAAGATTGATTTGAAAAGAAGCAAAAAAGGTAAGGTGAACAGGACACACTATGGATGATTTTTTTTCTTTTTATGCTGTCAAGAAAAATCCACCAAATATGAGTGAAGCAATGATCGAGTTCAAGGTGTGAAAACAAAGATGGATATGAAAAAGACAACTCTGCTTCAACTTAACTACAAAATAAAGAGAGGACGTGCTACCATGTATTTCATTGTACTCAAAAAGTGAAGTCAAACAGCGCCAAGCTCTCAGTACAAAAAGTCAGACAAAAGAAAAATAACACATGTTCCAAAAAAAACTGTGATGTTGGACCACAATAAATCATAAATTTCAATATAAAAGTAATATGATGACTAAGTTTGAGTGGGAGACAAATAATAAGTAGCAGGAGTATGTGGGGGAAGAGTGTTGCTTTGCAGGTACATTGTTCAATTGGCGTGTTAACCATAAATAAATAAATAAATAAAATTAGAATTTTGAAGAAACCTTTTTCTCCCCAGTATCTGACTCTTGCTGTATTTTTGTCCCTTTTATTAGAAATAAACCTGATTGTTTAAGTCAAATAGTGGTCTGAGGGGATTTTACAGAGGCGTTAGGTCACTGATCTATCCTCATTATACCATCAGCTCAAGCAGGCAAACAAATCTCTGTGCCAGCGATTCCTCTGCACATCTAAATTCAGCACTTTTGTAGGGAATACCAACAACTAACCATCATGATTGAAAGGTGTCACGTAAATAAAGAAAAAAAAAAAAAAAGGGGGTGCCTCCATTCCAAGCTGCAGCATCTCTCTGTCAGCCGCCGCTGCTTCCACTCAGTTTTGCATGATCTCAAAAGTGTTTTGACAGTTTTCGCAAAAAAAGTGCCAACGGATAGCGCGACGGGGATGGGATGGTGTCATATACTCAGTATCAACAATCTGACACTGAGGACTCATCAAAGTGTCACAGCTTCACAACCACAGTGTGACAAACTGTTGCAGGCTCATGACAGTGTGTCAGACTTAACACAGCCTCTTTCCAAGAACAGGCCTCGAGGCGGACCGAGGTGAAACGAAACAGTGACCCTTTTTTTCTGGGGCCGCTCCCGGACAACTGTGGATTGAGGACACAATACAAAACATCACTGCAGCATACCAACCAGTCAAGGTGATGCTGTGGCATTTTCATTTCATGATAAATGCCATTTGATTGCACTCATTCTACATGTATGTTGTACTATTGACCAATATCATGTATTGAGCTATGGTATTTTTTGGGGGCTCAGTTCATCAGTTGATAGATGCAGGGTGCGATTTGCCGGGGGGGATGGTGGGGATTTCCCCCCCCCTCTGTTTTCGATGTCCCCCCCTCAGGTCATTTATTATTATCCCCGGTGGGGATACGTGTTGTCCCCCCCTCTGGTCAGTAATAGTCTACTTTAGATCAAGTCTACACCATTTGAACCGCGAGCCTTCTCATCCCCCCTACAGTAGCGCACAGCGTCTCCCAGGCGGTCATATGTAGCCCAGGCTACCGTAAATTCTAAAAAAAAAAAGAAAAAAAGAAAGGCGAGTTGAGATGCCAGTTGCACTAAGTCGGGTCCAGTTTTGAGCAAATAAAAGCCGGTCTCAAGCCGGGTCTGTTCTATATATATGCTTAATGTTTGGGTGCAACAAAGTCACTGTTAACAAAATCAACATCTAATCTGTCCCTTCAAAATAAAGTTAGTGACGTGTCTGTTTGGAGCAGCTGCTGACAGATGTGCAGCTGCAGTGACAGTTTCCTCATCACTAAACCTGGGCCCATCCGATCCTTCCTCGGGACAAAGTCTCTTGGACATATATTAGCTATATTCTGTGTTTTTCTTCTCTTTAACCGTCTCATTTCAGTTTTTGTCGGTTGGCAATCATCTGGTGCACCCACTGTTTCTCTCTCGCGCTCGCTCACTCACTCACTCTCGATGCGCATGTAAATGTTATAAAACAAAATAAAAAGGAAAAAAAAACACAGATGCGCAAATTGAAATGACCTATACTGTAGTCATATAAATGACCACAGCTGATCACAGCTTGTCGTGCCACATCTGTCACGTCTCCTTGAACACAGCTACAGGCTTTCTTTTATTTATTTATTTTTGCCGCGGTCTGACCGCATCGGGTCCAGGATCAACACTGGTCGGACCTGGTCAGGTCTCTGCTCATTTATTTACTTGGAGCCAGACCCAGTCCACAGACCAGAGTCTGGTTGAGAACGGTAGTTGTCAGGTGCGGAGGTACGGTGCGGCAAGGAGGTTCCTATAGTCACTTTTGTCGACCCCCCCCCCCCGCAAACTATCCCCCCCTCTGTTTGTTGCAATCACTCTCCCTCTGTGAGTTGTGAGTCAACTATGCACACTGACTTCATAAACATATTTTTACATGCATATCATGAGTTACAGTATATGTGACCCTTTTCCTGTATATTATTTTACGTTTTGATCCATAAGAAGATATATTCTTGGTTTCAACACATACACACACACACACACACACACACACACACACACACACACACACACACACACACACACACACACACACACACACACACACACACACACACAAACACACACACAAACACACACACACACACACACACAAATAAATAAATAAAAACATCTCATGTTTTACATCTCATCTCTCTAGCTTCTCTTTTGGCGCTCTTGTAATAACAGGTCTATGAGCCGATCAGAAGAGAGAAGGAGCCTCCCCTCTTCTGATTGGCAGACTTCTAAGTGATGAAATAAAAACAGAGCAGATTTTAAGGTAAAACACTAAGAGAAACCTAATCCTGTGAAGTGGGATGGTGGGTCCAGCTGGGGGGGAACATGGCTGAGCGCAATGGCTGCTTTGTTGTGACATCACAAAGTTCCAGATGTCTTGATGGCTTGTCTTAGAGCTCAGTTTCTGAATACATGCTGTATACATTTTCTGAGGACTGAGGCTTTCATACTTTCATAGTGTTAAAATAGAATCTAGAGCTGCTGTATAATTAAAGAATAGAAGTCTACTTTAATACAGTGTAGGAATTATCCATTGTACACTGTGAATGCATTTCAATATGCTCAGAAATCACCAAGAGAATGTTGTTATTAACTCAACTGCTGATAATTCAGGAATCTTTAAATGCTGGCAGTGTGATTACCACCCAGATAGAAGTAACACTATGAATAATAATGAGACTCTCATAAGCTCTCAATATTTTTTTTATAAATGATATACTTTTCACAGTGTACAGCTTTGAAAACCTCCAGTCTAGTGAATCTAAGGCGAAAAAACAAACAAACTATTTTTGTGTAAGTATGAGTGAAAAACCGTACAGCAGTGTTTTATCCCTATTACCCATGCAAAGGCAATTTCAGGCATGTTTAAATTTGAGCCAGTTTAATGAATATGAACACTAAGAGCTTGTACTGTACAGTAGGTGGTGCGGGAAGGGATTGAAGGCTTCTTTATGATATCGGTACCATCATCTAAAGTGCTCTCAGCGCTTGATGTGAATACATTACCCACAGTCATATCAATTGCGGAGGAATGGAATGAGAAAACGTGGTGCTATTTTGGTACGTTTGCTGCCAGCTATACGCAGACACAATAGCCTAATTGGTTACTGTGGCCCTTGTGCTGTAATGGATGTGAGAAAACACCTAATCCAACAATTGGCTGCCATGACTGACAAGCAATTAGGGATAGAAAAGTGATTTTCAGGTAAATTGAAATGCATATTAAGATCAAAAAGTGGCATCGCAGCTGGAAACATCCTGAAAAGTGACAGGCTTGCAAAAATATTCATATTTATGAGGAACACATCAAATTGATTGGTTACTGTCATTTGATGTAACATGTAACAGATTTGTTTTTCAGCTACATCCCAATAGAGACAGATCAGGAACAGTACAGAAACACCATCAAGCTAATTATGACCATGTGTTGAGGAAATGCATTTGCATGGTAACATTTCAACTGCACTACTCTGCAGTCTGGAGCTGTAAACCTGGGAGTGCCCTAGTCTCTGTGGTAACTGGGAGAATGATAAACCCTGCATTTGAAGAGCAGGAGGAGGCCTCCGTCCGGCTGCAGTTTAAATGCGGTGCAAGACTGCCCTCCAATGGAGGAGTGATGAACTGACACAAATGAGATCTGAATAATGTAGCACAAAAACGTGTTGTTTCAAAACAGCAATACTGTTTCCAGTAAAATGGATTTGCTGTAGAGTGGCTCCATTTTCAGAGTCAACTTTATTCTATAAAGTTGAAAGCTATCATATGAAAGCACATTACAGAGGGCTACACGGAAATGGATTATTCAGCCCTGGGCATCCCACACCGATGACTGCCTCCACGGTGAGCTCTACTACCAGTCAAGTGCTTTGGGGCATGTACAGCGTAGTCGGGGTTATGCTGCCAGCTCCTGTGAAGGAGACAGGAGTCGTGTTCAAGTCCTGCCTGGGAGGCTTAACTTGGGGCAAACAAGGCTTGTGGGTAGATGGCTCTGCATGTCAAAATACTATACAAGTTGCTTCTTCTCTTGAGAAGCTTAGTCTCCATGGGTACTACTCTGACCTGTGGCCTTTGTAATCCCCAGAACAGTAGTTCCCCAATTCTATGACCTGTATCACAATTCTTCATTGCATCACATAGCAATGGAAGAAATACTAAGATCCTTTACTGAGGTAAGAACACCAAAGAACCATTTCTGAAGCCGTCTGACTATTTAACATGGACCTCTGATGGAGAACTCTGTTGCTACACATGTATATTTTTATATTCAGATTTGAAATTCTCTCTAAGTTTCACCTCAGTGGAGCTTTGAACAGTTTTTGAAATGAAACCATCTGAGAAGTTTAGATGGACTAGAGCTCAGGCTTTTTTTTGTGAGCCAATCAATAGTCAAGGTTGGAGGTTGGATACCACTGGGTTTCTCATTGTATAGTATCATTTTCTTTTCTTTTTTTTATGAATTTTGTTATGACTGAACCACTGCACAGCTTTATTGAAATACAATATATAATATATAAAAAATGAAAAACATTGGTGCATGAGGGTATTAGACATCAACAGTGTATAGGGATGAGCTATATCAGTATCATTGTTTTGGTGAGCACTGATACCTATTGCATCCAGATATGGCCCCACATCCTCCTTAATGCATTCTAGACAATTATAATAAAATGCTCAACAGCTCCTAGCCAGCTTCTCTCTCATTCATTAAAACTGACACGCTCCTTTGACTTCCAATGCTTTCACACCGTTCTGCTTCCAGTTATCAAGCTGAGTTTCACCCAGCAACACATTTCAGAGAGACCATTAACTTTCATTGGCAAAATACCTAATATCCATAAATAGTACGATTCACACTGAAATCTGTCTCTGGTAGGTTAATACAGTATGTCTTATCAGAATTTATTCACCATTAGAAGTAGAATAATCTGAATCTGAGAAGTAACAAATAAGTCAATTGAGTGCAATTAGCACAAAATAGAAACACACACATGCACACACACAGTAAAATGTAATACAATAAATAATATGAATATATATATCAAATTTCTCTGTATGAAATACTGTATGTAGCCTATGTATATATCCGTCCCAAAGCCTGTTGATATACAGTATCATAATGATATGATAATACATTATAAACAGTGGGGTCCTAAAATGTGAGGCCACTGTTGATGTAGGGATAGTTACAGTATGTCATATCACATTTCTGTAGGGGTCTTGAAGTACAAAAGTACCACTGTGTTAAATGTTTCATGCATCAACAAAGTTGACTTTTACAGAGCTTAATTTTTCAGTGAGCAGTAAGTTTCTGCAGTTCACTCACACTTTCTGATGAACTCTTGTGGCTTTCATTTGTACCTGCTAATTGTCATTTTCCCAAACAGAAGATGCAGCAGTGGACGAATGAATTCTAAGTCTGATGAGATTCTCACTTAATTTTCCATTTTTTAGTCAGATCACCCGAGAGAAAATTTCATTCATTTCATTTCATTTTTATTTGAAAATATCCATTGATTGATTCAGACCAAGATTCTGATGCTTTGCAATCAATCCTCTCATCTCTGGGGAGAGGTGAAATGGCTGTAGCAGTGACATGTGCAGCATGGGACCCTTTGTTCCTGTCACATCCCATATGTCTGGCAATTCATCTTCCTCTTGATACCATCATCTCATCTCATAATTCATTATTTGTCTGCACCGCAGATGTACAGTGCCTCTTTCGTGATTACAATAAACAGAATTTGGAGAAATCCTGTGTGATGACATTACTTTGGTCTGAGTGTCTCATTTCCACTTTCCTGTGCTTCCTTCAAAAACAGACAAATGAAACACCCTCAAGGACCATACAGGCTCATTGTATAAAAATTAAACATATTCCTCATTCTGCTCACAAACTCTCGTCACGGACAGAGAGATTGAATTTAATTTTTTTTCATTTTTAGATTAATGACTTTGCACATAGGAAAGTAATTAATCATTTGTTGGTCTTTTCTTTGGCTCTCAGTGTGCTTTGGCCCCACTCACAAACCCCTGTTCAAAAAACACCTTGACATTTTTGTAATTACACCTTTTCTCTGTGGTGCACAGCAGCTCATGAGCTGTTGACAAACTGAGAGGTCATACTGCCTGAGCGTAAATATAATAAGGCTGTTTGTTAGTCCAGTTTGTCTCTGTGTGGTTGCACTGACCACTAAAACTAATATATTTTGGACTATAGGGTTTATAAGTCCAGTTTTTCTGTATGATACAATATAGGAACTGTTGGAGAGAGGTGAGCAAAGTTATCTGTTTACTGCAGATTGTCACATGAGATTTGAGGTAAATCGCTGCCTGACTGAATCTAACTATTTGAAGTTCAATACAATGCTTTTTTCATCAGTGTTTGAAATTCTGATTTTCAGTTTCTCTCTGTCATTCATTTAAATCAAATATTTAGGTTGAGGAGACTCGAAGTGTTTCTAGTTCACTAATAGACACACAATGGACTACAACTATATCAATATTTTATTTTAAAAAATCTGTTTGTTTTATTGACCTACATACAGTATGCCACTCAACACACAAAACAAAATAAAGATCTTTGCACATTTTGGAAGTGGAAACATAGTGCTACACTGAGGTTTGTAGTGCACCTGAGAGGCACCCTGCTCTCCCTGGAGGTAGATTTTTCACTTCATCCCTGATCACACTGCCCTCCAACATGGCCCCTGCTTTAGATGGGTTCAGGGGAGGACAAGTCAGGTTTGAGGCCCCCATAAGCAACAGGGACATGTTTTGTTACTAATAACCAGAGAGACAAACTATGATTAATTTCTGGCAAGAATCACTCAGCATGAATATTAAAAATAAATAAATAAACACACTGGCTAAAGGAAGTATCATTTCTGTTGGTCTGTATTTAGGAATATTTGGAAATTAAATGGGTAAAGTGAGATTCATTTTGTTCCTGAAAGACACAGTACTGGGCTCCACATCTGGCATGAATTTAGTTTTGTGCAGTGACCGTACACTAGGGCCGTGGCCAGAGTCTTTTTGCTTGGGAGGGTTGCTAACTAATTGAAATGACACAGAAGGATCTAAGCAGCAGCAGCAGACCATGGTACGAGCTGGTCCAATTCTCTACATGCTGAGGAAGTGGCCTTCAGTGCTTCCTATCTCCTCAAGCACAGGAAGCACTGGACTTTGCGCAAAAGAACAAAACAACCGACTGTTCTCACCACCCCTCCCATCCCCTAATTAAAGAATGCACTCCCAAAATATCTCTAGTTTTTATTTATTTATTACACAAATGTATAAGAAATATTTAAAATATAATACAACTTCAACCTGGCCTCTCACTCAGTGTTATCATGATCTTATTTTAAAGCAGAAGTAAGTGATATATTTGTGTTAATATAAGTCTTAAATAGTTATATCTTCCGACAGCAATCACTTACATAGAGTGTTTGGTCTGAAACACGGGTCTGTCAGTCACTCTGCTCTGCTCTGAGCCGAGGAGAAAACATTTATCGTATTCTACAGTTTTTATCCAATGAGGAGAGAGAACGGCATGCAGGGCTGTGTGTGCAGCCAAGGAACGCCGTGAATGTGGCGACGTAGCGACGAGGACTGTTATGGTGCGTTCAAGGAAACTCGTATTTTTCCGACCGTGAAGTGGTACCAGTTCGATCTGGTACGAGTTCACCGGTTGGAAGTTACGAGTGGCCGTTATAGTGACTTTCACAGGTAAAACAGGTCGGAAAAACATGAGTGGGTTGCCTGGAACGCTACAAAGTCGTAAGTTGTGACTTGAAGCTGTAATTTACGATTTCAAAAGCCTGCTGGAACGCAGCATTAGCCAAAACGACCGGACCACTTACTTCTGCTTTAACATCTCACTTTTGTCTTTTTTTTTTCTTTCTGTCTGTGTCATTTTCAGCCTCAGAGTGATTCTTTTTCTTTGTTGCTGTTGTCAGAGCTGGAAATATCTCTGGACATTGCTCTTTATTTATTAGCACCAACACATTGGGGGGCTTTTCAAAACTAGGTCTGGGATACCGATTTTGTTTTCCAGCTGCTCCGTGCCCCATCTGGTTTTCACAGCTCTACAGACTAGACACCATTTCTACAACTGTGCCCCCAAAAAACACATAAATCAACTACCAGGGCAGATAATTGAATATCAATACATATGACCCCCGTCAGCACTTCCCATAGATGCAGACAATTATCTGACTAATTGTGAGAATGAAAGAGGCCCACACAAAAGAGCATCACATGTATTCAAACAGACCTGCTCATTCAGCATGCAAAATTATGCATGCTGTAATTAATTTGCCATTAAGGCTGGATTGATGTTGCCTTCATGATGCAGACTACCAAACCATAATTGCCTCTGGTGTTGCATTCACAGCTTTGCCTCATTACTGAAACAGATGCTAATTTGGAGCGGTGGCTTCAGGTTGACAGGTGTGTGAAGTGCGTGCGTGTGTCTGCGTGGTTCACTGTGTCAAGCTACATGTGAAGTGTGTGAAGGGAAACGTGGAAAAATACATCAGCGACATGTTCAGGAGGGGGAGAAAAAAAACGTTTTCCTTTTTGCTGGAGCGTCTTTTAATCATAATAAATGGCACAGACAGTAATTGGTATGTGAGGATAAAGAAGGTTGATAGCTTGAGAAAACAACCCATTCTGGTGAATTATGAAGCTGTAGAACTAAATGATTTTGCTTTTGGACCACTTAGTTTTTCCTGCTCTTCAATTCATTAGGCAGAAACTCCTTTTTCATAGAACTCAAATGAACATGTTTAGTGGCAACATCTTCAGCTATTTCCGAGAAACTCTACTCATAAAAACAAACATGAAAAACTACAAAATAACTTTTTTTTCCCTAAATCAGTCCAGTTCTTTCACAACGTTAAGTCTCTATTTATGCAGTGGCCGTCTGCACAGCTGCAGAGGAGTCCAAGACATACTGAGTTCAAACTGTACAACTGATGGATTTCCCCACCAGTAAAGTCCACTGTCTCTCCTCTGACACTCAGAGTCCCCTCCGTCACATCTTCTTTGCTCGTTTCTTGGGCCTCTGGTTGAAGACGGGCGACGTGTCCATCAGGGAGTCGGGTGAATGCGAGGCGTAGCTGCCGTCTGATGCTGCACCTCCAGGTGAAGGAGCCATGACTCCTCCGGATTCACTTATGGTGGACATGGGCCCTCCCTCCTCGAACACGTCTCCCCCTAGGACACCATGATGGTGGTGGTGGTGGTGGTGGTGGCCCGAGCCCTGGCCCTCCTCGCCGTCCTGCGGCTCCATTTTTACTTGGGGCCACAGTGGGGAGTTGTTGGCTCCACCTCCACCTTAAAGGGGAAGACAATAAATTTAGCAAAGGTCGTTCACCATAAAACTAATCCTTATCCCCTACATTAAAGAGGAACCACGTCTCAAATAAAGACTATTGTTTCAGGAAGGAGGAATTAGCAAGGCCTCTTTTCCTCTGCTCCTATGACCCAGTCTACCCGCAGTATTCTCATTAAACTGGCCTGCTATCCCTGTATATGACCCAGCCTGCCCACCAGAATCTGCCTCCACCAGCTCTTCTATGACTGAACAATCCCCATTTATCCCACATGCCTTGTTATAAACTTGTTTTCTTGTCTGTAACATCTATTGCACGTCTGCACGTCCGGGGTGAGAGATCCCTCTTCTGTTGCTCATTCTGAGCTTTCCCCTGCTTTTTCTTGGGAGTTTTTCCTCAGTGGATGTGAGGGTCTAAGGTCAGAGGATGTTGTTATGATGCTGTGTAAAGACCTTTGAGACAAACTGTTGGTAAAAATGGGCTATACAAATAAACCTGCCTTGCCTAAAAGAGTTTAAGTTAGGGGTCGTGTAGTAAGTCAAACTTTGCAGTTTGTGTAGCTGATTTTCAATATGTAAGAAAATAATGAAAAGGTTTTGTTTGTGTGTGTCTGGCTCAAGTCGATTCGTGGCCTTGCAAGATCTATTAAAAGTAAAAACAAAACTTCTTGAACAACATCAAAGAGACACTGTTTTTCCAAAGATGCAACTATGACAGTAAATTAATTTCTATACAGGATGTATGTTTGGAAAGCCAAAGGTATAGAAGTGTCATCATCATCATTATAGTTAAAAGAGGCTCTTCTAAGCCCAGCGTTTTAGAGTAGTTTGTTGTCAGATGCAACATGCTGGTGCAGTGGTAACTGTTGCAGCACATACTTTGTTATCTCAGTTAAATGGTCATTATACTTGTTGCAAACTGCAAGTCCTCCATCCCACTTGGTTCTCTTACAGACAGGAGGGCTAAGACTTGCAGTTTGTGAGAATTATATATTATATATTGTACATACAGTAATGTCTAAGTGCAGTTTAAAGTTCAAGTTTATGAAACCTTGAGTGAGGGTATCACTGTGTGAGCTGCAGAAGAGCAAGCTGGTGAAAACTAGGTCATGCTAGCAAGTAGCAACCTTACTGAAAACAGCTTCTGAGGAGAAATCTTATTAGGAAGTGTCCTACTTAGGTGTCAAACAGGTAGGAAGCTGCTTACTCATTAAAATACACACTGCAATTTACTGACACCACGACGCAACGAAGCAGAAGCCTAAACTGCTCCACCTGGTCACACTGCTGCATCCAGCAGTGAAGCTTTTACACACCACTGTTCACACACAGCAGGAAACGCTCCATGAGGGCAGAATATAAATGAAGAGTGCTGCTCTAACCTGAGGTGTGAGGAGAATGGTCACCATCCAGGCCTGAAGCCAGCCTTTCACCGTGGGCCCCGAGGACCCCCATAGGCAGAGCCTGGTCCCCAGAGGCCAGGCCGGCCTCAGGCTCCTCGCTAACAGGGAAGGAGATGTCACTCATGGGCTCTTCCTTAATCCTCGGGGGCTTGGAGTCCTCCAGAGCCTTCTACGGGTTCACCAGCCGCTCGTATTCCTCTGACAGATCCTTACTGACCTGAAAGAAAAATGTAAGTGCTATTTTTCTTTTTTCCTATTTTTTTTTATCATTTAAACTTTTACTGGCAGCCAGAGAACCAAAGATGATACAGACCTGATAAGACAAATCAAGTTAGTCATTGTTACCAAGACAATTTCGATTCGTATAGAGTAAAAATGAAAGAGAGAATAAAATAAATAAACACAATTATAGCTGCTGTGGTCGGGGCCGGGCAGTAGCACATATGGTTGATTTATTATGAATTTTCAATGTTTTGAAATTTAGATATTTCATCATCATCATCATCACCCTCGCAAGTGACACTTGGTGTGTGGCTTCTCAGATAGACTCAGGGAGTCACCGACCGGGCAGCAGCTGTCAGGGCAGATTTCAAAAATTGTCACAACAAAAACAAAAATCTGATAATACATAAATTGCATCTAGACAGCATGGAAATGTGCAGAATTCAAAATGTTCTCAAAAATTTTGATTTTGAGATAAAATTCTGATATTTTCCAAACTTCATCAACGACGACTCCAAAATATTGACAGGAAGATTGAAAATGTATTTAGCAAGAATTGGATGGTATATGTTTACAGTCAAATGTCTTCATACACTGTAGGCTCAATTTTTGATCAATCAAAAATCTGTGTGGATCGTTTGTGGAGGACAGTCTGAAAATGCTCTCTAGCAAGTTTGGTGTCAATTGAGACATAATTGTGGGAGGAGATAAGTTTAATCATTTTTTACAGTTTTTGAAAAGACAGAGTGATGGACTCCATAATTTGTAATGAGTTTAAGTGGACAAAAGTTTCAGCAGTATTGGGGCAACATTTTGGTGAAAGTTGCAAAACTAGCATGTACCGTTGGTTTGGTAGGAAGTTTTTAAATTTAAACGCTTATTATGCCTTAGTAGTAGTAGTAGAAGAAGAGGGTCCTGACAGCTTAGGCTGCCTGGCCCCCAACTAGACAAACAAAAAACAAACGCATAAAGAAAAATAAATCATGTGTTGCTATTTTTCTTTTGTAAGATAAAATGAGGAACTGAGATTGTCAAGATTTGACTTCTTTTCTGAAGAGTAAATCAAAGTGACTCTGCGCTGGTATAAAGATAACTGTCATCACTTTCTGCTCATCACTTTGTATTTTTGGAAGTCATGCTGGCAGTGAGGACACTGGGGTCTGCCTCTCTTCAGAGCGGCTTGCACACAAGTTTCCACACTGTTGATTGTTCTCACTCCCACAAAATCTTTTATGCTTTCTGAGATGATTCAGCAACTTGTCCTGAAGCCAATGCACTTTTTAAACTGAAAAAAAGAACCCGTTTTCAACCTCGTGCCAAAGATGACTGGCTTCAAAACTGACTCATTTACAGATTATTTAATATCTTATTAATAGATTAATAGATTATTTAATAACTTGTTAGAGCCCCAGTATGTAGGAATTCCCCCCATCTAGCGGTGCAGTTGCATATCTGAACGTATTCTTGATGTTGCATTCACGTGAAATCAGGCAGACGTCAGACAGACAGGTAATCAGCAAACTTGGCGTGCTCAACTCAATGTATGAACAGGTGAATCGGGTGCCAGTCCAAAAAAATTCAAAGTCAAAAAAAAGGTTGTGACAGCACTCACTTTAAGTTGAACACTTTTTAATTCATAAAAACTGCTCGGCAGCGAGAAACGGACGCGTTTCGGCATGTTGTGCTCTAGCACAACTTATGGGATAAGTTATTAAGATTTATTTTGATGCCTCACAATGGAAGCACCATTTATGTTGGGGTTATACCAACTGTAAGTAAAGTTATTATTAAGAGGGTTATTGGCTATCAAATTAGTAAAGTATCAATACCAAAATATTAATAATTACTATAAAAATTATTAATGGGATTTAATTTTATTAAATCCACCTCGGGGCACCAGACAGCCAATGTATCAAAGTCAGTCTCATAAGGGTGTGCTAACTATTAATATAGAACCTTGTTTAATGATTAAATTAATAATTCTGAACAAAATAACATTATCAATAGCTAAGACAAGCTACATACACTATGTACACGTGTGTGTGTGTGTGTGTGTGTGTGTGTGTGTGTGTGTGTGTGTGTGTGTGTGTGTGTGTGTGTGTGTGTGTGTGTGTGTTGGTGAGAGTGTATGGCTATGTGTCGGTGCCCATGTGTCTGTGAGGTGTGAAGTGCGATCTCAGACAACGGGAAAGATGGAGGATGGTTGCTGTTGTAGCCAATTTGCATTTGTGTGTGTGTGTGTGTGTGTGTGTGTGTGTGTGTGTGTGTGTGTGTGTGTGTGTGTGTGTGTGTGGGTGTGAACGTATGAGTGTGGGTGTGTCAGTGGTGAGGCACTGTGGTTGGTAGGGTCTACCTGCACACCTGTGGGCTTGGGTGGTAATCAGGCAGACAAAGGTTAGATGAGGGAGACAGAGCTCAGTAGTGTCAGGGAATCAGGATCAGGGAAGCCACACAGTTTTTCAACCGTGTCTGTGTGTGTGAGAGGGTTGAATGAGTTTTGTATCACCGTCTTAGCATTTTTGTATGAGCTCATTTTTAAGTTTAATTAGCACCCGGCCTTTTGTAGGTGTTTTTTAAAGATGTAAAATTAATAAAGTGTCAAACTTATTGCCAATGGAGGACCTCCTTTTTCACACACCACCAGGAGTTGAAAACGACTTCAGATTCCCTCAAGTGGCCTTTTTTTGTTGGTAGCTAAATTGCCACTACAGTTGCTCTGTCCTGAGACAAAGGTAATTACAACCAAATGGCCTCCAAGATGGCCTCTAAGACCAATCACATGTGATGTGGGGGAGGTGAACAAAGGTGTGTCCTTTGTTCAACGCTCAAGTTGCATGTTAAACATAGGTTCACTAAATATGAGACTATAGCTGACAACAACAAAGCAACAACAACAAAGCTCAAGTATTTTAACTGATTTCAATCAATACATACATTGGCATGGTTGAAGTACTCTATGCTTAGTCAAGGTGCAAGGTAATCCTAACTAGGCCCAGTTACGTTACCAAGTCACATGAAAGTGAGAAGTTCCGGTGCTGGCGGGGATTCCTGCGGTTGCAGGTTTTGCTGGTCCTGTTGTGGAAGTTAAGTCCAGTGATTGTGTCTTTGTCCAGTGAACTACAGCCGTCCTGGCTGAGTAGTTTGAGTTCCGTTGAGGAGAGTCCTTCTCCTTGCAGAGTTGGTTGGTTGCTCTGCTTGGCATTGTGGCTCCGTTTCTTGTTGACTCAACTAGCAGACCGTTGTGTCGTGCTAGCTGGTTCTTGTTCTTTAATCCGTTGGTAGGCACTCGCGTCGCTGCCACGGGTTGCTCCAGTGTAGGCGTCTGCCTTGTGCAGGCCTCACAGAGGTTTGAGAGCGGTAGCAGTAGCTCCAGGTGAGGAGCTGAGAGGAGCGGCAGCTCCTGCTGAGGTGAAGAAGAGAAGAGGGCGAAGAGAGAGGGAACTCAGAGGAGCGGCAGCTCCTTCTGAGAACCACTGAGAAGAGAGCGAAGAGAGAGGGAACTCAGAGGAGCGGCAGCTCCTTCTGAGAACCACTGAGAAGAGAGAGAAGAGAGGGGAACTTCTCCTTTTTATATGGCCTGTGACCTCACAGGTCCTGGGGCCATACCTGACCAATGGTGGGTCAGTAGTGGAGGTTTCACACCTAGGTGTGAAGAGGTGAAGGATGCTGGGAGGCTGAGTTCAGAGGGTTTCCTTTGTTTGGGAGACAAAGGAGCCCATGTGGTCAGGTCCTCCAATTTGAATGGGCTGAGTCCCAACAGGCAATCAGCCGTCCTCAGCGTTACCAGGTTAGTGGGTGTGTCCACTATTTAACTCCAAGCCAGCTGATTCCAATTTCCATTCACATACATACACAAAACATTTATAAGCTACATACTGTAATTAAAACAGTCAAAAAATGTCAGAAAATATTATAGAAAATATTACACAGAACAATGAGGAACATTATCATGTAAATAACATTAACGAAATTACAATCAAGCACTACATTCATGAAAATCGACAAGTTGTAGATGTCACGGGGTGACTATGGGGAACCAAAGTATGGGGGAGGGAGGTTCCTAGGGGAAGACTTACCTGGTGTACCCAAGATGGCTGCCTCCAGCATAGATATATATAAGAACTAGATGACTCACCCGCAGCTGTTTCCCAATGACAAAGCGCAGCCAGTACGGCGGCCATCTTGGGACGGGCAACTCTCTCCCTCAGAGCATTAAGCCTATGGTGCATGTTCTGCTATAATGACCATAACTTGCTCAGTTTTTGTCCGATTTCAAAACGGTTTGATTTTTATGAACGTTTATGCAGTTATGATGCAGCATATTTAGAATCACGGATAATTTTAATAATGCATTTTTTTTTTGTAAAAGTAACATTATAGTGACATTATGCAAATAGTTAAAGTAATGGCTACATACTGATTTATTTTTCACAGAGTTATGAATCGTTTTTTTAGTGCAGATGACTGGATCACCTATCTACTGCACTGTAACTGCAGCCAGAGTCAGAGCAAGTTGCCCGTCCTCATATGGCTGACTGTGAACTACGCCTGTGTGTAGTCCGATCCACCCCCTTGGCCTCCAGAGTCCCAGGGGAGGACATACCTGGTGCACCAAGATGGCCGCCCTCAGCTGCAATCAATACACAAGCAATCAAGCTCTCATTGACTCACCCATCAAACCTGATGTGCTGCAGGTGTGCAGTGACTAGACTGTTTGACGATTGGGCCACAAGCTGTGTGTGGGTGTGTTTTTATATACCTTCAGGTATGGGATTCCGGGCGCAGATCACAGAACACACGGGGAGCAGAGCTGGTCGTGGAGAGGACTGGGAGCTGAAAGTGTGGTGGAGCTTGGAGGAGCCGAAGCAGGACGGAGACAAAGGATCAGTACGGAGCTAAGTGCCTCTCTCTCAACCACATTACTCTCTGCTCATGAGAATGAACTGCTGTGCCCACTCCATCACCCTGGCTGTCTAGTGGAGTGTTGCGGGACCCAACCTTAAGTGTGATTTGCCTTACCTGTTTTCTTTTTGTGTGTTTTTGCCTGCCTTCACCAGCGTTGGGATTTTTGTGTGCTGTTGCCCTAATAGGATGCCATCATCGTGTAGTCGGGCCGTAGCAACCTCTGGCTGATTCTGGGTCACAGTGGAGCCCTAAAAGCAGCAACTGAGAGTAAGAGAACTGGACCCTACAGCTCCAGTGGAGAGGCAGTTGTTCATTCAAACTAATAACTGCCATTTAAAACAGTATAAAATTATTGATTTGATTGTAAAACTCATTCTTTTTGCATTTAGATACATCAAGTTTGATTTGTACTGAACTAAATACGTCCAAAGGACCCAAAACAAAGTTTTTGATTTCTCTCAATTTATTTTTTTTCTTCATGACCTGCAGGTAATATTTTTAGGTTGAGTCAAATGAACTGCGCATGCGCATTGCACACTGCTCAGTCAGCGCACATGTTAAGTCCGGTAGCTCCCTCTCGGCATGCTGACCAGACGCTGGACATCATGATATCCTTTACGTCCTGGGTGGATTTCGTCGAAAAATAAACGTAAGTAGCAAAGACGTTGCTGATAATTAATGTTTTAGTGTTTTGTGTTGTTAAAATTGCAAAGAATAGCCCAATTTAAAGCAGATAACAGCGGCACGGCCGTTTCGGCTAATGCTGTGTTCAAGGCAGGCTTTTGAAACCGTAAGTTACAGCTTCAAGTCACAACTACGACTTGGTAGCGTTCCAGGTAACCCGTAGCTCGTGTTTTTACCGTCCTGTTGTCTGTGAAAGTTCCCTATAACGGCCACTCGTAACTTCCGACCCGTGAACTCGTACCAGATCGAACTGGTATGACTTCACAGGAAGGAAAAACACAAAGTACGAGTTTCCTTGAACGCACCATGAGTTAGCAGCCCCCGCCCTTGTCAGGCATCAATTGGTCCTCGTGCTACGTCACCACATTCACGCGCATCCCTTGGCTGCACACACAGCCCTTCATGCCGTTCTCTCCCCTCATTGGATAACACTTGTATCCCACAAGGAAAATTTTCTCCTCGGGTTACAGCAGAGCAGAGTGACGGAGAGACCCGTGTTTAGGCTGAAATACTTCATGTAAGTGATTGCTGACGGAAAATAGGACTATTTAGGACTTATATTAACAAAAACATTCCACTGATATCTGCTTTAAGTACGTATATGGGGCGATAAGTTACCTGGCATGATTGTAACGTTAGCTGGCAGTAACGTTAGCTGGCTAGCTAGTTGGCAGTAGCAGCTATGACCGTGAAGAATAATAAATATATTTTCTAACTCTTTACAAGTGTCGGTAATGTAAGCTAGCGTTAGCCAAAAGGCTACATTCCAGGCTAAACAGATATTGCAGACTGGGCCCGTCCTCTCGGGCTCAATTGTGTAGCCTCCTGCCCCTGACAGCAACAGTTGTCAGGTCCGTAAAGGTAAGGTAATACAGTTTGAGTGAAGCATTGGAGACGTGGGCCGATAACAACGGCAGCCTCCAGTGTTTTGGTATAAGCTACCGAGCAGGAGAGCCGTTGTGCTGAGCTGGGATGGGGGTGTTAGCGGCGGATGCTAACCGCTAACGCTAGTCGAAGTTAGCATCAAGCTACCTCACTACAACGGCTCTCATACTTGTTAACTACATTCCAGGCTTTAGTTAACGTTAGATATCGTCCGTTCGCGGCTCCAGCGCTTCACCCAGACTGCATTTTTTTCCTTTGTGGTGCTACAAGAGAGAGAAAGAGAGACGTGCTAGCACTTGCTAACATCCAGCTAGTGTGGCTATTACTCTGCGGCTGAGCTCTGTTGCTGGTGAGAACGCTGGCTCTCTCCACCCATAAAGGTTTACCTCTTGGTTCTGTATTATGTGGTCTTCAGAGAGTAGTAATTGTTTGTTTTATCTTTTATGCTTTCAGAAACACAAGGCCGCTCTCTTCAGCTCCCTGGCTGTAGCCTATATTTCCATCCAACCTGAGCAGGTAACATGTTGCACCTACACTGCACATCGCCTTTTTAACCATTTCACAAATCACCCTGAATATTAGACCCTCATCTATACATTTTCATAGTAGCAAATGGATTACTGTATTTTTAAAAAATATATATTTTTAGCTCTGTTGATTGCGCCAGCTCGGGAATTCACTATTTCTTCTTTTGTTTTCTCAGTTATCGGATGTGGAAATGAGACTGTAGCCTGTCATTTTCAGCACGATCTGAGCTACTAAAACACTAGCCTATCGCATTGACCATCGGTTTCACGGTAGGCCAGCTCTATTTCAGGTATACCTTTCTTAACCTCTTTCATACTAATTATAACAAACATATTTCCAGAAATAATACATCCACAGGGCTTTGTGAAGACTAGTAATAGTATTGCTTTTTCATCAAAAATATTTAGTTTGAAATTACTACTAAGTGTGTAGTAGTGTTGTTGTTGTTGTTGTTGTTGTTGTTTTTGTCGTGCTTGTTGTTTTTATGAGACCAAAAACAAATTTCCACACCGTGGACAATAAATGAAACTAACTAAATTGTGACAGAAGTAACAATGAACAACAACAAATCATAACCAAAACACAACCAAATGGGGAACAATTGTTACATGATTGTTATAAACCATACATTCTAGTGGGACCTAAATGATCATTGAGGGGTATTTGTGTATGAAGAATTATACATTTTGATAATTGACAATTTAGTAAAGGAGAGACTACATAAAACTCATACTTTGGAGGTGGGAAATGAATGCTTGTGCGAAGTTTGTCTTCAATAAAAATTATTAAAATATATATATATTGTGCACTGCTTCCTCATGTACAGATCAATGCAGAGTTTCTGCGGGTTACTGCAGTTCCCCTGCTGCCGAGATTTATGGCCCAGCTGGACAAGTACTCCACGCAGCTACTGAAGATCATCAAAAAGAGAGGAGGGGCAACCAAAGCAAAAACTGCCATGATCCTGGAGTTTCTTGATCAGGTATGATGTATATAATGAACCACTAACAACAGTTAGCATTTTAACCCTTGTCTGATGGGGATAGGTATCCTTTTCCATTTTTATTTCAGTGATTATTGTTATAGTCATTTGAAAAATGCTGTATCTTTTTAAACTGTTGGTATGAAGTGTGTGTGTCAAGCAAGGATGTGTGGGCTTTGCAAATGTTCTTTACACACTAGCAGCAGGTGCCCTTCCTCTGGTGCACACAGAGTTGCATTTTGGGGGATTTGGAGGAACTGCTCTCCTCACCGTGCTGTGGCCTTCTCCCTTGGTGGGGAGCTACTGCCATTGTTGTATTTGTGAAGTGACCAGTGCAAATACCAGCTCTTCCAAAAACCAGCGAGATGCTTGCACAATACCTTGATTCCAGCTCAAATCCACATTCATCCACAGCACAAATTAGTGAAAGCAGAGACATCCAGGATGAGAACATGTCAATGACCACTGGCAGGTCTTGAGAGAGAGCTGTAAAAGACAGGATTGGCCTGACCTGGCAAAGAGACATCTAGTCATCTCTCTTGTAAGAGAGACTGTCAGTGGTCTCTGACATATCCTGTAACTCTCTGATTTCAATTAATTGTGCTATGGATCCAATCGTACAAGCACCGACTGTTTGTGGTAGAGCTGGAAATTCAAAAGCTTGCCTATCCTCCACACTGCATAGTAACCCTTTTTCACTGTTCCTGCAGGATGCTGATGCTGATCTCAGAAGGGAGTGTGTCCTCAAATCTCTCATCATATACCTGGGAGAATGTGTTGAGGACCTGATAACAGATTTGGACATACCGTGTATTCTTTTGTCTTTCCGTGATGAGATGCAGCTTTAATAATCCTGGGGGAAGCTTGAAAGCCCTGCTATTGGATGTGGTGATTAATAATCAGTTGTTCACTTGTACATTTTTTCCTATATTTGACCTCAGATGTCCCAGAAAGATCAAGCAGAGCTGGAGAGTACCACCATGGCAGTCTTCGTCTTTAGAGAGAACTCCAGCCTTCTACAACAGCCAAAAGAGATCGGGATCATCATTGATGGTGTGGAAGTTCTCAGTGAGTTGCCTTCTGTGGCAGCTGGAGTGGTAATGCTCTTTGGACTCTGTTATGCTCTTAACATGGAATATCCACAGGGGTTCAGGTTCACCTTTGAGGCTCTTCAGAAGATCCTGATGGAGCTTGGTTCCAACAAGATGAGCTCCAAGATTTGCAAACTGAATGGTGAACTCCACACTGCACAGTAGTATGTGTGACATGCGTACACATGCTTGTGTGTTTACACACACAGTAGATGTTGCATTTATATTGAGGTAGCCTGTAGTAACCACAAGTCAGCACTTTATGAAGGGGAGAACCTCAGCTGCACTTAGTTGGACCTAGCCAAGGGTGCTGTAGGCATTTAAGGCTATGTTATATTGTTGGGCTTTGAGTGAGTGTTTTGAATAATATTTAATGTAATTTAATTTACCGGTTATTACAGTTCAGATTGTATAGAGCCTGTGTATAGGCCTATTACCACGTTTGTGTTTGTCCTGGTTGATTTGCTAATCTATTTTTTTTATCTGACTTGTATTTCTTAAAAAACAATTCACTGTTATTCCTGTGTGTTAACAGTATATCCTCCCCTGCCCTCATGGCCCTGTCCTGCTCTCTCTCCTCCTCTCTCCTGCCTCTCATCTTTTCCTCTGTTCCCCTCTCCATATCTTCTCCTTGCCTGACTAACCCAAGAAATCAAAGGTAGTCTTAGTGTAAATTAATGATTGGCATGAAAAATAAAAGATCAGTACCTGAAAATTGTATTCTTACAAGTTGTAATGATTTCACATACAAATAAAAAATAAGTAACTTTATGTCTGGATGTTTAATCCCAGGCATTACAGGGAAATGACAACAATATCACCCTTTGTTGAAGCATCTGTGTTTTATTTAATTTTCAATTGGCTCCACATCACCCTCTCGCCTTTCTCCTCTTCTCTCCACCGTCTCCTCCCCTTGCCACCTCGCAGTGCCTTTAGGGATGCTATCAGTGTATCATTTTAGTCAGCATCCAGGTTTAGTCATAGTCCAGGGTTACACACATATCTGCCCTCTTTTAGATTAAAAAAAATGAAGGCCGATTGCATAATGTTAATATGTTGCATGTTTAAAATTAATAAATACATTTAATGTAATCTGTTGGCGAAGTGTCTTTTTATGTAGAGTTTATAAGGTGGGAAACAAATGATTTTTGGGTCAAATAAAATGTAAAAAATATAGTTTGGATATATGTAAATTAATTAACTGGTGTCAATGCAAACAATTCAAGTTAAATCAGTTAAAAGTGAATACATTAGGTTGGTTCAATTTCAATTTATTAGTTTGGTTCAATAACTAAAAGTGAAGAAAATAATTTGGATCAAGGCAAAAAATTAAGGTTGAGTCAAGTGCAGTATTATTGTTTACATCAACATAAAATAATTAGGTCATATGAAGTTACTCAATTTAGATTCTGTGAAGTCAAATATTTTAGATGTGATATCTGGACACCATTTTTTTTAGTTTGAGCAAGGTTATATTTTTTTCAGTGTACTCTGAGTTTGAGCGACCAGTACTCCTCGATATGTCTGACGACGAGGCACCAGTTCCACGCCCCCAAGTGATGCCTGTTTTCATGGGAGCCCCGTGGGCCCAAAGGTTTGGAGGACCTGGGTCTGAGCTCAGCCTGCAGGAGTGGAAAACCCAAACAAATTATTTGGCCGGCTTGCAAGGATTGAGTGAGCCACAGAAACTGCAGTTTGTTCTTGGGTCACTAGAGGGTGAGGCGAAGAGGGAGGTCCAGGCTGCACCAGAAGATAGGCGCAATACCCCCAAAGCTGTTTTTGATTTTTTGGCTGAGCTTTATGGCGATAACACCCCAACAGCCTCTTTGAGGGCCCAGTACTTCAATTGTAGGCAGGGGCCAAAACAATCTCTTCGCTCTTTCTCGTTACAGATCTGAGAGCTCTTCATCCGATTGAAGGGGAGGAGGGACCACGGACTCGGTGCTGGAGACACGTTATTGTGAGACCAGTTCCTTATGGGACTTCGCGATGGCCCAATCCGCCAAGGCCTGAGACTACAACTTCGCCAAAACCCGGACTTGACCTTTGAGGACATCCGGAAGGAGGCCCTGGCCCTGGAGCTGGACCAGCTAGAGACGACTGAACCACCTATATGTATGGCCGCCAACAGTGCCAGTGCCCCCACCCCCCTACCCACGGCCAACTGGAAACAGGAACTCCGTGCTGAAATAATGAAGGACGTGAAAGAGCAGATGGCTGAGCTTTCCAAGACCCTCTTGGACGAGTTACGGCGGAGCCGACCGTCTGACCCGCCGGTTCCCCGTGAGAGGTCCTACTCAGAAGGTGCACGAGAGTGGGAACGACACCCAGGCCGACCCTCTGGTTCGAGGTTCCAGTGGGATGACCAGGGTAGGCCTATATGCAACCGGTGTGGTAAGGCAGGGCACATCAGCAGGCAGTGTGCGCCTTGACGTGCATCTCAAGAGGGTTTTTAGCTTCTCCGGCCACTGTGGGTCAAGTGGCCGGGACCCCTCCAACTGACCCCTCGCCATTCCCCAAGGACATTTTAGTGGGCCAGTGCCCTGTTGTAGAAGTATATGTAAACGGTAAAAAGGTCAGATGCCTAGTGGATACTGGCTCTCAAGTTACCCTGTTTTCACAAGGCTTGTGTAATGAATTGTTTGATGTCCAACAACTACAGGGGACAGAGGCGCCATGGTTGACCTTGCGGGGTGCAAACGGACTGGACATCCCATACATCGGCTACGTCGTGGCTGACTTCCAGGTGCAGGGTGTTACGGTGCCAGAAAGGGGGGCTGTCATCGTCCGGGATCAATGCCTGGGTTCCCACCGAGCCCTGCTAGGCATGAACGTCATCTCCGCCTGCTGGGAAGTGTTGTTTCAAAACCAAAAGGCCCGGAAAATGCAGTCTACTGCAAATCAAGAATGGGAGCACATCATTGCAGATTGCCGAAGGATTGAAGCTGCCCGGACTTCGGCAAATCACGAGGACACTGCCCGGGTCGCCTGCCGCTATGCCCTCACCATCCCTGCCCAGAGCGAAGCAGTTGTCTGGGCTAGGTTGCCCGCCCGGCTTTATGGGCCGGATAACTGGGTGATGGTGGAGCCACACAGTGAGTGCCAGGAGGTTGAAGTTGCCCGAGCTGTCGCCACTGTGCACAGGGGCCGTGTGCCTGTGAGAGTCCGAAACACCAAACCCTATCCCATCAACCTCCATCGTCACCAAGGTTTGGCACGTGTGTCGGCTGTAGGACCCCAACAGCTGAAAGAAAATGGTGATGTCTGCTTTAACCAAGTAAGTCCAGGGGTGGTTGAGGTGGGCATTATTCAGGTTGGCAAGGTGGAGCATAAAACCAGTGAAACAATGCCTGAACATCTGTGCTGTGAGTCTCTGCAGGGGGGTGGCTTGGAAGAGGACCAGCAACACCAGCTGCATTGCTTCCTGGCCAGATGGCAACATGTGTTCTCCACCCACGAGGAAGACTACGGGTGCACAGGCGTTGTCCGACATCAGATCCCCACGGGTGATGCAGCCCCCACCCGTGAGCGGTATCGACCTGTGCCCCCCACCCTCTACCAGGAGGTTCGCACACTGTTGCGGGGCATGTTGGATGGGGGCCTCATTCGGGAGAGCAGCAGTCCCTGGGCAGCTCCAATAGTGCTGGTGCAGAAGAAGAGCGGCGCTTGGAGGTTCTGCGTCGACTATCGGAAGCTCAACAGCGTAACCAAGAAGGATGCTTTTCCCCTCCCACGGATAGAGGACTCGCTTACCACCCTGACGCAGGCTGCCTGGTACTCCACCTTAGACCTGGCAAGTGGTTACTGGCAGGTGCAGATGGAGGAGAGAGATAGAGAGAAAACGGCGTTCACCACCCCCTTTGGGCTCTTTGAGTGGGACAGAATGCCCTTCGGCCTCTGCAATGCTCCAGCCACCTTCCAGAGGTTGATGCAGAGGTGTTTGGGGGGGCAGCTGGTTGATTCCACCTTGGTGTACCTTGACGATGTGATTGTTTTCTCTCCAGATTTCCCCTCCCACCTCCGGCACCTCGAAGAAGTATTCCAGGCCATGGAGAAATACGGTTTGAAGCTGCGGCCAGAAAAGTGCCAGCTGTTTCGGAAAGAGGTGAAGTTTCTGGGGCACTGTGTCAGCCACCAAGGTGTCTCCCCAGATCCGGCCAGGGTGGTGGCAGTTCAAGAGTGGCAACCTCCCAAAACAGTCAGGCAAGTGCGGGCTTTTTTGGGATTTGTGGGATACTACAGGCGCTTTATCAAGAACTTTTCAAAAATTGCCAAGCCCCTGAATGCACTCCTGGTGGGAAATGGCCGTCCTCGGGGTCGGGGGTCGCCTCCTGTGGCATGGAGCCCTGAGTGTGATGCAGCCTTCCAAAGGCTCAAACTTGAGCTGCTGCAGGCTCCAATCCTCGCCTACGCTGATTTCTCACAACCTTTTGTTGTCTACACTGATGCAAGTAACACTGGGTTGGGTGCAGTGCTTGCCCAGCAACAGGAAGGGGAGGAGAGAGTCATCGCATATGCGAGCCGCAGCCTTCACCCAGCAGAGAGGAACGATTCCAACTATAGTTCCTTTAAACTGGAGCTCCTGGCCATGAAGTGGGCTATGAGTGAAAAGTTTAAAGATTACCTATGGGGCAGCAAGGTAATTGTGGTGACCGATAATAATCCTCTTGTCCACAGCTAAGCTGGGAGCTGTGGAACAGCGCTGGGTGGCGCAGCTGGCCAATTACGACTACGAGATACGCTATCGACCAGGGTGAGAACATACTAATGCTGATGTGCTTTCCAGGCTCCCTGTTGCAGCTGCAGTCTCCCAAGTCCCAACTCCACTCACTCGGCCTGATGAGCTTCTGGTAGGGGTGGTGGAAGCACCAGGGTCGAGCAATGACATTGTCCCTGCTAGCTGGGGGTGGGACCCACACCGTTGGAGGGAGTTGCAGGGGAGCGACAACGACCTGGCCACAGTCTCAACCTACCTGGAGCGTGGTGCCCTACCCCCAGCTGCAGAGAGGAGGGCACAGACACCAACGGTGAAGCAACTACTGAGCCAGTGGGGTAGGCTGAGTCTACGTGAGGGGGTAATTTGTCGTTCTGTGCACGATGAAGTGACTCATGATGTTGTGTTCCAGATAGTTGTGCCGCAACCCCAGATCCAGTCTCTCCTAGGGGCCTACCACACACAGATGGGCCACCAAGGCCAGGAGAGTACACTGTCTCTGGTGAGGAGAAACTTCTATTGGCCAAAGATGGAGATGTCTGTAAACACATACATCCAAGGCTGCCCACGATGTGTGCTCTTCAAAGCAAGGCGAGATAGTAAAGCCCCCTTGGTCCCCGTGCTGCCCAAGGCCCCCCTCCACATTGTTGCCATGGACTTTTTGAGCCTGAGTCGGCCGACCGATCGCTACCAGAACATCCTGGTGGTCACAGACTTATTTACAAAATATGCCTGGGCCATCCCCACGACGGACCAGACCGCCTCCACCACTGCCAGGGCCCTGTGGGGTGGGGTGTTCCAACCCTTTGGGTGCCCTGAGGTCCTGCACTCGGACCAGGGCCCAAACTTTGAATCGCAACTGATTCGAGAGCTGTGTCAGCTTTACGGGTGCCGGAAGACCCACACCACGCCATACCACCCACAGGGGAATGGAGGGTGCGAGAGGTTCAACCAGACCCTCTTGAGCCTGTTGGGGACCCTGGAAGCCGAACAACAGAACAGGTGGGTGGATCATCTCCCCTCCTTATTGCAAGCTTATAATAACACCGTTCACAGCACTACGGGCTATGCCCCCACTTACCTGATGTTCGGGAGGCATGTGCGCCTACCCATTGATCTGCTCTTAGGCGCAGGACAGCCGGATGGAGCCCAGAGTGCATCAGAGTGGGTGAGCCAACACCATCAACGACTTCACTCTGCTTATCAACGGGTATCTGAACATTTGGCAGGGGCTGCCGCCAGGAACAAGCGCCTGTATGACCGAACAGCCCACGACTGCCCGCTGCTCCCTGGAGAGCGGGTCCTGGTCCGAGACAATCGACGACAAGGCAAAGGCAAGTTGAGCGACAGGTGGGAACCTACACCCTATGTGGTGGTTGGCCGCCGTGGACCAGACCTACCTGTCTACACGGTACGACCGGAAGGGAAGCCAGGCCCAGACCGCGTACTGCACCGCAACCAGCTCCGACCCTGCCCCAACTACCCAACAACTACAAGAGAGGGACAGGCCAATCCAGATGTCCTACCACGACCTTCGATGGCGTGGGCATTGATCCCTGTGGGCCCTGAACCAGCTGCAGAAGGGAGGGACCCCCCACCACAGCCTCGTCGCTCCCAACGCGACACCCAAGGCAGGCCCCCCGAGAGGTATGGTAACTGGGCCTCCTAAATACTAGTTCTAGGGACTAGAACCAATTAGTGGGGGAGGATGTCACGGGGTGACTAAGTATGTGGGAGGGAGGTTCCTAGGGGAAGACTTATCTGGTGTACCCAAGATGGCCGCCTCCAGAGTCCCAGGGGAGGACTTACCTGGTGCACCAAGATGGCCGCCCTCAGCTGCAATCAATACACAAGCAATCAAGCTCTCATTGACTCACCCATCAAACCTGATGTGCTGCAGGTGTGCAGTGACTAGACTGTTTGACGATTGGGCCACAAGCTGTGTGTGGGTGTGTTTTTATATACCTTCAGGTATGGGATTCCGGGCGCAGATCACAGAACACACGGGGAGCAGAGCTGGTCGTGGAGAGGTTTGGGAGCTGAAGGTGTGGTGGAGCTTGGAGGAGCCGAAGCAGGACGGAGACAAAGGATCAGTACGGAGCTAAGTGCCTCTCTCTCAACCACATCACTCTCTGCTCATGAGAATGAACTGCTGTGCCCACTCCATCACCCTGGCTGTCTAGTGGAGTGTTGCGGGACCCAACCTTAAGTGTGATTTGCCTTACCTGTTTTCTTTTTGTGTGTTTTTGCCTGCCTTCACCAGCGTTGGGATTTTTGTGTGCTGTTGCCGTAATAGGATGCCATCATCGTGTAGTCGGGCCGTAGCAATCTCTGGATGATTCTGGGTCACAGTGGAGCCCTAAAAGCAGCAACTGAGAGTAAAAGAACTGGACCCTACACCTCCAGTGGAGACACAGAGAGAGAGAGAGAGAGAGAGAGAGAGAAAGAGAGACACACAGAGAGAGACCCGACCCGTACCCTGCAACCCTGCTCCCCCCCCGCCCCCCTTGCCTGGATGGTTTGGACTCACCTTTGCCCTTTAAACCCCCCCCCCTTCCTCCTCTGGACCATAGACTTTTTGTCCATTTTTGTGCAAATAAAGGGACTGCTTTTTTTTACAGTTCTGGTGTCTTGGTGTCTGGTTTTCTCCTCTGAGTAGCGCTTGAGAGTCAACACAGGTAGTTTCCGCCTGTTACATAAATGCGACAACAACACTTGTCCCTACTGTTTGATCCCAATGGACCTATATCCTCGACAGTGATATAAAGAACACACATGGGTCTATATCATATAGACCCATGTGTGTTCTACG
>NC_140928.1:28682072-28767072 GCF_045865225.1 Trachurus japonicus
GGACTACAACCATATCAATATTTTATTTTTTAAAAAATATGTTGTTGTGTTGTTTTATTGACCTACATACAGTATGCCACTCAACACACAAAACAAAATAAAGATCTTTGCACATTTTGGAAGTGGAAACATATAGTGCTACACTGAGGTTTGTAGTGCACCTGAGAGGCACCCTGCTCTCCCTGGAGGTAGATTTTTCACTTCATCCCTGATCACACTGACCTCCAACATGGCCCCTGCTTTAGATGGGTTCAGGGGAGGACAAGTCATGTTTGAGGCCCCCATAAGCAACAGGGACATGTTTTGTTACTAATAACCAGAGAGACAAACTATGATTAATTTCTGGCAAGAATCACTCAGCATGAATATTAAAAATAAATAAATAAATAAACACACTGGCCAAAGGAAGTATCATTTCTGTTGGTCTGTATTAAGGAATATTTGGAAATTAAATGGGTAAAGTGAGATTCATTTTGTTCCTGAAAGACACAGCACTGGGCTCCACATCTGGCATGAATTTAGTTTTGTGCAGTGACCGTACACTAGGGCCGTGGCCAGAGTCTTTTTGCTTGGGAGGGTTGCTAACTAATTGAAATGACACAGAAGGATCTAAGCAGCAGCAGCAGACCATGGTACGAGCTGGTCCAATTCTCTACATGCTGAGGAAGTGGCCTTCAGTGCTTCCTATCTCCTCAAGCACAGGAAGCACTGGACTTTGCGCAAAAGAACAAAACAACCGACCGTTCAACTCTCACCACCCCTCCCATCCCCTAATTAAAGAATGCACTCCCAAAATATCTCTAGTTTTTATTTATTTATTATACAAATGTATAAGAAATATTTAAAATATTAATACAACTTCAACCTGGCCTCTCACTCAGTGTTATCATGATCTTATTTTAACATCTCACTTTTGTCTTTTTTTTTTCTTTCTGTCTGTGTCATTTTCAGCCTCAGAGTGATTCTTTTTCATTGTTGCTGTTGTCAGAGCTGGAAAAATCTCTGGACATTGCTCTATATTTATTAGCACCGACACATTGGGGGGCTTTTCAAAACTAGGTCTGGGATACCGATTTTGTTTTCCAGCTGCTCCGTTTTCGGTTTTCTGTTTTCACAGCTCTACAGACTAGACACCATTTCACAACTGTGCCCCCAAAAAACACATAAATCAACTACCAGGGCAGATAATTGAATATCAATACATATGACCCCCCTCAGCACTTCCCATAGATGCAGACAATTATCTGACTAATTGTGAGAATGAAAGAGGCCCACACAAAAGAGCATCACATGTATTCAAACAGACCTGCTCATTCAGCATGCAAAATTATGCATGCTGTAATTAATTTGCCATTAAGGCTGGATTGATGTTGCCTTCATGATGCAGACTACCAAACCATAATTGCCTCTGGTGTTGCATTCACAGCTTTGCCTCATTACTGAAACAGATGCTAATTTGGAGACAGGTGTGTGAAGTGCGTGCGTGTGTCTGCGTGGTTCACTGTGTCAAGCTACATGTGAAGTGTGTGAAGGGAAACGTGGAAAAATACATCAGCGACATGTTCAGGAGGGGGAGAAAAAAAAAAGTTTTCCTTTTTGCTGGAGCGTCTTTTAATCATAATAAATGGCAAAGACAGTAATTGGTATGTGAGGATAAAGAAGGTTGATAGCTTGAGAAAACAACCCATTCTGGTGAATTATGAAGCTGTAGAACTAAATGATTTTGCTTTTGGACCACTTAGTTTTTCCTGCTCTTCAATTCATTAGGCAGAAACTCCTTTTTCATAGAACTCAAATGAACATGTTTAGTGGCAACATCTTCAGCTATTTCCGAGAAACTCTACTCATAACAACAAACATGAAAAACTACAAAATAACTTTTTTTTCCCTAAATCAGTCCAGTTCTTTCACGACGTTAAGTCTCTGTTTATGCAGTGGCCGTCTGCACAGCTGCAGAGGAGTCCAAGACATACTGAGTTCAAACAGTACAACTGATGGATTTCCCCACCAGCAAAGTCCACTGTCTCTCCTCTGACACTCAGAGTCCCCTCCGTCACATCTTCTTTGCTCGTTTCTTGGGCCTCTGGTTGAAGACGGGCGACGTGCCCATCAGGGAGTCGGGTGAATGCGAGGCGTAGCTGCCGTCTGACGCTGCACCTCCAGGTGAAGGAGCCATGGCTCCTCCCGATTCACTCATGGTGGACATGGGCCCTCCCTCCTCGAACACGTCTCCCCCTAGGACACCATGGTGGTGGTGGTGGTGGTGGCCCGAGCCCTGGCCCTCCTCGCCGTCCTGCGGCTCCATTTTTACTTGGGGCCACAGTGGGGAGTTGTTGGCCCCACCTCCACCTTAAAGGGGAAGACAATAAGTTTAGCAAAGGTCGTTCACCATAAAACTAATCCTTATCCCCTACATTAAAGAGGAACCACGTCTCAAATAAAGACTATTGTTTCAGGAAGGAGGAGTTAGCGAGGCCTCTTTTCCTCTGCTCCTATGACCCAGTCTACCCGCAGTATTCTCATTAAACTGGCCTGCTCTCCCTGTATATGACCCAGCCTGCCCACCAGAATCTGCCTCCATCAGCTCTTCTTTGACTGAACAATCCCCATTTATCCCATATGCCTTGTTATAAACTTGTTTTCTTGTCTGTAACATCTATTGCACGTCTGCACGTCCGGGATGAGAGATCCCTCTTCTGTTGCTCATCCTTCCTGCTTTTTCTTGGGAGTTTTTCCTCAGTGGATGTGAGGGTCTAAGGTCAGAGGATGTTGTTATGATGCTGTGTAAAGACCTTTGAGACAAACTGTTGGTAAAAATGGGCAATACAAATAAACCTGCCTTGCCTAAAAGAATTTAAGTTAGGGGTTGTGTAGTAAGTCAAACTTTGCAGTTTGTGTAGCTGATTTTCAATATGTAAGAAAATAATGAAAAGGTTTTGTTTGTGTGTGTCTGGCTCAAGTCGATTCGTGGCCTTGCAAGATCTATTAAAAGTAAAAACAAAACTTCTTGAACAACATCAAAGAGACACAGTTTTTCCAAAGATGCAACTATGACAGTAAATTAATTTCTATACAGGATGTATGTTTGGAAAGCCAAAGGTATAGAAGTGTCATCATCATCATTATAGTTCTAATGTTTCTTATCTCTTCTAAGCCCAGCGTTTTAGAGTAGTTTGTTGTCAGATGCAACATGCTGGTGCAGTGGTAACTGTTGCAGCACATACTTTGTTATCTCAGTTAAATGGTCATTATACTTGTTGCAAACTGCAAGTCCTCCATCCCACTTGGTTCTCTTACAGACAGGAGGGCTAAGACTCGCAGTTTGTGAGAATTATATATTATATATTGTATATTATATATTGTACATACAGTAATGTCTAAGTGCAGTTTAAATTTCAAGTTTATGAAACCATGAGTGAGGGTATCACTGTGTGAGCTGCAGAAGACCGAGCTGATGAAAACTAGGTCATGCTAGCAAATAGCAACCTTACTGAAAACAGCTTCTGAGGAGAAATCTTATTAGGAAGTGTCCTACTTATGTGTCAAACAGGTAGGAAGCTGCTTACTCATTAAAATACACACTGCAATTTACTAACACCACGACGCAACGAAGCAGAAGCTTAAACTGCTCCACCTGGTCACACTGCTGCATCCAGCAGTGAAGCTTTTACACACCACTGTTCACACACAGCAGGAAACGCTCCATGAGGGCAGAATATAAATGAAGAGTGCTGCTCTAACCTGAGGTGTGAGGAGAATGGTCACCATCCAGGCCTGAAGCCAGCCTTTCACCGTGGGCCCCGAGGACCCCCATAGGCAGAGCCTGGTCCCCAGAGGCCAGGTCAGCCTCAGGCTCCTCGCTAACAGGGAAGGAGATGTCACTCATGGGCTCTTCCTTAATCCTCGGGGGCTTGGAGTCCTCCAGAGCCTTCTCCGGGTTCACCAGCCGCTCGTATTCCTCTGACAGATCCTTACTGACCTGAAAGAAAAATGTAAGTGCTATTTTTCTTTTTTCCTATTTTTTTTTTTATCATTTAAACTTTTACTGGCAGCCAGAGAACCAAAGATGATACAGACCTGATAAGACAAATCAAGTTAGTCATTGTTACCAAGACAATTTCGATTCGTATAGAGTAAAAATGAAAGAGAGAAGAAAATAAAATAAATAAACACAATTATAGCTGCTGTGGTCGGGGCCGGGCAGTTTTGAGCTAAATTAGGCAATTTGAAAGAGAAAGTTCCGAAACTGTAGCACATATGGTTGATTTATTATGAATTTTCAAAATTTTGAAATTTAGATATTTCATCATCACCCTCGCAAGTGACACTTGGTGTGTGGCTTCTCAGATAGACTCAGGAAGTCACTGACCGGGCAGCAGCTGTCAGGGCAGATTTAAAAAATTGTCACAACAAAAACAAAAATCTGATAATACATAAATTGCATCTAGACAGCATGGAAATGTGCAGAATTCAAAATGTTCTCAAAAATTTTGATTTTGAGATAAAATTCTGATATTTTCCAAACTTCATCAACGACGACTCCAAAATATTGACAAATTTTTTCAGGAAGATTGAAAATGTATTTAGCAAGAATTGGATGGTATATGTTTACAGTCAAATGTCTTCATACACTGTAGGCTCAATTTTTGATCAATCAAAAATCTGTGTGGATCGTTTGTGGAGGACAGTCTGAAAATGCTCTCTAGCAAGTTTGGTGTCAATTGAGACATAATTGTGGGAGGAGATAAGTTTAATCATTTTTTACAGTTTTTGAAAAAACAGAGTGATGGACTCCATAATTTGTAATGAGTTTAAGTGGACAAAAGTTTCAGCAGTATTGGGGCAACATTTTGGTGAAAGTTGCAAAACTAGCATGTACCGTTGGTTTGGTAGGAAGTTTTTAA
Source organism: Trachurus japonicus (assembly GCF_045865225.1). Taxonomy (NCBI): domain Eukaryota; kingdom Metazoa; phylum Chordata; class Actinopteri; order Carangiformes; family Carangidae; genus Trachurus; species Trachurus japonicus. Next base: position 28,686,977 of record NC_140928.1, read on the forward strand.
ATTTAAACGCTTATTATGCCTTAGTAGTAATAGTAGTAGAAGACAGCTTAGGCTGCCTGGCCCCCAACTAGGCAAACAAAAAACAAACGCATAAAGAAAAATAAATTATGTGTTGCTATTTTTCTTTTGTAAGATAAAATGAGGAACTGAGATTGTCAAGATTTGACTTCTTTTCTGAAGAGTAAATCAAAGTGACTCTGCGCTGGTATAAAGATAACTGTCATCACTTTCTGCTCATCACTTTGTATTTTTGGAAGTCATGCTGGCAGTGAGGACACTGGAGTTTGCCTCTCTTCAGAGCGGCTTGCACACAAGTTTCCACACTGTTGATTGTTCTCACTCCCACAAAATCTTTTATGCTTTCTGAGATGATTCAGCAACTTGTCCTGAAGCCACAGCACTTTTTAAACTGAAAAAAAGAACCCGTTTTCAACCTCGTGCCAAAGATGACTGGCTTCAAAACTGATTCATTTGCAGATTATTTAATATCTTATTAATAGATTAATAGATTATTTAATAACTTGTTAGAGCCCCAGTATGTAGGAATTCCCCCCATCTAGCGGTGCAGTTGCATATCTGAACGTATTCTTGATGTTGCATTCACGTGAAATCAGGCAGACGTCAGACAGACAACAGACGCTGCATGTAACAGGATAAACAAGCGTCTATGTAAACAAGTGGTCCGCCAGCACGAGGCAAAACAATACAGCCGTGACAATATGTTGTCATGGTGATGTCGTATTGTTTACCTGGCCCACCGTTTTACTGTCTTTCTCTCGTTGAGTAAAATGACATCCGGTTGGTTTGCAGACGGCCGTCTGCAACATCAGTGCCTCCGTCCTTCCTCACACTACACAAGTGGTGACAGTTTTAACTGGCGCTACCTGGAAAACTTTCTCCCCGAGCCGACAGCTCCGGTGAGTTTCCATGGTTACCTACGGTCACGCTGCCACTGAATGTAAAAAATGGCGATGCAACATGGTAGCCAAGGTTCAGTGCGCCCCCCCTTATTTGTAACGACTTGTAACAACTCATTGTAAGGTACAAGAAAGCTTTCATTTGTATGCGGGTGTGATTCGACTCTAGTGAAATACGTATTTATGAAAGCAATATTTGATTTTTGCTAATAAAAAGCCAAATAAGTTACATACTGGGGCTTTAAGATATGGTAAATAATAAGGAGCAATCCACATTGAAGAAGCTCCACCAACAGAATATTTGATGTTTGATTGGTAACAGATAGTTTATTAATAAGCACAACACTTAAGTGATGAAAGAAATGGCTCCTTCTCTGCCGTTTATAAATTACACTGTAATCCACATAAGTTTCATGGTCTGTGGCAGGTATAGAAATGTTGAGCAGACCCAGCTGATTCTGACTTTGCATTAGGATGGGAACAGGAAGAGATCTAAGTGACTGTGACACAGGGTTCACTGTCAGGGCACGGATGGCAGAAGCTACAGTCACACAGGGGTTTAGATGTCAGTAAACCGGGTTGCAAACTGCGATCGACAGCTCGCATCAGATTGGATGAGACATTAGATGCTCAAGCATCCGTGCAATAGAGAAAGAGAAGCACAGAGGCGGCACTTCCTCAGGTGACTGAAGATGTCAGTGCAGGATGTGATCAGACTGTGTCACAGTCAGTCAATAGTGGTGCAGGGAACGGTTATACGTAAAAGGGATTGTGAACATGCTCACATTACAAAGATAAGAGTTCAGTACAAAAACCAGAGGTACTGGTCCACAGAGGTGTGGGGAGAAGTGATATGGTCAGATTCTGAGACGAATGCAGCCCTGACTGCTTCACTCCAACAGTGGGACAGTTCAGTGGCTCTTTTAAGTTGTGGGGGCATTTTGCATTTCACTGCCAATCAATACACTGGGTTATCAACTATATTCTACGATTAAACATTTCTTTCCTGATGCGAGTGGTCTCTTCCATATTGACAACATCCTGCTCCACGGAGCACGAGGGGTCACTGAGTGGTTTAATGAGGATGAAAATGATGTGAATCGTATGCTGTGACCTTCACAGGTATCAGATATCAACCCTGTTGAACAGCTGTGGCAGATTTAGAACCGACGTGCAGACTCCCTCTCCATCGCCATCATCAAACAATGAATAAGGGACTATGTTTTGGAAGAACAGTGCTCACGCTGCAGTCAGCTGTCTGTGATTTTACTTTTCACTCAAATATATTTTCTACAAAAACCAACTGAGTAGATGGATAATATAATGTGGCTGTTTTGTTAATCCACTGACTGATGTACATAACGAGTAAAGGTAAAGGTCTTCATTTAAATCCAACATTAAATAAACACTTAACATTATATGCACATTGACTGAGAGCATCCACAATGACTCAGTGCAAACACATAGTAAAGAGAAAAATACTAGAGCTGCAACAATTAATTGATTATTCGCACAATAATTGATTATTAAATTAATTGTCAACTATTTTGATAATCGAATAATAGATTTCAGTAGTATTTTTTAAGAAAAAAAGTCTAAATTCTCTGATTTGTTCCTTTATGACTATAAACTGAGTCTCTCTTTGGTTTGTGGACAAAACAAGACATTTGAGGACGTCATCTTGCGGTTTGAGAAACACTGATTGACATTTTTCAACATTTAACATTCTATTGATCAAACAACTAATCGATTAATCGTTTAAATAATTGACAGATTAATCAATAATGAAAATAATCGTTAGTTGCAGCCCTAAAAAATATACAGTATGGCAACATCTTGGATGAATGACAAATGTATATCTTTCCACAGTGTGACTCATTCTCGTCCTCACCTGCAGCATGTAGCTGTGATAGTCCTTGATCCTCACTTGCCAGAAGCGCTGCAGAGCCAGCACGCTGCCGATGCCCACCTCGTGGAACACTTGCTCTACCACGTCCGGGAAAGGACTGGCCCCGAGCCGCGCCTCCCGGTCCACGGCTACCCGCAGCAGGCGGGTGAGACGCAGGTAGTGCTCGTGGACCAGGTCGGTCAGAGTCTCCAGCACGCTCTCCTGAGCAGACTCGAAGCCGGCGTGGGCCAGGACCGTGGCCACTGACTGGTAGAGGAGCTGTCTGCAGGAGGGCCAGCTCAGCTCTGTGACCGGCTCACCTTTACCCCTGAAAGTTAAAGAACCAGAGGAGATAGAGTTTAACTTTAGATTTCATAAAGGATATTGACAATATGTACTTTCACAAAAGGCTCCAATTGAATCTAGGGCTGCAACTAACAATTATTTTCATTATCGCTTAATCTGTCAATTATTTAAACGATAAATAGATTAGTTGTTCGGTCAATAAAATGTCAAAAAATGTTTATTGTCATAAAGGAACAAAGAAACCAGAAATAGTCACATTTAACAAGCTGAAATCAGAGAATTTTGACTTTTTTCTTAAAAAACTACTCAAACTGCTTATTTGATTATCAAAATAGTTGATGACTAATTTAATAATCGATTATTGTGCTATTAATCGATTAATTGTTGCAGCTTTAATTGAATCTCAGTGTTACTCACTTATAAAAGTCACTTTCGGGATCACTGTGGCGGAGCTGGAAGGGTTGCCGTGGGGCTTTGCTGTCCACAGGCAACAGATCGTCTGGCATGACAGGTGGGGTGGGAGGACGTAGAGGAAGGTTGGTATCAGCCTCCTCCGTCCTGCTGCCGCCTTCAGAGGACGCCGAGCTCTGACCCTGAGCCTGAGCCTGGGCCGTCGCCAAGAGGCCACGGAGGCGGCGGGCGTGCTGGCACAGCTGCACAGTGTGGATGGTGAGGCTGCAGGGCTCCGAGGGGATGTCCAGCATCGTGGTGGGTCGTGGGCGCTGGGCCGACGGCTGATGCAGGGGAGGGTCCTGCATCTCCACAGAGCGAAACTCGCGCTGGAGTAAGTCGAAGGAGCTGCGGCTGGGAGGTGCCCCCGCAGGACCAGGGATCTCTCCCCAGTAGCGCATCATGGTGAGCGAGCACAGATGCAGAGGGTGGATTCAAACCTCCAGCAAGTCTGGAAACTGTAAAAAGGGAGAGGTTAGCATCACAGAGGATGGAGAGAACATCTACTGTTCATACAAAAGTTTGGGCGCCCCTGGTCAGAATTTCTGTTAATGTTAACAGTTCAGCAAGTGGAAGATGGAATGATCTCCAAAAGGCATAAAGTCACAAATTATTATTATTTATTTTTTTCATCATTAACATTTTCAAAATGTCAGAAAAGGAAAAGGGGCTGCAGCAAAGGTTTGACCACCCTGCATCGTCAGTACCTAAAGCCCCTCCTTTGGAAACAGTAAATATATTGTCTGATATCTGAGAGCTCAAGTCTCCTGCGTTCTTTTGCAGGCTGCTGCCTTGTTTCCCCTTTTCACTCTAAAATTGGGGAAAACAAAAATAACACACTGATTAAAATATTGCAAAAGAGAGTTTCGTGTTTAAAGTCCCACTCCCGCGACCCTTTTCGGCCATTTTAAAACCAGCTCATTAGCCATGCACATTAGCAATGTACCTCTGGGGGGTGGGCGGAGACTGCGCTGCTCTGCACCCGCCCAGCCACCTCCTCGCACCCCACCCCCCTGCTTGCTGACAGCTGGACATTGTACAATTACAGATTCAGCGCGTTTAACGTAAAACTCCACACTGGGATTCGATCCCAGACTGGTGCATAGTCCTTGCTCACAGTGCAAGCTGCTCTACCAGGTGAGCTATACCTATTATACCTAGACAGCTACACCGAGCTGTGAAGGCTTTCACCTCTGAGCCAGATGCAGAGCGGGGCGGGAGCTTGTAGCACTAGTGCCCTCCCCTGGAGCTGTGACACCCTCAACTCCAGTCTTCCTGAAACTGCCAGTTCGCGTCTGCCATTGGTTCACAGCAGTTTGAAGGCAGAAAAACTCTGAAATGCAATTTTGCACTTCCTTCTCTGCTGATAAGTGCTCTAACACAAGAAAAATGCCACAGGAACATGTGAAAAGCTCAGAAAACACGATTTTCACGGGAGTGGGTCTTTAACGTTATGCCTTTTGGAGATCATTTCATCTTCCACATTAACAGAAATTTTGACCAAGGGTGCTCAAACTTTTGCATGTCACTGTATTAAATACTTTCACTCTCTCTCATTAACACACAGTTAACTTGAAGGGTGATCATTTATTTACAAAGTGGCGTTGTGGCTGTTTCAGAGTGGAAGCTAAACGTCAATGTGCCAGAGCAACACAGTGGTAAATATTAGCTCTGTCGAACTTACTACTGAATGTGTCGTGTGTATGTCAAACATATAGCACACCGTACTTTGGGTGTTGTGTCATGGTTATTTCGGCATTCACCTGACTAGCGGAAAAGGTATTTTCTCTGAGTAAAACGGATGTGATAATAAATGTGAACCGAACTGAACAGCGCATTACACCGATTCGGTTAATGTCTGAGGACAGGGTTTAACGGGTCGTGCCCAAAAGTGATCGTCTGCCAGAATCTGATTTGAGGCCGCGGGAGCGCGCACAGCAGCCCGTTGAGCGGTGGCGCTATAAAACGTCTGATTTTCTTTGGATTGAACGGTCATAATGTGCATATACACACACATTATCACAACTGTGGCCAAAAGAAGTGTAGTTTGTAGCGAAATAAGGCATGGCAATTACGTGATAGACACGTCTGCATTATGTTTGATTTAACAGCCAGAGCACTATATCAAAGCACTACCAGTTTACGCCACACAGTGGCGCCTCCTTTGTTAAGCTTTCCTCCAACTCCAAGTTACAACGTGTTTTCAATAAAGTAATGGTCACTTTTACAATGATCCTTGTGACTCTGCATTGCTTTTTTACCTTATCTGGGCCCTTCCCATATTTGGATGTGTTTTGTATCTAATATTATTGTTTATGCCTACTAATATAATACAGTTTTCACCTGCCAAAAATTGATTGGAGGCCAAATGCAGTTACTGAATGGTGATTTCTGCCTAAAAATGACTTTATCTCATTCAAGAGGTTCATAATATAGACACTGAAGCTCACAGGACAGTGTAGAACTCTTTTAAAGAACCATTACAACACAAAATGTGCTTTTTCACCTGCCAAAAATTGATTGGAGGCCAAATGCAGTTACTGAATGGTGATTTCTGCCTAAAATTGACTTTATCTCATTCAAGAGGTTCATAATATAGACACTGAAGCTCACAGGACAGTGTGGAACTCTTTTAAAGGACCATTACAACACAAAATGTGCTGTGACACCTGCCAAAAATTGATTGTAGGCCAAATGCAGTTACTGAATGGTGATTTCTGCCTAAAAATCACTTGATCTCATTCAAGAGCTTCATAATATAGACACTTAAGCTCACAGAACAGTGTGGAACTCTTTTAAAGGACCATTACAACACAAAATGTGCTTTTTCACCTGCCAAAAATTGATTGTAGGCCAAATGCAGTTACTGAATGGTGATTTCTGCCTAAAATTGACTTTATCTCATTCAAGAGCTTCATAATATAGACACTGAAGCTCACAGGACAGTGTGGAACTCTTTTAAAGGACCATTACAACACAAAATGTGCTTTTTCACCTGCCAAAAATTGATTGTAGGCCAAATGCAGTTACTGAATGGTGATTTCTGCCTAAAATTGACTTGATCTCATTCAAGAGGTTCATAATATAGACACTGAAGCTCACAGGACAGTGTGGAACTCTTTTAAAGGACCATTACAACACAAAATGTGCTTTTTCACCTGCCAAAAATTGATTGTAGGCCAAATGCAGTTACTGAATGGTGATTTCTGCCTAAAAATGACTTTATCTCATTCAAGAGCTTCATAATATAGACACTGAAGCTCACAGAACAGTGTAGAACTCTTTTAAAGGACCATTACAACACAAAATGTGCTTTTTCACCTGCCAAAAATTGATTGGAGGCCAAATGCAGTTACTGAATGGTGATTTCTGCCTAAAATTGACTTTATCTCATTCAAGAGGTTCATAATATAAACATTAGAGCTCACAGGACAGTGTGGAACTATTTTTGTGAAGTCATTTTGAGCAAAAGTATTCATCTCTGTGCAGTACCAGAGGCGTAAATCAATTTCTGGCAGGTGAAATACCCTGATTTTTACATTGTAATGGCCCTTTATGCATTTTTCAAGTGGTAAAAAGCACTGGTTGAGGTCAAATCTTGTAAATGTTACTCTGCTGAGTGATATCAAGTCATTTTGAGCAAAAATATTCATCTCTGTACAGTGCCAGAGGCGTAAATCAATTTCTGGCAGGTAAAATACCCTGATTTTTACTTTGTAATGGCCCTTTACACATGATTCAAGCACTGGTTGACATCAAATCTTGTCAGTATTACTATGCTGAGTGATATAAAGCCATTTTGAGGCAGAAACAAATAAACAATCTCGATTCAAAATATCTTTATTTGCCTAAATACAAGCCAGATATAAATCACCATCTACCCAACAACAATAGGCCTATTAGGCTACTGGACACACAGGAGGCTATCAAACACATAAACAGAGAGTTCAGTGTCTATATTATGAACCTCTTGAATGAGATCAAGTGATTTTTAGGCAGAAATCACCATTCAGTAACTGCATTTGGCCTCCAATCAATTTTTGGCAGGTGAAAAAGCACATTTTGTGTTGTAATGGTCCTTTAAAATAGTTCCACACTGTCCTGTGAGCTCTAATGTTTATATTATGAAGCTCTTGAATGAGTTAAAGTCAATTTTAGGCAGAAATCACCATTCAGTAACTGCATTTGGCCTCCAATCAATTTTTGGCAGGTGAAAAAGCACATTTTGTGTTGTAATGGTCCTTTAAAAGAGTTCCACACTGTCCTGTGAGCTTCAGTGTCTATACTATGAAGCTCTTGAATGAGATAAAGTCAATTTTAGGCAGAAATCACCATTCAGTAACTGCATTTGGCCTCCAATCAATTTTTGGCAGGTGAAAAAGCACATTTTGTGTTGTAATGGTCCTTTAAAAGAGTTCCACACTGTCCTGTGAGCTTCAGTGTCTATTTTATGAAGCTCTTGAATGAGATAAAGTCATTTTTAGGCAGAAATCACCATTCAGTAACTGCATTTGGCCTCCAATCAATTTTTGGCAGGTGAAAAGGCCCATTTTGTGTTGTAATGGTCCTTTAGAATAGTTCCACACTGTCCTGTGAGCTTCAGTGTCTATATTATTAACCTCTTGAATGAGATAAAGTCAATTTTAGGCAGAAATCACCATTCAGTAACTGCATTTGGCCTACAATCAATTTTTGGCAGGTGAAAAAGCACATTTTGTGTTGTAATGGTTCTTTAAAAGAGTTCTACACTGTCCTGTGAGCTTCAGTGTCTATATTATGAACCTCTTGAATGAGATAAAGTCATTTTTAGGCAGAAATCACCATTCAGTAACTGCATTTGGCCTACAATCAATTTTTGGCAGGTGAAAAAGCACATTTTGTGTTGTAATGGTCCTTTAAAAGAGTTCCACACTGTTCTGTGAGCTTAAGTGTCTATATTATGAAGCTCTTGAATGAGATCAAGTGATTTTTAGGCAGAAATCACCATTCAGTAACTGCATTTGGCCTACAATCAATTTTTGGCAGGTGAAAAAGCACATTTTGTGTTGTAATGGTCCTTTAAAAGAGTTCCACACTGTCCTGTGAGCTTCAGTGTCTATATTATGAAGCTCTTGAATGAGATAAAGTCAATTTTAGGCAGAAATCACCATTCAGTAACTGCATTTGGCCTCCAATCAATTTTTGGCAGGTGAAAAAGCACATTTTGTGTTGTAATGGTCCTTTAAAAGAGTTCCACACTGTTCTGTGAGCTTAAGTGTCTATATTATGAAGCTCTTGAATGAGATCAAGTGATTTTTAGGCAGAAATCACCATTCAGTAACTGCATTTGGCCTACAATCAATTTTTGGCAGGTGAAAAAGCACATTTTGTGTTGTAATGGTCCTTTAAAATAGTTCCACACTGTCCTGTGAGCTTCAGTGTCTATATTATGAAGCTCTTGAATGAGATCAAGTGATTTTTAGGCAGAAATCACCATTCAGTAACTGCATTTGGCCTACAATCAATTTTTGGCAGGTGAAAAAGCACATTTTGTGTTGTAATGGTCCTTTAAAATAGTTCCACACTGTCCTGTGAGCTTCAGTGTCTATATTATGAACCTCTTGAATGAGATAAAGTCAATTTTAGGCAGAAATCACCATTCAGTAACTGCATTTGGCCTACAATCAATTTTTGGCAGGTGAAAAAGCACATTTTGTGTTGTAATGGTCCTTTAAAAGAGTTCCACACTGTTCTGTGAGCTTAAGTGTCTATATTATGAAGCTCTTGAATGAGATCAAGTGATTTTTAGGCAGAAATCACCATTCAGTAACTGCATTTGGCCTACAATCAATTTTTGGCAGGTGTCACAGCACATTTTGTGTTGTAATGGTTCTTTAAAAGAGTTCTACACTGTCCTGTGAGCTTCAGTGTCTATATTATGAACCCCTTGAATGAGATAAAGTCAATTTTAGGCAGAAATCACCATTCAGTAACTGCATTTGGCCTCCAATCAATTTTTGGCAGGTGAAAAAGCACATTTTGTGTTGTAATGGTTTTTTAAAAGAGTTCTACACTGTCCTGTGAGCTTCAGTGTCTATATTATGAACCTCTTGAATGAGATAAAGTCATTTTTAGGCAGAAATCACCATTCAGTAACTGCATTTGGCCTCCAATCAATTTTTGGCAGGTGAAAACTGTATTATATTAGTAGGCATAAACAATAATATTAGATACAAAACACATCCAAATATGGGAAGGGCCCAGATAAGGTAAAAAAGCAATGCAGAGTCACAAGGATCATTGTAAAAGTGACCATTACTTTATTGAAAACACGTTGTAACTTGGAGTTGGAGGAAAGCTTAACAAAGGAGGCGCCACTGTGTGGCGTAAACTGGTAGTGCGTTGATATAGTGCTCTGGCTGTTAAATCAAACATAATGCAGACGTGTCTATCACGTAATTGCCATGCCTTATTTCGCTACAAACTACACTTCTTTTGGCCACAGTTGTGATAATGTGTGTGTATATGCACATTATGACCGTTCAATCCAAAGAAAATCAGACGTTTTATAGCGCCACCGCTCAACGGGCTGCTGTGCGCGCTCCCGCGGCCTCAAATCAGATTCTGGCAGACGATCACTTTTGGGCACGACACCGGGAATGTCTGCTTGATAAATAGGAAGAAACTGCAAAAGGTCTGATATCTGACTGGAGTTTGGCAGTAAGTTAACAGACAGGAGAGGACGCAGCAACAAATAACACAAACTGGGGGAGCAGCGGCCACAAGCCAGCTAGCTAACAATGGGAACCTAGTATGCAGCCAGTAAAACTGTACAAGCTGTAAGCTTTAACCTGAAAACAGCTCTGTAACTCACGTAACACGGAGATGGATGAAACGTCTGTTGATAGTTGCAGCCAGTGGCCCATGTACCTCAGAAGGAAGTAGCATAGGAACTAAGTTTTCTTGTCCGTGTTACAAAAAAACTCGGATAAACAGTTTAAGGAAATATTAGTTCCGTTACAAACTGCTAAATCTGACCGATTTAAAATAATTAAAAACAAACCTCAATAACTTATGTATTCTTTATTTTTGAATTGCATTTATTTACGATACATTCTTTATTTACCGTTTTTCTATTTTTTTTCTTGAGGCGGTGAAGACCCGGGCAAATTTTACAGTCGCACCAAATAAACATGGCCGCCCCCCAGCCGTCAGACGTGAGCATGAAAAACACGGACGAAGAAATGAGCTCTGCAGTGGAAACGGTGGATGAGTGCTCGGCTACGAAAAACGGCAACGAACACGAGAAGACAGACTCGTCTGAAACCGAACCGGAACCAGAGGACCAGTTTAAGAAACCGGCTCTTTTCGCTGCGCCGTCTCTCGCCAGCAAACGCGGTAACGTCGCAGCTTCGTCCAAACCGACAGCAGCCGAAACAACAACTGTGAAAGAAAATAGCAAAGATAAAATTGTAGAAAGTACCAGCGACTCGTCCTCGGGAGCTTCTAATAATGAAAAGGAAACTCAGGGGGAAAGTCAAGAACAGGAGAAGAAAGGCGAAAAGGAAAGGGAAAAGGATGCTCCCCCTGCTGTTAAAATCAAACCAGACTCCAAACCCCGGACGCTTCCTGCCAAAGCCCCCCCAGCTGGTAAATTCCCCCCTCTGCCGTACACGGAGCCGTCGTGGGGGGGCCGGGCTACAGATATTCCTTATGCTCTCGAAATCCTGAAAAACGGCACCATAGTGGACACGTTGCCCCTCACGCACAGGAGTTTCTTCGTGGTAGGACGTTTACCTGTGTGTGACGTGTCTCTGGAGCACCCCTCCATCTCCAGGTACCACGCCGTGATTCAGTTCCGCGGAGAGGCAGGGGAGGGGGAGTCCGTCGGGGAGGAGAGGGGCTTCTACGTCCACGACCTGGGCAGCACCCACGGCACTGTGGTGAACAAGAACAAGATCCCCCCGAAGACATTCATCAGACTCCGTGTGGGGCACGTGTTGAAGTTTGGTGGGAGCACCAGGCTTTTCATCCTGCAGGTTGGTGGACAGACACCCATCACACCTCCACCTCAAACACTACTGTTGAATTGAATTGAATTGAAAACTTTATTGAACAACGTTAAACAAGTGTTCAAAAGGATTAAAACACAATAAAGCCAAAAGGCTTGTTTCCATTGTGGTCCTGTGAGATGGTAGACAACATGGAATTAAAACAAGGAAGACAACACACAGCACATGGAATGACACTTGGACACATAGACTACCACATTGAAGAACAAGACGACAACGAAAATAGATAAGACAAGGGGATTAGTTCACAAACAAAAACAACAAAACATTTGACAGACATACAAACAAACAATAGCCTACATAATCTAGTGCTTCACTGCTCTTTTGATTTAATTTATTGATTGGCTAACCATTTTTTTATTGAGGACTTAAAAAGAGAGTAGGAGGAGGTAACAGTTTTAAGATTTAAAGGAAGACCATTCCACATGACAGCTGCTGAGTAAAGAAAGGAAAACTTTCCCATACAGCTCTTAAAACGGCAGAGCCTGTAGTCAGTGGAGCTCCCCCTGGTGGAATAATTGTGTATGTCACTGACTTTGGAGAAGTAGTTTACTAAATACTTTGGGGCCAGATCGTTTTTTATTTTATACACCAAACACAGCTTGAGTTGAGAAACTCTCTCCTCCACTTTGAGCCACCTGAGGCTGGAGAAGTGGTCAGAATGGAGGTGTGTTCTAGGATGAATTTTATGTACTACTCTAATCAATTTGTTTTGACATGTCTGTAGCTTTACTTTGAGGCCTTTAGAGGTGCCAGTGTACCAAGATGTACAGGCATAGTCAAAGTGGCATTGTACAAGGGCATCAGCTAAGGTTTTTAGGGTGTAGCTATCCAATAGGCTAGAAATTCTTGCCAGAAACTTAGTCCTTTGGCTCACCTTTGAGATGACTCTTCGGGCCATAAACTCCCCTGTTAATTTGTTGTCTAAGATACAGCCTAGGTAGGTGACCATTTCCCTGGCTGTGATTATAAAATTACCTAGTGTGACCCTAAAATCTTGTGACTTTCTTAGTTTGTAACTGGACCCGAAAAGAATTGATTCTGTTTTGCCAAGATGAAGAGACAGCTTATTATCCACCAGCCATTCACTGAGTTTGGAAAGTTCAATACTAAGCAGCCTTTCCACCTCTGATTTCTCTTTATGAGAGACTAGTATGGCCGAATCATCAGCAAATAGATACAGGTGGCAATCTATGGCTGACGGCATGTCATTCACATATAGTAAAAAGAATAACGGACCTAAAATACTCCCCTGGGGAACTCCACATGTTAAACTAAGAGGTGAGGACAAGGTCCCTTCTACATCCACCACCTGTTCTCTACCCACCAAATATGACCTCACCCACTGGAGAGATGTATCAGAAAAGCCAAGGGCTTTTAGTTTGTTCAAAAGGATGTCGTACTGGACTGTGTCAAACGCCTTTTGAAGGTCTATTAACACCATGCCACAAACATTCCCCTTATCCACCTCTTTCCTAATGAAATCTGTAAGATAAAGCAGACAGGTGTCATGGAATGGGCTTTTCTAAAACCTGATTGAAAGTCAAATAAGATATTCTGCTCTGCTAAATAACTGTCAATTTGCTCATAAATTATCCTTTCAACTATTTTTGAAATTGTGCACAATATAGATATGGGGCGAAAATTGCCAGGGTCAGATTTGCACCCCTTTTTATGTAAGGGGATCACTCTTGCCACCTTAAGCTTGTGCGGGAAATGATTACTAGTAATTGATAAATTTATTAGGTGGGTTATGACAGGAGTGATAATTTCAGCAGCATCCCTAAGAAATTTGGCAGGGATGCTGTCGAAACCAATGGCCTTAGAAGAACCCAGTCCTTTGAGTTTTTTTAATACCAACTCCTCTGTCACTTGTTTAAAATAAAAAGTGTCGGGTTGTACTCCCTTTTCTTCATAAAACTTTTGCACCTTATGTGGATCACTAAAAACACCAGAGGTAGAGGGAAGCTTCTTCACCAGGTTACTTGCTATTGTTGTGAAGAACCTATTAAAGGTATTCGCCACCATTTTTTTATCATGTGATATCGACCCATTAATGTCAAGGCCGATTTTACTTTGTTTTTGCTTAGGGTTTTCTTTCGTCCCCAAAGGCCTAAGGGTTTCCCACAATTTCTTTGAATCCTTTTTATGCTCCTCAATTTTGGACCTAAAGTAACCCTTTTTTGCCTCATCTACCATTCGCTGTACCTTATTCCTAAGAGCTTTATACTCTTTAAAAAGAGCAGGCAGTTTGGTTTTTTTGTACTCACTTAGGGTTTTATCTCTCAAGTGGATTTTGTCCACAATATCAGCAGCTGGCCTGTGCATATTCTCATTTGTCCAGGTCATGGTATCTCAAAGGAGGTTAAATCGAAAGCAACTGGACTTGGTTATTTGTCTGGGAAGACGTTTCACCTCTCATCCAACGTCTTCCCAGACAAATAACCAAGTCCAGTTGCTTTAGATTTAACCTCCTTTGAGATACTGTAGCAGCTTCAATTAAAACCTGATTGTGTCAATTCAATCATGATGTTATTAATTGTTTTCTAGACATGCAGTTACAGTTTTTCACCTTCATTTTTCATCATTTACAGAAAAGGCAAACACTAAAACTAAAAGTCCAGCCAATGAGACAAAATGAAACTAGGTGTGTTGCCATATTCAGTTCCATTTCCCTACACTGCCAGTACACAGCATGGAAAGTACTTGACATGTAGAGGTACAGAAAAGTAATATGTAGATATTTCTATGGCAGTAAAATGTCAAGGTGTCAATATGTGAGTAGCATTTGAGCTGCAGAATTCTGTCGGTTGAAACATTAATTAAGGTCTATATCTGATTTGTCACATCTGTCAGATATTCTATTTTATGATGTGTCATGATTGTGTATTTGAATGTTTAAAAACACCAACAAATCTTATATTACTCACATGATTTGCAGAACAACAACAAGAATCAGATCTCCAACATCTTACATAGAAGTCAGACGTGTCTAAACTAAGTGCTACCGAAACTATATTAGAATTTATTGACCACTGCAAGAGTCACTGCACTGTGAAAAGTAATGTTACTGAAATTATATAGTGAAAAACCTTTTTTAATCTGCAAACTCTGTGTCCTTGTTTAGAAAATAGGATTGATCACTTTGTAATGAGGACATATTGTGCTGTGTATATGTGAAGTGTTAAAAAGAAAGTCATGTGTGAGAGTATGCCTGGGAGAAGAATAATAACAAAACAAAATTTTGATGACATAAAATGAAACATGACTAGATGTATGTCACATTTGCACTGCCCTTTAATGACTTACCGTAACATGAACCAGGTAAATATTCTTCTGTAAAACACACAATCAAAGATGTTAATTATCATCTGCGCACAAACAATCACAACTACCACAACACTCACTGAATAAACGAGTCTGCCGCGGCTGTCTTATGACGGACCTCCGCGGTTTTTATTTTATTTTATTTTATTTTTTAATCATTTTCACAGTACCGTATTTTAATTTCACAGAACTTTAAGCATGTACGCAAATCGGGCAGTGCCCAAATGAAGTTTGTCCAAGTGGAGTTGCCGTAGGCAGCTGTCCAAGATGGCGGCCGGTCTGCGCATGCGCAGACCAGTTTTGTCACAGATCGGGTAGCGTCGCAAATCGGGTAGTGACACTCCCCTTTCACAGGGTCCAGAGTTCGATGAGGAAGAAGAGTCTGAGCTGACAGTGACAGAGCTGAGGGAACGTGCCCGGAAACAGAAAGCGGACCTGGAGAAGAGGATGATGGGAGATGGTTCTGACGATGAAGGCGATGACGAGAAGGAGGAAGGCGGTGAAGGCGAAACCAACAAGCGCCAGAGCAAACAGTCGCACGAAGACTCGGGCTGCTTGTGGGGAATGGGTGAGCTTTCCTGCCGCTTCCAGGATTACACAGCAGTGTGTTATGTGTCAGCTGTGTTGACATACTGTTGTGTTGTCTTCTTGAGAGAGCCGGTGTTAAACAGTCTTGCAGGGCGAGTAACTCAAGAAGGAAGTTAATCCTCCACTTCTCCTCTCTCCCTTCTCTCCATCTGTCCCTGTGAATTCACCCTGCAGCTGAGGAGCCTGTTCCGGAGGAGGACGAGAACGAGGAAAACCCTTTCTCAACAGAGTTCCAGGAGGACCAGGAGGCTGCGTACCTGAAAGACCCCAAGAAGGCTTTGCAGGGTTTCTACGACAGGGAAGGTGAGGAGGAAGCAAGCTTAATGAGGTGCATAAGAACTTTTTATGTTTCTTGAGTTGCATACTTGAGTTTTTCATCCTTTATTCTCAGGGGAGGAGCTGGAGTTTGAGTACGAAGACAAAAGTCACGGCAGCTGGCTGTGCAGAATAAAGTAAGAGACATCTATACAGGATATCTTAAATATTTAAAAGGATAATTCAGCATTTTGGCAAATTCACCTGTTGCCATAATCCCTTTAGTCATAGCAGTGGGTTCATAACCTTTAATCATCGGTGCATGTTGTTTTGAGATCTGTGGGGCAGAGATGTGAGCTGCTCAGTGAACACTATGGAGGTGAATGGTAAGTCCCCTGTCCCTCATCAGACTCATCAAATACACAATCCAACAACTCTAAAACACTCTAGTGGACAAGTTGTGACCTGCTCATTCACCACGCTATGAAATAATCACGTATAATGTAACATTACGACACATGAAGCAAATACTCGGAACTACTTGCACTTTTGAAATCACTTCGCCCCACAGCCATGTCTGCAATGTAGTTCCGGCTACACATTTGCCTCGAAAACAACTCTGTAATGTTACAATATTATTTCATAATATGTGAATGAGCAGGTCACAACTTGTCCACTACAGCATTTTGAGTTGTTGGATTGTGTATTTGATGAGTTTGATGAAGGACAGGGGACCTGTACCATGCACCAATGATTAAAGGTAATAAACCTACTCCTATGACTGTAGGGATTATGGCAGTAGGCGAATTTGCCAAAATGTTGAACTATTCATTTAAGAATGTGTGGATGTGGTGTAGAGCTGCAGAGTTTGTGTCTATTGATTTGTCAGGCTGCCGGTGGACGATGCCATGGGCCGCCAGCTGGTTGCCGAGGTGACGCACACAGGGAAGAAGAAAGACGCAGCCGTCCAGTGCTGCCTGGAGGCCTGTCGCATGCTGGAGGCCAGAGGGCTGCTGCGCCAGGAGGCAGGTGGGAGCTCCGCCTCTCTGGGGAACGTCTGAAAGAGAAAGAAAATCTGGAAAGGACCTGAGAGCTTGTTGCCATGACGATAAATTGTGTCCCCTGTTTCACATCCTATCTCCAGTGTCTCGTAAACGCAAGAAGAAGAACTGGGAGGATGAGGACTACTACGACAGTGACGACGACACCTTCCTGGACCGAACTGGCACCGTGGAGAGGAAGAGGCAGGAGCGCATGAAAAAGGCCGGAAAGATCGAGGAGCGGCCAGAGACTTATGAATCATTGGTAAGCATTTGCCAGCACTAAACTGATGCATCCATGGCTACAGGACACATAGGACGAAGTGACTGAATTAGAATCTTTAGCACTGCCTGTTATTATAATTTGTACCACCAGCGTAATATTACATTTGGGGCGGCTTTTAACCAGTTTCAGCTTCCGTACTTTGTTCCATGGGGTTTTGCTTTGGTCTTTACTTGCTGAATTAAAAACATCACTGCAGTCTCTCTTATATCAAACACCAACTTTAGTTCTACTTCAGGCACAGGGCAGCATCCATAACTTTAACTTTTGATCTTCATCATAAAAAATAACGGAAAAGAGAGCGGTTAAAAAACATAATGCTTCCCCCTGTCTCATCAGAGCCGCCTGTCCTTTGCTCCTGTTTATGAAATCATTTCCTGGGAGGAGGAAACCTTGTCAACCAATATAAACATTTAAACAGTTAATCAATTAATGCATACACTGATCAGGCCTAACATTCTGACCACCTGCCTAATATTGTGTTGGTCCCTTTTGCTGCCAAATACACAACAAACTGTGCTCTTTCTATCAGAAGCAGCATGAACTTGTTCAGCAGTCTGAGCAATAGTATCTGGTCTGTTGGATGGGAGCACACGGGCCAGCCTTCTCTCCCCACATGTATCAGTGAGCCTGTGGCCGCTTCACCACTGTTCCTTCCTTGGACCAACTTTTGATAGATCCTGACCACTGCAGACCGGGAACAGCCCATAAGAGCTGCAGCTGCAGCACACGAGAGACCCAGTCGTCCTGTTCAAACTGGATCAGATCCTTACACTGAACATTGTTCCTGCTTCTAACACATCAACTTTGAGGACAACATGTTAATTTGCTGCCTGATATATCCCACCCACTAACAGGTATCATTCATATCTACATGGAGCGGGTAAGCTCGGTGCTGGCTGCCATGTGGTGTCGCCATGTTTTTACGTTCAGTGGCAGCGTGACGGTAGGAAACCACAGAAACTCAGCGGAGACACCGGAGCTGTCGGCTCAGGTCGAGGTAGCGTCTGTGAAAAGTCACCGCGGTAACGCAGTGAGGAGGAATGGAGCGTTACACTGATGCTGCATTCATGTGCAGTCGGGCAGACGGCCGTCAATAACAAACCAGATGTCATTTTAGTCACAGAAGTCCAGAGAAAGCCGGTATAACGTGGGTGAGGTAAACAATACAACATCGCCATGACAACATATTGTCACGTGTATTGTTTTGACTTGTGCTGACGGACCACTTGTTTACATAGAGGCTTGTTTATGCCGTTACGTGCAGCGGCTGTTGTCCGTCTGCCCGATTTCACGTGAATGCAGCATGAAAAATACGATTGAGTTGCTTGCGATATACAACCGCAACGCTAGATGGGAGTAATTCCTACACAATGTACCTTTAAACGGCTCTATGGTAACGTCCATGTGTTTGATCTTTACTGTAGGTGACCAAACTGTCAGAGGTGGAGAAGGAGCTGGAGGACACTCAGAAGAAGCTGAATGCTGGGAGGGGAGGTGAGTCACCGCCTCCTGCCTGTTGACCCGTCACTGTACGTTATCATGTTACTGTACGGTTCACGCCTCTTTTTTAGACTCGTCTGGCTCTTCCACGGAGGACCCGCTGGACGCCTTTATGACCGCAGTGAGAAGCGAGGCAGCGATGGACGCTGTGGAGCGCAGGAAGCTTCACGTTCACGTAGCAGATCTACGCAAAGACGCCCAGCGGCTCCGCAAACTGGTGGAACTCACAAGGCCTGCACAGATGCCATCGCTGCTACCAAGGTCAGTGTGAGGGGATGTTTGTATGTAACATCGTTGTCTCTCACACACAGACACAGACAACTATAGTCTCTCACATGTATAACATACAGTACTGGGCAAAGGTTTTAGGCACTTCTGATGTTAAGATTCTTCTCCATTATGCACAGCACCATCTGAGAGGCCTCTGATCGGTCCCACATTTATTCTGCAGCATGACAATGACCCACAAATTACAGCCAGTGTAAAAAGAAAACTATTTTATATCACAAGAAGACACTGAGTCCTGCAACAGATGGTATAGCCCCCCCACAGAGTCCTGATTTCAACATTATGGAATCAGTCTGGGATTTCTGCCTGGAAAAGGTGTGTGCAGGTGTCTGGAGGAGAACTGGTGTTGTTCTAAAGACAAAATGTGGTCACACCAAATGATGATCTGATTCAGGTTTCCTCTGTCGACTGAACTGTGGATGAAGTTCATCCATAAATAAAGACTATTCATGAAAGCATCTTCACTTCACTCACAGTGCCTTTGCACAGTACTGTATGTAAAATAAATAATTGTATGGACTTCAGGAATTTAGACTGAGAACTGAGAAAACTGATGAAATTTTTTATAAAAGTCTTTTATACCAAAATACATCAGACCACATTCAGTTTTGTTGATGTAGCAGCACCGACTCAGAGAAGCCGAAGAAGACTTTACCCCTGTTTGGAGCTATGAAGGGAGGAAGCAAATTCAAACTGAAGACTGGCACCATTGGAGTAAGTAGTAATCATTTGTGTGAACATTTCAGTTCATCATCATAAATGTGTCTGATATTGCCTAAAGAATGTTGTTGGGGATTCACCAGTACAGAAGTCTGATTCAGTACCACATCATTTATTTATCAATTTCACGCCCAGACAAAACATTAGATCAATTCTTCTTCACCACTCTAAAACAGCTGCCTATACAGGAAGTTGTGCTGTGCAGTCACTAGAGCAGCAAAGCAAACTGATTGCTGGTAAACAATCTAATGTTGACCTTTGTGGCAGCATGTTACACTGTGGCACCAGTCGAAGAAAAGTCTACGGTACACAAGGCTTTCACAACATGTTAGTAGTACATGTTAGTGTTAGTTAATGTTTTAGAAATGCCAATGAGAGCAATCATATCCAATCCATACAAGGGTCAGCCGTATAGAGCGTATTTTCTTTAATACACTGGCATTGGCCTTTAAACAAGTTCAGGTATGAATATTGTATTGACATGGCATCAGAACATCTGTAATGTCTTCAGTGTTTTTCTCTCTGCCATTGATATTTCTGTCTCTAGAAGTTGCCTCCAAAGCGGCCCAACTTGCCAGCAGAGCTCTTCAACATGAAAGAACTTCCACCTGGTGGAGAAGAGGAGGAGGAGGAGGAGGAGGAGGAGGAGGAGGAGGAGGAGGGGAAGGCAGAGCAGGACGTGGATCTTGATGATCAACAATGTTCCAGTCTTACCGAGTCTAATGTTGACTCTGAAGAGTCCAGTGCGTCTGTGAGTCAGGAGAGCGCTCCCTCAGGTCAGAGAAGACAGAAAGCAGCACAGTCCCAGGAGCTGAAAGGTAAAAGAGCCGTTACACCACCGTTACATATTTATACTCATTTATACACACACTGCATTTTGGTTTTCTGATTTTGTCATCACATGTTCTCAAGTTTTAATGAGGATGGTGATGGTGCCTTATACGCTAGCTCCACTGGGTGGCAGTAGATTATACATGCAAACAGCTTACTGCAAAGTTTCTGTCCATATGTCGACATAGATTGTAGTTTTTGACATTTGGATTTGTTTAAAACCTAAAAAACAGTCTATATCCTCATGTATATCAGACACGACGTGTAAGCTTTGTGGTTGTTGTTTTCATGCCAGCTCAAAGCCACAGGCAGAGGAGAGGTGAGGAATGTGCTGAAGCAGTGGAGCAGGTACCAGAGCAGAGGAGCAGCAAGGCCGCAGCACTGAGTCCAAGTAGGTGATGTTTTTTTATTCTTTCCACATCAGTCTGTGCCAAGGGCGGAGGTTTGGTTTCCACACTGGTAGAGACTCAATGAACCTGCCACCCTTTCAAAATAAAAGACTTTTTCATCGACGAAAGTTAACCTCATAATAACTTCATCCTGCGCTCTCGGTGGTGAAAAATGTGCAGAGGTGGCAAGTACTTGAGTAGATTTTTCAGGTATCTGTACTTTACTTGAGTATTTATTTTTCTGACGACTTTTTACTTTTACTCCCTACATTTATACGCAAAAATATGTACTTTCTACTCCTTACATTGTAAAAACAGGCTCGTTACTTTTTTTTTTTTTTGACACGACGTAAAAGCACCGGTAAAAGACGTGACGAACTAGAGAGGGAAAGAGGGAGAAGAAGAACACTGTACAATCAGCGCATTTACCGTTTACGAACGGCAAAGCACAACCTGTCCATGCGCCCGTGTGTACGTGCGCGCGCACGTGCATGTGTGTGCGCGTACTTGTACGTGGGTGCGACTGCACGCGAGAGAGCCGGCAGGTGGACTGACTGGCAGATGAGAGGTGATGAAACGCTGTTTAAAAATTCTTCTTATTATTATTTTGTAAGGTCTGTGGCGGCCCAAACGTTGGGAAACACTGCCTCTGGTCAGTTCAATCTGGATTATTCTGTCTGAACTTTTTTTATTTAACAAAATTATCAAATGATGTAGGTTTCATTAACGGCAAAAATTCATTTTTACTTTTTACTTTTACTTTGAAAGTACATTTCAGAGCCTGTACTTTCTTACTTTTACTTGAGTAAAGGAGTTGAATCAGTACTTCTACTTTTACCAGAGTAATTTTTTACACATGTATCTGTACTTCTACTTAAGTACAGAATATGAGTACTTTTGCCACCTCTGAAAATGTGTTGGCCTGGATAGAACGTTTTGTGTGCTGTGCAGTTCAGGCTGTAGAGGAAAAGCAAGTCTTCTGAAATACTTGGGCCATGTTGGAGGTCTGGACTGACTGATAACTCAGCATTGTCAGCACACTGATCTGTTGCTGCTCTGTGTCTGGCAGTAAGTGTGATATTTGTGCATGGTGTGAGCCTCCAGATAGTCTCCACCCTCCTAGCCAACCACACGCTAGCATACCCACATCAGTCATCAGTGCCTCTGGGTGGGAACATCACAATCATTGAATATGACCTCACTCCAAACATATTGCAAACATTATTATTAGAGAGAGTTATGTCATCCCAAAATATTGCTAAGGACATGTCTCTAACTGTCCACATACAAACAATAAAAAAAGTAAATAATTATAAGTCCCATTTTTAAAATTTGACAATACAATTACTCAAAAGATCAAAAACTGTAGTAGTAATTTGCAAAATGACTGTATTATTGTATAATTTTTAATGATGATCAAGGTATAGCTGATAATGTTAATGTGCTTTTGGGTAATTTATCTTCTATCATCAACTTATCAATTTATCTTCTATCTATTATCAACTCTGCAACACATTTACATTTATTTATATGCTTTGTACATGAACTGTAGACAATCAAAATGCAGCACTTAAAGGTCCAGTGTGTAAATTTTCTACTGACTAACTACTTACTCACACTCTCTGCCGCAAGATGTCGGAACTGAAGCAAGAGCCTTGTTATATGTATAGGCTATATAAAAGAATAATTATAAGGCTACGAAAACCAAACAAATTTTATTTTATAGCGATTATACACTTATACAGATTTAGAACACGGCTCTCTTGAATACTCGATTCTGATTGGTCAATCACCAATATTCTGCGGTGTTTATTTCTCGATAGACCACCGCTGAGCGGACCGTTGCTAGGGACTCCATAGCAACGGCCGACTCTGCATGTCCGGTCACGGCCGCTGTTTTGCTGAGCCTCCTCCCGTTCGTGCATTTGAAGCCTTTGATAATCAAACAGTGGATCGATGGATTACCATACACGTTATGTGTATTTTGTGTAGTCCTATCTGTCATAAACAAGAGATTATGGGGTGCGTTTGTGTCGCGGAGCTACAGAGAGGAGAGGAGCTGTGACACGGTCAGAAGTTCTGATGCAAGTTTACTTTTCAGCCACGATGTGGAAATAACTTAGGAGCCTCCACTCTCCCTGTAACAGGTTACAAGTCGTTTATCTAACATCACTATTAGTCCGAAGCTGTTTAATGACGGTAAAAATGAAACATAAAGTAAATATCCTGCATAGTTTCTCTTTTCTGTGCTGCGCTGGTCAGAGCGGCGTCCCGAGCAACGGTCTAATTTTACATGAATAAAATCTCTTTTTATCATTATTTTGTGTTACATTATTGAATGATTTAGTTGTAGGCCGTGTTCTAAGCGGGATAATGTATAGTTGGTCGGTTGTTATGGAGAAATAAACCCCTTCAGGTTGTATGGAACCCCTCCGCTTCGCGTCGGGGTTCCATACAACCTGTCGGGGTTTATTTCTCCATAACAACCGACCAACTATACATTATCCCTTACATATTCATGGGTAGTATATTCAGATTTTGCCAATAAACCTTGACAATTATTACACACTGGGCCTTTAACTACTGAGTGAAGATATTAAAAAAGAATAATAAAAAAAAAAAAGTTGAACACTTCATTAAATATAATCAATACACAGTAGTTGTGTGGTAACCTTTAATGTGTTATGCCTGTGTCTCCACAGAGTCCAAAGCAGGAGGTGACAGAGAGGCAGCAGCTGAGCCCGGTCCCAGAAAGAAGAAGAAGGGCCCCAGCAGGGTCGGTCCACACACACACACACACACACACACACACACACACACACACACACACACACACACACACACACACACACACACACACGTGAACATTCAGATGCATCATGCAGAAATAGTGTGACATAAACTGAGTGTCCTCATGTTGTTGTTTCCACAGCCTCCAGTGCAGCTGTCAGGACAGTATCCAGATGACGACCCTGATTATTCGGTGTGGGTTCCTCCTACAGGTAAACAACTCGACACATCCAGGCACAGCGACCTCCTGCTGATCTGTGTTCTGATACATAGTGGGGGAAAGAATGAACTTTCAAACATGGAAAAGATTAGAGTCCAAACATGTGTCATGTCTGTCAGTCAGCTGGACACAGCAGCAGTGTTGTTTCTCATAGTTTTCCAACAAAGTAAGAGCCTCTTAGTGTTGTCTGGACACTGATGGGGTTGCGTGCTCCCGGGCTACTGAACTGAGGAATGAAGGGAGGGAGGGGTCCTTATTTTTTAAGGATACTGTGAGAGGAAGAAAACACTTTCAGGTCCATTTGTGCAGCTGAAATTGCAGCGACATTTGCATTGTTCAACTAAGGAATGCAGATCAAAGTCAGTTAATCATGATAAGATAAGCCTGGGCAAAATAAACTTTGAAACGGCTGCCAGACTGAGTCCGGATCCAGGGTCGAGACTAATTGTTAACGGGCAATTTTAGCATCTTGATTGGTTTCATGAGAAGCTGGCATCTCGTGCACGTACATGTCTGTGTATCCTTTTGATGCTCAAACTTTCTTTTCTTCCCTTGTAGGTCAGACTGGAGATGGGCGCACACACCTCAATGACAAGTACGGCTACTGAGGGAAACATTAGAGAGCTCTCCAGCCTCCACTCCAGCAGCTTTTATACGGCAGATAATACCTGCAACACAAAGGCCTTCAGTCTCCTCGGCTCTGACCGTTAACCCTCTCCACTCATCCCAGTCCCTCTGTGTGTGTGTGTGTGGCTCAGCTCAGAGGAGTCTGGGAGAACGAGGCGCCTAGAGCCGACCGGGGCCGAAACAGTGATAATACTGCTGCATCTTTTTTTTATTCATCTCTGGAGGATATTTGAATTTGTGGACTGATAAACAAAGAGCTCACCATTCCAACTCACGTTAAATGGGCAGGCTTGTGGAATTGCCCTCCGAGGGGCAGACACCGGGCACGCAGCCCGCTGGCACTTTTCACCCTGATGGGAGACGGGTGGCACCTGAATTTTGTCCTCTCTATTCAAATTCTATACAATCAAGCGGAAAACGGAGAGCGAGAGAGCAGCAGCGGTAATTGATCTGAATTCTGCTCTCCTGCTCTCTGGCTGCTCCTCCTGCAGTCAGATCCACCTGACGTCCAATCTGTGTCCGTCCTCTGTTTGGCTTGCTGGCATCACCTCTTTTTTTTTTTTTTCCAAAAGGAGAGTGTGTAGCAGGGAGGGGAGAAAGAGAGGGAGCAATGAAGCAGCTTTTCTGACCATCTGGACACTTGGATGGCTTACTGGATGAAACACAAGCTGATAATGACTCAACCTAAGTGGAGTGTGTGTGTCTGTGTCTACACCGACACACACACACACACACTGAGCCCAACCTCCTCAAACTTCTCTATTTAACGTGATTGTCTTTATGAGCGAGTCAGCCACTGGGGTGTTTGCCTAGAGCAGGATCCCTCGCTCTGTGAAATCTTGGTTTACTGCCATACGTTCCATCCTCTTTCCTGTTGTCTCCTCTCAAAACATTAAGAAAAACTGTATTTTGTTATATAAATGTATAATAAAAGTGTCTGTACATAACCTCTGGAGTTATTTCCTCAACAGACCTGATTACACTTCCAAGCTCTCTCCTCTAAATTTTCCAGCAGTCTTTCCTCTCTTCTTCACACACAACCCCCGGCTCTGACGTCAGACTTTCTTTTTCCTCTCTTTCAAGCTCCCTCTCACACACAGGATTTCTCAGGGTATGATCTGGCACAAAGAGGCTTGTGGTCTTGGCTCTAGATCTTTGCTGTGATGTTCTGTGCTGTGACCTACTAATCACAAATGGAAAACATGCTCCTCTCTGCCTCAACGAGGAGTCCCGTCTGCAACTGCAAACGTACTATCACAACATAAAGTTATTGTTTTCAACACATTAGCACATTAACAGTCATCCAGCACAAAGGCATTCAATTAGAAGTCAGAGTGGTCAAAGGTAACACCTTAACTACAGTGGGGGAAAAGAAGTATTTGCTGATTCTGTTAGTTTGCTCCCCCACAAAGACATGGATGGTCTGTAGTTTTTATGTTAAATTTATTTTAAAAGAAAGGCACAGAATATCAACAAAACATCCAGAAATAATACCACCTTTTAAAGGTTATGAATTAATTTATATTTAATCAAGTGAAATAAGGGCAAAAATGAGCAGGGAATCAAATATTTTTTTCCCCACTGTATGTAATACATATTCTTTTTATTTTAAGGGAAATAATGGCTGTAATAAGAAAGTTACGTTGAGTTTTTGGTCGATTAAAAAAACAGACTTTTTTGCAGTGGGCTTTTCACCTTTTCTTTTTTCTTCACCCAATCACATCAATCTGAAATTTCTCCCATGTCTCTCTCACTCAAGTCACAGTGTCTGGCATCAATTGCTCTGTCAATACTGAATAATTCAAAATAACTGAACAGGTCATAACATCTGGGACCTGATAGGTCCGGATCCGAGACAGCAGCCACCTGTCCTTAGGAAGGATAAGAGTGAACCAAATTTGGACACCTGAAAAGCAAAACCTTTTTAAATTAAATGTTGTCAATTGCCACATGGTTAGTATGAAAAACATTGATTTAGTGAAGCTTTCAAGTTGGATAATTCATTCACTGGTTCACTAATAAATTTAGTGGGAGCCTCCTTTGTCAAATTCAGGACCGGTAACTACTGAGTTTCAAGAAGAGGAAAACATTTAGTTAAGTATATTGTGACAAAGTGTGGCTGAATAATTAAAGGACCCACATTGTTTTAGTAAAGAGCAAAACAACGCTATTAAGGGCACTTGTTGCGCCGATTAATGTATCAGTTGTTCACTCATCAATTCAGATTTTTCCTTTAGTTAGTTTTTTTTTTACATCACAAGTCACATTACACATATTGACCCAAATAAAAAGATCACCACCTAAACAAGAGGCCACAGGGCATTTATTGAATAATTTTGTGCAACAGTGGACGAAAACATGTCAGTGTTACATTCACTTCAGCAAAACTTTAGTTACAGTGGTGACGTGTTTAATCAATGGATCGGCTCCTTCGAGAGCTGCGAACTAACTCAAGCTTCATTCAATACAACAGGAATGTGATTTCAAGGCATTAAGAGATCTTTAGAAAACACTGGGGTGTCTTAGATACACCAGTGGTCCTCTTCTACCTAGAAAGTAATGAGGTAAAATATTGAAAAAAAAAAAATAATGGCACACTACAAGTAGGCTATGCATAACACAGCACCAGTTACACTTGCCAAAGTGCAGCAAAACTATTCTCATACTTCCTTATGTCCATAGAGCGCTCTTTCTGCAAAACAGTGGAATTCATGCAAGGAAAGAGGAAACAAGTACTTAACTCTGACCTGGACTAAAAGTGACAAATTCATTAAGAAACGTACATCATCGAAGGTCTACTATTCAACTACATTCATACATGTTCTGTTATAGCTCGTTATGACCTGCATATTCAATAACACATCCAAAGAAGTAGTTTTTCAGACAGACAACTGTGACCACTGTCTATATTTATCGCAACAATAATGACTCACCTCACCATGTTAAGTATATGAAGTTACCAAGAGCCTTACAAGATGTCCAGCAATCACATCAAAGGAGAAAACCTTGGAACCATTTGATTGTCTTACATGCTTTATTTCCAACCAAAGCTAACGTAACGTGTCATCATGGTTGGCCTTGTCCCTTTGTGCCAACTCTGGTCCACAGTCCATGTTTCCATTCTTCATCATTGTTCTTCCAGTCACGGGATCTTTTCAGAAACAGCTATACGTTTGCGATACCTGAAGAATCCTTAGAGACGTTGTGTTTAGGCCACTTTTTTTTTTTTCTCCAAATGTCCCTGCTGATTTCACACAACTGAACAATTCTCATAGTGACAGCGTTACAGGGTGGGATTACCTGAGTGTGCAAAGAGTCCGCTCATCAAAAAAAAATGTCTTTCTAGTGGTCAGTTTCACATCAGTCCTTCCTTGATCTTGCTGCAGAAGCCACACAAAAGCAGCTGTCTGGGAATGAAGAGGAGGGGGTGGGGGGTGGGGGATAATATCTGGCGATGGATGAATTTCCTTATGAGCAGGGAGGATCTTCACACGGGGTCAGAGGGCTGCAGGGGGGCACTGTGCTCAAGGAGCGAAAGGCGAAGATGGAGGGGTCATAGGTATACCTGGGCGGAGGACGAGTGCCTGTCAGGTTCTGAGGACACAGAAGGACAGAGAGAGAGACAGCAGTGGTCAGTGACATGTCAGAAGTAGGTGTTTGGGTTAATCCAGCTTTTGAGCTTTACTGGATGTGAAAGGTGAGGATTACCTGCTGTCCCTGAGTTATGCTATTATTGCTCAGTTAGTATGCGTCACAGCGGTGACACTGGGTGTGGCCGTGTCTGAAAACCACAGTGACGCTGGTGGGTGACCACACCTCATTACAATATTTTCACAATGACTTTTTTCTCATTCACGCTGCAGGTTCAGAGACAGAAAATGCTTTTCCACTCAGACACATCCCCCTCTGAGCAGAACCGTGCCTCTTGTAGCTCTACAAGCCCTCCGTCTAAAATTAGCCCTGGTCATTCTCCTCCCTACAGGAAACGGCAGGAAATGACTTTGTTGGAGTTGGCAGTGAGGCAGCACTTTCTCCAGAGCCTGCTGAGAGGGAGAGAAGTTTGTGAGAAGGTGGACTAAGAAAGATTAGGAACTTGAGACGGGCTCACTGTAATCAGGAGCTGATCACATTGAAAATGGGAGTGTGTGGATAAGGACAGTTTTATATCTCGGTGTCACCTGTGAGAAGAGAGGAGGAGCTGGTTCCATTCACATGCCCACTGCTGCTGGAAAAGTACCAAGTGACATCAGTGCACATGAAAGAAGCCCAATGAACAGTGTGTGTGGAGCTACAGGTGTTGCTATGACTTCAGTCGACATCTTTGGGGACTTGGCACTGACAACTGAGCCGCAGTAACACAGCAACAATTCCCAAAACCTCTTGGAGCTGTTTTATCAACCAATGTTGATATAAACAGCTAAAAAGTGAGACGTGGAAAAACAAATGGCAGCCCAAGAACGAGTTACAGTAAAGTTGATAAATGTCAGCTGTGTTCAGATGTTCTCCATATGGGAGATGGAGTCTGTGGGACTGCAGGGAAGAGTCAAACATCTGGATGGATACCTATCCATGTTAGCCGTCCCTGCAGAGTAGTTCTGTGGTCACATCTGCTGCATGATGGACAGTTAAGGCCTGAGGGGTCAGGAAGAGTACAAGTCCCAAAGTACAAGGCCCCAGTTTGAGCAGACATCTAAAGCAGAGGTTGAAATTCTGATTTAAGACACTGGGGCCAAAAATGTTTTGTCTCGGGAGATTGTATGTAATTTTAGGTTCATCCTGTTGAGAATGGACAGGTTTTTCTGATTGTTCCCTCCTTAGCATTTCAGCAGTGGGGTTTGGTGTGTTAGGTTGTGTGGATGTTGTTGTACTAAAAAACTTTGGTGCAGCTTTTTTTAAATTTTTTTTTTTACACAATCTCCACTGTGAACAACACGTGTTTTGTAGGTAGGAGGAGGTGCACGTCAATGGCGTTCTCTTGCAGAGCTAGATAAGATGATGGTTGTGCTCTTATCATATATCAGTATATCAGTAAATATGAAGCTACAGCCAACAACCAATTAGCTTATCTTAGCATGAAGCCTGCACAGTAGTGAAAACAGTTAACCTCTGTCAGGTTCAGTCCATTTTGTTTCATCTGTAGAGAAACTCAAGTCAAGGCTTTGTGCTAAACTAAGCTAACATGCTACTATGAGAACTTCCCAAACAGTCAAACCATCCCCGTAAGATCTCATTGTTCACCTACTACAGTAACAGCAAAACCTCCAAGCCGTGGAGTTTACTAACACTCAAAACTCAAAACTCACAGGGCTGTGCTGTGCAGCACATTTCTCACTTCCACTCTCCATATCTGCAGCGTTTCCCTCACCTCCATCAATCTTCACCCTGCTCTCCGCCCAGCCTTTAACAGTGGCTGAAACCAGACGCCATCACTCTTGACTGCTGCAGCCTGGGGACCTCTCACCACTCTCCTATTCACCTCCAACCCCTGGAGGGGGAAGGCCTCAGCAGCAGCAGCTATGTTTCCCCCCCTCCTTAAAACACAAACATAACCACCATCATCAGCCTCCCAAACCTTCTTAACAACTCCCATGCTTGAATGCTTGAATCAAGTCTGGAAGCCGGGGCCCCATCCAGATCCAGTGTCTCATCTGGACACTGGCCAGGAAACTGGAGGCTGACAGATAAAAGGAGACGCAGGACAGAGGGAGAGAGGTAACAGCAGAGAGGGACAAGCTGCAGCGGTGAAAGAGAGATGGGTATGGAGTGGCACAAAGGGTAGAAAGAGTCAACACAGGCCTCTAAATGGCTCATCAGGCTACTGTGTATTTGCTTGAAGAAAAATCTGTGAAGTGGAATGTACCCAGTGTCCACAGACGTCAGCGACAGGGACAACAACACCACCGACTGCACCGGCAACAACCCAGGATAATGAGCCATATCTCTATGTATCAGTGGAGCTAAACAGATAGAAGCCGGCCAAGGCTATAAATGGAAAATGACTTCATCCCTGGAAACACTCCACCTCTTCTTCCTCCTCCTCCTCCTCCTCAGCTCCATCTCTCCTCTCCACTCACTCGTTCTTTATAAAAGACTCTCAAAGATGAGCCTGGGTTTGTTGCACATTTCCATGCATTACATGTTTGTACTGATCACACATACCTACGTGGAAGACTGGAGCAAACTGGGCGCTGCTACATCTGATGTCGGTGATGTCGGTGTGTGTGTGTGTGTGTGCGTGTGTGTGTGTGTGTGCGCGACCGTAAACAAGTGTGTGATGAGCTTCCATTGACACAAGCCCACACAACGTGATAATAACGTCACTTTTCTCACCACACTGTGCATCCTTCTGGAGTACCCTGCTCCGTGCCAAGATGCCCAGGCTTGTTCCAATCCACTTTCCAGCCTGCTCTCCTTACCCACTACAAATAAGATCAGCCCGTACACGGCTGCAGTGCTGAGCTGGTGGACGGTTCTTGGACAGAGTGACTGGGAAAACCGCTTGTACAGGAAGATCACAAGGACACAATCTTGGGGAAACACCTACCTAATGTTTACCAAGTTATTCATGCGAGTAAATGTGCACTTCTAAGAGCACAGTGGAAAGCTGGGTTATTAAAGGTTGTTGAGTGAGATCAAGAGATCAAGAGCACATTTTTTCCTTGACTTGCTGTCTTCGGTATGAGTGTAGCGAGCTGGGTTTGCCGTGTGCAGGAGGAATCTCACGGCGCTATCAGATTTTCAGACGTCTCGGGCTGGGCTCCGGGCTGGAGAACAAACGCTGTGGCCAGATGCTGTCCCAGTATGCACTTGGGTGGACATCAAGGTGCTCGCGATGAGACGGGGCCAGGCCGTTCGCAGGGGTCGAGCAACCACGCAACCTTTATCGTTGCTGTTTACGGACAACCTGATCTGGACTGCCTAATATGAGCATGCATAAAAGGAAGGGCCCAGTGTAGAACAGGAGTTATCTTTATCACAGCCATCACAACTGGTACCAGACCTATCACAGTGTTTCCAATACACTGATTTATCTGAGGCAGGCTGCCATTAAATGAACACTGACCACCACATGTTGATTTCATTACTATTTCTAATAAGTAAAATCTGATTTTCTTATTTCATTTTATGCACAGCACTCTCTCTTTCTCTCACAGTCAGACTGACCATTGAGAAATCCTACTGCATTCACAGGACTGTTTCTCTCTCGGTGCCTGTCATTCACAGGGTGCACAGAGAGCTGTACGTATTGTTCACTTATTTATTTGTCACAAAGTACAATGAAAATATTTGCAAAGAAAACACCTTAAATAAATATTATGTGGCAGCAGCTGCCACCACAAATAGAATCCGATTCAATTGGAAACGCTGTACCATAAATTGTTTGGATTCATCATGACAGATTACTACAAAAGCTTTTGTTCATTGCTGTGGGAAAAGTGACTCACCCGAATCTTTATAGTCCGTGTTTTTCCTCCGCAGTTCTTTTTCAGCAGCATTTTCTGTGGAGAACAATAACACAGTTTTAATTTCTCTCTCTCTCTCAACATTAAAACCTGCAGAACATTTGCTTGAGTAAACATTAAATTGAGCATTTAAGTAAATTCAACCATTGTTATTTGAAGGTTAACTTAACATTAAAACGGCCACATACTGTGTGATGTGAGCACCGACAGTCAATAAACACTGAAGCAGGATGATTAAGGAAGTGAGGAAAATCCAGCTGTCTCACTAAACTAAACACTCGGTCAATGAAGCTTATGCAATATCCTGTCTCCCACTCCCCTCCATGTCCACGCAGCTCCACTATTCTCAAAAACACAGTGGGGGTGGTGGGACCACACAATCATGGAATTGTCTGGTGTTGGGGAGGTAGCTTCTAAGGGGGAAGGGAGCTTAGGGAAGAATGGAAACACAAGACTCCTGCTGTTGTGATGTGGGAGAGAGCTGGTGTGCACTTGCCCTCATGCTCACCTCCTGCCAGCTCTTATCTTTTTTCATCCACGGGACTACAGTCAGATTGGGTGCAAGCTGCTCCAACAATTCTTTCTACTTAGTATTGAATTCAGCATAAAAAAAGCTGACAGATACATTTTCAATACGACATGTGATGACTGACTCAGCTTTCAATCATCAAACATGTGATTCCTATTTAAAAAACCGACGGGACTATCAACCTTTTATCCAGTTGACTCCAAACCTTCCATCAGCCTGATAGAAACATTAGATTTTCTCTCGCATACAGCACCGGCTGCAGCAGAATCACTCTGTTATTCACCACCAGCCCACACCACAGCCCTTTTAAACTACACACATACACACGCATGTCCAACAGGTCATGACTTGCCAACTAGGAATCTGTTGTGGCTGCCAGTTGGAGTGTTGTGTTTATTCATGAAGAACACAAAGTGTAAAATCCAATCTTGAAGAGGAGGATTCTATTATAGTTGGACGTGTGTTATTTATTCTGTTGTTGATTCAGTGACTTATATAAAGATATTCAGGCCCCTTGTGTTCCCTCTCTCTGAATCCTGCTATCCAAAACAAGCAGCTCTGGTTTTCTTTACACAAACAGAAAATACCACCATGTTTCTATATAAGAGAACAGTCATTACAACTGCATATTATGTTTGATATTGATATATGTAAGTATTAGGTAGCAAAAAGAAATTATACTTAGAAACATTAAAAATACAATATTATATCTAATGCTTAGTAAATTGATACAATATGTATCCAATACACTGTTATTTGAGTTGAGAGACAATATTTATTCTCTTTTATAGTTGCATTGCTGGCATGCAAAGGTCCAGTCAGCATCTTCCACATAAACACTTGTTCTCTCCTCATAACCAGGCCGACCAACAGTGGCTGTGTCACATCTGAGCAATTGGTCATGGATTAGCATGCATGAGGGATTATGAGAGACCAAAGGAAAACAGCCTGCTGACCCTGTCACCCTGCCTTTAATAAAATTAGGAGATAAATAAACGCATGGCTCAGGCGGCGGCGTACAGTCACACGGGGGGCGACCGCCATTCCGAAGGACCACCATTCCGACGGTCTGCCAGTCCGAAAATTCCCGAAGGTCCGTCATTTCGAACTTCCCGAGGGGCCGCCGTTCCGAATGTGTTTTATTTTGAAAATTGACCGGATTCTCTCGTGGTTTGACTTCCTGCCCGGCTTGACACGACGCGCCGTGGGGACAGCGCCCGACCGGCCCCTCCCCCTCCGCCTCCAAAGTTTCACCCAGGTGCGAGTCTGATGCATTACATCCATGGTCTGATGCAGCCGCGGCACTCCTGCTGAAAATAAATGTCCTTGCTCTGTGCTTTGGTTAGGTTTAGGCAATGTAGAAAGGAGTTGGTTAAGTTTAGTAAAAAGGTTAGGTAGAGGCCAATAAAATCGCAGTTAATATGTATCTCCCCCGGGAGTCGAACCCTGATCCACCGCGTCAAAAGCAGATGCTCTGACCACTACGCTACCACCGCAATTAGGCTAGATTACTCCGTGCCGTAAACCATTCAAGATTTTTTCAGGTTCGGAATGGCACCCTTTCTTTCAGGTTCGTAATGGCACCCTTTTCCCATAAATAATTAAGGGTCGGCATTCCGACAAATTAAAGTAAACGTTCGGAGTGGCGGCCCTTCGGAATGGCACCCTGGAACCCAGTCACACGGGGGCAGCCTCGCAAACTTCAAATCAATAACATCAGTTCAGAGTTTTGGGGATTACAACTGGACTCATTCATTTAATAGTTTCATAGGGACTTCCAGTGGGGAACAATTAAAATACTGTCAGTATCTGGTCCAAAATGAGCCATCTTCGCCCCTATGCACATGAGACAAAAAGCTCCTGATCCTCAACACCTTTTTTGCTTTTTCTAATAAAAAAATATTTTAAAAAGCCATATAGTCAACTCTCTTTCTCCAGCAGCGGATGTGTTAAGGAGGTGACATGGTGTGTAAGCTGTGTTGAAAGAAGTTGTCCAGCTAAAGGGTTAATGGGAGACTGGAGCTGAGTCTGCTAGCTACCTCTGTAGGCCCCCTATTGTATTCTCTGCAGCACCTCCCATTCCACTTGACCGAGTGTGCACACACTCTCACACACACACACTGGGGCAAGATGTACACAGACGCACACACACACACACACACACACAGCAACAACCTCACAGACAGGAGGATGTACACATGCAGACACAAAAAGACAGGCAGGATGACAGACGCGTACCCCCCATACACACATACACACACACACACACTCTTTCTCTCCTCCTCTTTCTTCTCTTCACCCTTCTCATCGCTGCCCGCTGTCTCTCATCATCTGTTCTTTCCCTCTAAAAACCCCATGGACATATGGACCCCTGAAACCTGCAGTTTCTCTCTCTGCAAATACACACACGCACACAAACTCACTGACACACACAAACACACACACACACACATTTCCATCCATGGTGTGGGCCAACAAGTCTATTGGATTTTAATGATTAGTGGACCAGCTTCTCCATGACTCATTAGTGGCTGTCGTTTTTCTGTTGTTTGTTTAATCCTCTCCTTCTGCCTCCACCCCTCCATCGTTTCCCCTCGCTCGCCAGCCTTTGTGAGAAACGAGGGCGGACATCTGCCGTCCGTGCCTCCCTCTCCTTCATCCCTCTCCAGCCAGACCACCGTGGTGGCAAGCGTTCGGCCGTGGAAAGTGAACACTTTGTTTGCTTGTGTGAGCGTGCTCATTTGCGTGGCCGTGTGTGTGTGTGTGGAGGGTAGTCGGGTAGACTGCAGGGACATCATTGTATTTTTGGATTGAATCCTGACGTTACAGTTTGAGCTGCTCAGGGGGAAGTGCTACACTCATCTGCTGTTTGTGCTGAGAACATTTTTAGTGGACTGTACAGTACACGCTGCTACAGAGGAACATTTTATTGCTATTGCTAAGAAATGCACTTCCACTACTGGCCAAGTGGGTTTTAGACATGAAAGGGAATCTGATTTGGCTGCAGAAAACGAATATTGCTACACAGAAGACCTCAGCTTACCAACTATGTAGGAATAAAAAAGAGAGAAAATACAAAATACATAATCAATTCTCAACTAAATACTGTAAGTGAGGTCTTGCAAAGTGCACAGTCTGGGTTGATTTTGGACTGTGGTAATTAAGAGGCCTCCAAGCTTAATAGCTGAATTGAAAGTTGATCTGGGCAGTCCTCACATTAAAAATCCTATTGAGTGTAACAGATAATTCATCTGGGAGACAAATAGTGTAATAAATAAGCTGATAATTCACCATTAAGTGCTCTGAGAACAGTGAGTTACACTGTGCAGTGATGGAAGCCCACTGAGACTACAACTATACTTCCAAGTTTGAGATACTTTATTTGAACATTTCTCTTTCATGAGTTCATACTTGAACTTGACTACAGCTGGAGTGAAAAATGTTTCTTCTTAATCCACTTTATGTATTTGACTGGTATTGTTACATACAAATTAGGTACAATAAATCTGAGGGGATATAATTTAGTCTTGTTTTTAATTTAATTTTTGCAGTATTATATTATTGTTTTTACAAACATCTGAGTTATTCCAAAGCCCTTCTAGGCAAGTCAGGCCACTCGGCGGCCATATTGGCGACGCTTCGAAAAGCCCAAGAAGACCAGACGCCTATCTAATTGAATGGAGGGGTGGTCAAATCCACCCTTTAACGTGATAGCAGGACGGAAAAAACATACAGACGTGCTAGCCAGTGAAATAAGATACAAATAAAAACCAAAAAAACATAAACTTTACCGCAGAATGACGTTTAAATCGCTATTTTTCCACAGGGAGTACTCAACTGCGCATGCGCGTGGATTTACGACACTGCCGTCACTGTACGGCTGTAACGGCTGAGTCCGTGATCTAGCAGCAGCCCGAGCATACCTACACCACCTACACCGGTCTGCCCTGCTCTACCTGGAGACATATCGGCATGAGTCTGGAGATTTTTGCCCAAAAATAAACGCTAGACTTTCATGAAATCCGTCTTAATCATCACCTATGGGCTCCTAGTTCTGTGTGTGGTAACTGTGTCTGCTCCCCCTCCCACGATCCCCACTAACGTTAGCTGTCTCGGATGCTATCAAGTGCTAGCATGTCGTCTCAGCAGCAGCAGTCAGTTAAAATAAATAAATACAGTCCGAGTGAACCGCTGGAGCCACGGACTGATTACCGACCATCACTGACAACTAAAGCCTCGACCGGTAACAAGTATGAGGGGCGTTGTGCTGCGCTAGCTCGATGCTAACTTCGACTAGCGGTTAGCATCCGCCGCTAGCTTCGGTTAGCATCCGCTGCTAACAGCAGCTTCTCAGCTCACAACAAGCCTCTCGTACTCGGTACAATAAAACAATAGAGGCTCTCGTTATTAATGGTGACGGTGTCTATCGGTCCACGGCTCCAGTGCTTCATCCGGACTGTGTTTTTTATTTTTTTGGAGTGGACTGCTACTGCTGCTGCTGCTGCTGCTGCTATCATGGACAGGAGGCTAATGCTTAGCCCCAAGGGAGGGGGCCCAGTTTGAATGTTTAGGTTAAAAAATGAAACGAACAAAACTATACATTCAAAAATTAAATTAAAGAAAAGGTGGACTAATCGGTTCATTGTAAAACACTTATTGATGTGAATGAGGTGAATTCTGTATACGTAGCCCCGAGGTAGCTCTTTCGTTCAGCAGCACACACCTGAAGCTTCACTTTTCATTAAGACCAACCAATGTGGCTGCCAAATTAACAAGCCGGCAGTAAACCTCTAAAACTCCGCGGGTAAATGTAACAGCTTTCCTCCAGGATGAGGAGCCGCTCCCGGTCGCCGGTGGCTCTGCACTTTTCCGAAAACCTTAGAGTAAATGTTCAACCTGACCACATACAGTACACACGGTGCTAAAGCCGTGTTGTTGTTGCCACCAGGTACGTTTGTCTGTCGTAAATCTACTTGTGCGCATGCGCTGGTGCAACAACATGATTGGCCTAGTTCAGCACTGGCAACGCAGGTGATTGGCTGCTGGTGAAAAGGGGCGGGACATGCGCCATCTTTGGCGTCGCAGCTTTCCCCATTCAAAACGGGCAGAGTGGTCTGTCTCCTCATATTAGAACGTCTCTGGTTATTCCTCTGAAATTGTCATGCTGTAAAGTTAATAATGTCAATAAAGATATATAATGTCAATGATTAAAATTCTAGACTAAATTCTAAAATGTTTATGCAGAGGCTGGTGCTGGTAAAAAGTCAGACATACTGTATGTATCCACAGCTTAGACCACTAACCTGTTGCATTTTCTCCAGGTCCAGACTGGGCCTCCCCGGCTCCCCGCTGTAGCTGTGTCGATACTTTCGATAAGGTGCTGCCTGCTCAAAGTGGGTCAAAATAATGGGCCGTGCCACCGGCTGCACCACCTGCAGCTGAAAGCGCATGGGCGGCGGCTTGAGACTGCGCGGTGGACTGGAGCTGAAAAGCACAGGGCTGGGGGAGGCGGCCAAGCAAGCGCCCGGCTCGACCAGCGGCCTGGCGGAGGCGGCCGGCGACCTGCAGCCACAGAGGTCCCGTACCTCCTCGTCACTGGAGGCGCTGCTGTGGTGGTCGCCGTGGCGCTGTGGGAGCGCAGACACCCACTTCCTGGTGTCGCCGCAGCTGATCCGCTCCAGTTCTTCCTCTGAAGAGTGGCGATCCAGGTTGGCATCTAGTAGTAGGCGCAGGCGCCGTAACCGGGCCGGAGAGAGGGGGCCCTGGTTGTGCTGCTGGCTGGTGGCCAATGGGGTGAGGGCGCAGTTTCTCCGTCTCTCTGGAGGAGTAGATTAACAGGAAATGTCAAAGGAAAGTTGAAGACATGGTTGCAAAAGAGTTTTCTTATCAAGTAGCACATTATGTGTTGATCTGAAACATTTAATTATAACGTGTGTAAATAAATGAATGACGGGGGAGGCAATCATTTATTTGCCAGTGGTCACATACCTCTGTCAATCTGTGCAAGTTCCTGGTTCTCTCCCTCCGAGTCATCACTCTCCCCTCCCTCTCCACTGCCATGGTACGAAATCTGGAAAAAGGATTCAGTTTGAGTTTGGACTGTAGGTCAAACACACTCATTAACCTCTTCCATGTTATAAATAAAATGCTACTCTTTCATTTGGCCTCAGATCAATCAGATTGTGAAAGCTGATTTTAATTCCATTTAATCCTCAGAAGATCAGAGTAACTCAATCAAAATAAAAAGTTGCAATTAGAGCTGCAATAATTAATCGATTAATCAAACAATAATCGATTATTAAATTATTCGTCAACTATTTTGATAATCGAATAATCAGTTTGAGTAGAGAAGAAAGAAAGTCCAAAATCTCTGATTTCAGCTTCTTAAATGTGAAAATTTCTGGTTTCTTTCTTCCATCATGACAATTAATTGAGTATCTCTTTGGTTTGTGGACAAAAGAAGACAATTGAGGATCACTTTGTGGTTTGAGAAACACTGATTGACATTTTTCAGCATTTTTTAACAACTAATCAACTAATCGTTTAAATAATCAACAGATTAATCTGTAATGAAAATAACCATTAGTTGCAGCTCTAGTTTTTTTTAAGTTTGCCACAAAATCCAACTGTAATCTGAAACATCTCTGTTCATCTTTCAAAGAATTAATATTCGATAGATTCGACAAAACAGTTGAAATAGCAGAATCAATGCCAACGCACGACTCCTCACTGCGAGCCGCCATTGTAGTTTGACTCAAACCGTCGCTTCAGCGCTACGTCACACCTCAGAAAGTCCCGCCCGGCGATCCTGATTGGTTCATTATTTTTTGCTCCGGGGAAGAAGTTTGCATTGGCCTCGAGTCCAGACCCTTGTGTGAAGCTGAGCGTAGCGCCTCTGGTGGAGCTTTGCGGAACTACAAGGGTCTGGCGAGAGCCAGGCTAGAGGCAAATATAAGCTGACAGTAACGATGTGGCCTTTCCTTCCCCTCGGGGAACGCCTCGGAGGTTGTTGCCGATGGAACACAACAACAGAAATACATTTTATCACATATGCAACTCACTTGTTGGACACGGGTTGGAGTCTATCACTGTAAACTACAACACTTACGTCTGTCACGATATACTGTCTGTGATAATTACATGTGTCAGATGATCACACTGACACTCACATTAAATTTGTTACTTTGAACCACAACAGGCAACTTCAGTTACAGCTTTCTGCTTTGAGTGACTTCCTCATTTCACCTAGCACACATGTGCACTATCATCAGTAAAATAACCACTCCATCTGAGAAATTCCTATTTATGCAAAGCAGGCCTCTGTCAACAGACCATAATAAAATCCGAGCATGCAAATGACATCTGGGAGTGTTACATATGAATGTGCAAGTATTTGAATAGGTTCTGCTCCCAACGCTGTTTAAGGCACTCAGTCATGCAGTGCAAATTTGATGATTGTCAAATATTTGTTTTCTCACATTATCCAGTATCAGGATGTAAGAAATTATTGTAAGGAGAGAATGAAGCACAGTGCTTAGTGCGTTGGTACACAGTTAGTTATATACACAGCAAACACTGAAGTTTACAGCGACACAGGATGGCAGGGCTTTCCTAACAGGAGGTAAATGACAGTTTCACCATCATACAGCACTTCACTGTGGTATCATCATTCCAGCTCCAATATGATGTGACATTAAATGGATGCTTTATATCATTTTTCTTACTTCTGTACATTTAGATTTAACAGATTCAATGTATTTATTTATTTCTGGGCCCTTTCAGTTCATTCTTTTTTCAGCTCTTGTGTAATGCTGTAGTTAAGCCTGGATTGCACTACTCCAACCTGGACAGGTCAGTCAGCTCATACTATAATCCTTGCAAGTAAGCATCAACACAGCCTTTCCTGAAGTGTCAGTTTTGGATAAAGAGCAGTAGGCTACTACTGCAGTGCTGCCCCTTTATCAAGTGCAAAGGTTAGAAAATATCACAGCTGTGGCTCGTTAGGACAAAATGTCATCATTTCAGTACAGGTGAATTAAAATGTACTGTGGATTTGTCAGGATGGTTGAATACATGAAGTGAATTCACAGGCACAATTCACAGTTGTATGCTGGTGTACAGTATGTACTCTGAGAAGACAACTGATATGGTTGTGGTTTACAGAGGAGAAGGTACAACATGTGCAAGAAGCACAGAAACCCAATCAGATGTTCAATCAGGACCACCCACAGTCACACCCTTTCCCACATGCTTATTAGTCATTAGCGTTGCATTCACAGTGAAAACAAACTGCAGTGAAGGAGATGTGTTGAGATGAAAACAAGTGTGAAGATGACATTTAAAAGCTAAATGACCTTCTACTGCTGCTCCCAGACTCCTGCAATTACAACATTCAAATCTTATCTTCAAGTGAATCTCTGACGGTGGTTTTCATCAACTACTAAATTTGGCTCCACCACTACTTTGCATGACAAATATTCAAATTATGTTTGAGGTAAGGATCTGGTCTGCTAGCAGCCATGATAGTAGCATTGTCCTGCAGAGCAGCACACAACCATGAAGGCTATTCTGTCCACACTCTTAAGTTGTCAACAAGTTTTGCAGTGTGTTTGAACAGCAAATAGTATTCATAAAGTTTTCTAAATGTAGGCTATATGCTTAAATCCATAAAGATGCATTAGAGAATATACAGTAAACTAAAGTGTCAGGGAGAACGATGACAAGTCAACTCCTATAATTTGGAAGACTTTATATCACAGCCTTGTGATTTATAGATAGCAATGTTAAACTTTATTACTCACACTGCCTACACTAGTGTGTTTATGGACAAGTAGTTGCAGACTGCATGATATTATTCAGACAGCTGAAGCACATAAGCAAAGAGAAAGTAAGACTCTATGAAACTTTAAAGCATACAAACTGCTTTTGTGCATGCATGCAGATCCAGACAAAGAGTTGTGTGTTTGTGTGTCAAGAACAGTTGAATGAAATCCTTGTCAGTCCCTTGCAACACTGAGCAGCTTGCTAAGCTGGATCAATGGCAATGTCACAGCGTACGCACACCACCCAGTTCACACACATATCAGCTTTGCTTTGTCCTTCCACACAGACATGGACACTGTCCCTCTCAGTCCCCCTCTCTCCTGAAAACACACCACACAGGGTCAGAGATCCAGAGCCGATCCACTTTACCTCGTACTCCAGTGGATCTTCCCCATAGCGCAGCAAAGTAGTCATGATTAGTGTAAGCTGGGATGTGTACTGTAACACTGCCTGAGAGACCTTTAGTCCCTTGTCAATTACCCTGTAATGGTCACTCAGCCCCCGGTCAGCCAGCAACCACTGCTGCAAACCTCTAACTCAAATATGATCTTATTTACTAATGAAAACTGGATAGTGTCCACAGCAAGCCCCAAACTAAATCAGACAAGAGATAATAATAATTCATCTTTAATCAAAACGCTGGATGTAAATATTCAGCTGTAATGGATTCACAGCAGACTGCTGACTGAGGAGTGCTGCCACAGCCAACCTTGGTTAGCTTGTGTTATGAACGCAATGAGAAGTTTTGTAAGATGTTGACATTTGTAATGTTGGGAGGATCTACAATTCTACACTGTAAAATGACCCACTAAGTGTCTTTGTCACAATTACATAACACAAAATCCTAAGAATCCGTATGAAGATCATTTTGCATGTGGAATAGACTGGTTTATGACACTTTCAATTATCAGTATAAGCCTTAAACCTCAGGCGATAAAGTGGACTACTAAGTCACTGCAGTGGCCCTTTAAAGGTTACTTTCAGTTTACCGCAACTTGTTTTGTCTACTTTAAGCCTTATCATTTCTATGAGTAACCATTGCCTTGTACACACAACAGTCATGGAAGAGAATTGGGAGACTTGGAACACTGATAAGTCAGATAATCAGACGTGTTTTTAGCAAACCCGCAGATGACACAACTTATTTGGAAGAAAAAACAAAAGGCACAGTCATCGCCGTTTACAGACTTCCTGAGTGTTTGTTTAGTGATGTTATCATCTTCATAAGAGTAAAAAGGTAACCTGGCAAGTACAATGCTAACGTGACTGACATGCTGATACCAAAACTCTAAGAGTTTCTGTTTCCATCATGGAAAAGTCACACAACACTGGTTGGTGCTGGCTGATGCTTTTCAGACCAATGCAGTATCCCAAACCAGGTTCCCCATCTGCTTTAAAGGGATAGTTCAACATTTTGGCAAAATGGCCCATTGCCATAATCCCTATAGTCATAGTAGTATGTTAATTACCTTTATTTGTCGGTGCATGTTGTTTTGAGAGAGAGGCGCAGAGACATGGCACACGGAACTTTCGGTTTTCCCTAAATACACAATCCAACAACTCCAAAACACTCTGGTGGACAAGTTGTGAACTGCACATTGGCCAATCGCCACGCTATGAAATAATATTACGAAACAAAGTTGTTTTCAATGTAAATGCGTAGCCGGAACTACATTCACGTACATGGCTGCTGGGCGGAGTGATTTCAAAAACACAAGTAGTTCCGAGTATTAGGCTATTATACATGTGTCGTAATGTTACAAAATTATACGTTATGATTTCATAGTGTGGTGAATGTGCAGGTCACAACTACTCAACGAGAGTGTTTGAGTTGTTGGATTGTGTATTTAGGGAAAACCGAAAGTTCTGTGTGCCGTGTGCGCCTCTCTCTCAAAACAGAATGCACCGACAACAAGTAATTAACATCCTCCTATGACTATCAGAGAGCTCCAGACTAACATTTTTTACCTGAAGCAAAGTGGCCCCCTAACTTAAAATTTTAACACTACAATCAACTTTTGCGCTACAACAGTTCAAATCTGCTTCAACTGATAACATCAATGTAAAGGTTGCACATCAGTCCACTTTTTGTAAACTTTAAAGTGATCATGTGCATAAATTTTTTTTTTCTTTCTGATTTAACAGTTGCGATCGTTTCCTATGGGAACTCCTTTGAATAAACCCGGTGTATCAGTTCCAAAAGGGATGAGGCGCAGCGGTCTGGTGCTAGCGGTAGGATATAGGCAGCAGTCCTACCGTTCACTTTTCCCATCACACTAACCACTTTCAGCAGAAGGAATCCTCCAACTGAGCAGAGCAACAAACACAAACAAAAGCAGACAATGGGGATGGCACACTTTCCCCTGTATCTGTAGCCAGGCCTTTGAACAGGAGCGCTTTGGCACAAAATGGCTGCCATGCGACTATACAGTTGGTTGACGCACAATAGTGTTGTGGATGGAGCAAGTTAGTGACCCATGCAGGATACAATTCACCCTCCTACTCACCAAAAAGAGGCATTATGCAAACTGAGCAGGCAGCAACAATTGAGCAGCACTTCAACAGACTCTGTTGCGGAAAATTGGGGGTTACAGATGTAGATGCTGACACCGAGGTTTTCACTGAAATGGTCTTTTTTATAGCACTTTTATACGTCCAGTCTTCCCATTT
The DNA here is from genome assembly GCF_045865225.1 of Trachurus japonicus. NCBI lineage: Eukaryota > Metazoa > Chordata > Actinopteri > Carangiformes > Carangidae > Trachurus > Trachurus japonicus. Next base: position 28,730,935 of record NC_140928.1, read on the forward strand.
GTGTGTGTGGAACCTGGACTCTTCTTCCTGTGCACGCGAGACAACTCTGGACAGAGTGTCAAACAACAGATTCTGAGTCAATGAGTGTCCGTATGAGGGTGGAAGAGTTTGTTGACATGCCACATGTTTGCTGACGTGTTTGTGTAGCAATGTGGATCTCCAGTTCCTTCTTGTAAACATCTGGCTGGGCCCTGTGAGCTACAGAGAGTGCATTCCTTCAAACGTAGTAATGAATGGACCGAGGTGCTTGGGAGCAGATAGAAGAGCAAAACAGCACACGCTTGAATATCAAAACACACACGCTGACAAAGTCTGCGTACGGTGTGTCATCTGACTCAGGGCTCAGTGCTGGTTCCGGTTCCGGTTCCAGAACCCAATTTTGAACCGTTGTATGGATGGATTTCCCTTTGGGGCTTAATAAAGTAGACTAAAGCAGTTCTTATCTTTGAACTTGGGGTAGAGGGCCAAGGCTGGGTTCACTCTAACGACCAAATAATTACACTTAAAAAACTGAAGGATTACTGAGACAGCAAAAAAATAATAATAATAATTTGCCACTGTTGTGTTTACTTCTGCCTGCACAGTATACTCCCACTTTGGTTCCACTTGAACTGGTGTGAACGCTGCTGGTTGAGCAGAAAGCACCAGGTTCTGGGACTCCAGAACAGAACCAGAACCGTGTCTGACTGAAAGCACCCTCTGTGTCACTCTATCAGTGTGTGTGTGTGTGTGTGTGTGTGTGTGTGTGTGTGTGTGTGTGTGTGTGTGTGTGTGAAAGAGAAAGAGAAAGGAGTGTTAATGAACTCAGTGTAACCCTGCTCAAGCAAGGTTACAAGCTCACAGTGTTGGAGCTGCGCAGTCAAACTGGCCTACAAATGAACAAGTCACAAGACAAAAGTAAAGCACAGTGAAGCTACTTTCTGTCAGCTGTGCAGCACTGTGTCGAGCTCAGCACAAGAGTGCATGCAACTACAAACTGCGCCTTTAAATAATGTTGTGTTGCTGTTAAAAGTGCAGTTTAATAGTCAAACTTACCTTCAGTTGGAAAGGATGAATCTCATTGAGTGAATGTCTTCTTAGTTTCTTCGTCAACGTCTTTAGCATGTTTTTTTTTTCTTTTCTTTTCTTTTTTTCTTTGTTTCTGACTTGTTTATGGCTTGTCCCCTATAATTACTACTGTTTCTTCTGTGACGGTTACAACTTCATTAGCTAACATGAGCGGCTTTTCCACATTTAAAACAAGGCACACGGGATTATCACTTGACTTCAAACTGTCGAGCTCGAGAGAAAAAAAAAAAGTCCAACAGCACGGAGAGCAGCTGCACAGCCTCGGCTCCGGGTTAGCTAGTGTCAAAAAACATGATACACCGAAATTGGTCAAACTGCGTAGATGTGGCTTCTCCTCATCGACTGTGCGTAGAGAAAAACTTGTTATTATCGAGTTCATTAGTCTTAACGCTGTTAGTGTGGACGGGGGTTGTTTTTCTCTTCGCCTGCACTCACCGCTGCCTCGGCTCACTCCCACAGTTAATTTCAAAGAGGTTGTCGAAATTAAAAGATAATATCAACTTGCTCGCATTCAGACACTCACACATACACGCACACTCACACACATACACACAGCCAACTGCACGCCAGCTACGCTGAACACACACACGGTACTCCTCCAGCCTGAGCGTACCGCCCTCTGATTGGCTGCACCGCTGACTGATGTCATATTTTTTCTCTGGAGAAGGAGGAGGAGAAGGGCTGAGAGTTAAAGCCACATTATCTTGTCTGTTTACTTCCTCTTATTCTAGCAGGACCATCATTTACATTCACTTACACACAAACACACGTACACATCCTATTATATTGTCTGTCCTCTGCAGAAAACTGTCTGCTTCTATCAACTGACAAACCAAACCTGCAGCCATCATTTCCTTGATGTTGACATTTTCTGTTTAGTAAAAGTTAATAAAAGTGTAAGATCAGTAGGCTACATTGTGTTTCTGTTTAATAGCTTTCCTTTCATCTAATCCATCTATTTCATACAGTAGGATTAAAAAAAAAACCTACTTCTACCTGTGGAATAACAGCTGTGTTTCATTTTGCTGCTGGCTGACTAATTAGTTAATTAGTAACACCAGTGCATCTCCTGCTTTGACTATACAGTAGAGGCACTTACATCCGTCCATATCTCCGACACACTGACAAACTGACACCAAGGCCATGTTGTTCAGTCTGTGTAGCTACTTCCCCTCTGCCAGCCCATAAACACCATATAAATATCTAATAAATGGTTGTGTTGTTGTGCACAGGACACAGTGTGTATTTGGCACTATTATCTGTGTATTCACCAGCAGCCTCCACCGATGGACACCAAGGAAGTTAATGTCACATATATTCATCAACATGTAGCCTATCTGGTTCCAACTACGTAACAGTGTTTTACAGGCTATTTGAATGAATATTTAGGCCTATACTGCCTACAAATGCTGAATCCTGTGTGTGTAGAGCGCGAGGGGTGAGTATAAAACTACACAGAACTACCGCAGTTCTTGCAATGACAGTCTAAAAGTGTGCATGCTTATGATTATACAAAACTGACTTTCAGTAGCAGACTTATAAGTAAAAGCACACAACACAGGAAAATGTCTCATACACAGGATATGAATGATGTTATAGGCCTATTGATTATTGATTATGTCACTGATTCATTGTTGTGTAAGTAGCACATGACTGTTAAAGCAGGTCAGACATCTCTCATTAAAAAACAAATGTGTCAAATTAATTTAGAAAATTATTTAGGAAATCTTGCCATCCTGCCACACTAGTTAAACACCTGCAGTTCCTCCATACAAGACTTGGTTTGGACATTGGTCATCACTGTAAAACCATATGCTTCAGCTGGAAAGAATAGCTTCAGACAGAAGACAGAAGTCTTTGAATTGCAAGGTCACCATAATTTGTTTAATTGAACTATAAAGATGAGTGTTTTCCAATGTGAACAGCTGCATGGACCACACGCTGAGGAGTGTCAACACTATAAGGCCCAGTGAAGGTCCATTTTGACATTATGAAAAAAAGAAAAGAAATATATACTGAAGTAGGTAAACACTGGGTTGTGGTTCAAGGGAGGAAAATCTTCTCAAATCTAAATAAATGCCAACACTCCCATTTATTAGGGCTTTCCACCTGTCATCTTTTTACAGCTGTTATTTCTGTCAGTATACCAGCTTCCAACAACAACCACACCTTTTTAAAGAGAGGCAGAGAGAGAGAGTGTGTGTGGGAGGGAGAGAGAGGGAGGACAAGTCAGGTGTAATTGGTGTAAGTGGAGCATCCAGTTTCAGTGATGTCATTCTTAGCAACCTCTGTCTTCACCAAGACGTCAGTGCATGTGCATACATGTCATGCAGCAGCAGCATTTGTTTTTTAATCAGTTTTAAAGAAATAAATGTATACACAAGGTGAAACTTAAAACTCATAAACACTGAATAGTCAAATCTTTAAGGGATAGTTCAACATTTTGGAAAACTGGCCCATTGCCATAATTCCTATAGTCATAGTAGTAGGCCTAGGTTCGTTACCTTTAATTGTCGGTGCAAGCTATTTTAGAACGGTGGAGCAGAGCCGCAAGCTGCTCAGAGCTACACTATGGAGGCTAATGGGATTTCTTGGTTTCCCTCATCAAACTCATCAAATCCACAATCCAACAACTCCAAAACACTCTCGTGGACAAGTTGTGACCTGCACATTCACCACGCTATGAGATAATAATGGAACGATACAAGACAGAGTTGTTTTTTCGCGGTAAATTCATGCAAAATAGCTAATGCTGTCAGGGGCAGTTTTCCGGCAAGCAGTCTCTGTATTTACCTCTAAAACAACTCTGTCTGGTAACGTCCTGTTATTATCTCATAGCGTGCAGATCACAACTTGTCCACCAGAGCGTTTTGGAGTTGTTGGATTGTGGATTTGATGAGTTTGATGAAGATAACCAAGAAATCCCATTAGCCTCCGTAGCATAGCTCTGAGCAGCTCACGGCTCTGCTCGGCTGTTCTAAAAACATCTTGCACCGACAAATAAATGTAACAAACCTACTGCTATGACTATAGGGATTACAACAATGGGCCAATTTGCCAAAATGTTGAACTATCCCTTTAAGTAAAACCATTGTAATCCTCCAGACATAACTCATTTGCATACCGTAACACCTTGGTGTACTGTTAAAGACCTGTGGTTGAGTGTGAGAGGTTTTCGCTCTCACCACCTGCGGTCAATGACCTGGTAAACTTTCCAGGAACCTGTGACTTGGCTCCAGGTCAAGCTCAATGCAAATCCAATTTACCACTGAATATAGCCAAAGAGTCAGCAGTACTCAAGACCTGTGTAACCTCTGAGAGGCTGTTTGTCTAATGAATATAAACAGCCCAAAAATAATGAGAGGAGAAACGTTTCCTTGTGATTATGGTCACACTGAACCCCATCGAGAGTCATGGGTTCATTATTTTTGACTTGGCATGTTTGGCCACATGAGGGCAGCATTTGTATTCTTTTAGAGGAAAGGAATAAATGGATTACGTCAAAGACAGGATCCTAGATTGTGAGGATGATCACACAAATCCTTTGAACAGCAGTGTGAGGCTGTGGTGGAGGTGGGTGCTGTAGGTCAGAGTTACAGTTACAAACATGACCACTGTCCTTTGAATGATGTTTAAAATAATCCATTCTATGAAGTATGCCAGTTCTATAATATATATCTTATAATAATATGTATATATTAGGAATGGGGATAAAATGTCCTTTTGTGAAAGTTTTTCTTCAGTTTTTTTATGTTTTCAATAAAAAGATATGATTTTTCCAAAGTACATACAATACAGCCTGCCTGAAGCATGGATACATTTCAACTATTTTCAGAAATGCTCAATTAATATCAAAGTAAAATTATACGACTTAAACTACTGAGTCCAAGGACAAATGCAGTTTTCTTCTTCTCTGTGTTGGTAATCCAACCATGTGATGATTCACACTTTGTTCACCTATGCCTGACTTCCATGTGAGGCAGGCTGACAACAGCAAATTCACTTCTAGTGAGTCGCAGCAAAATGTGATGATGTATTTGGGTGAAGGCTACTGGACTTTGTTTAATGACTGGCTGACTTACTGAAAGTGTAACCAGCTCAATTCCAGTCAGTCAGACATCATGTTTGCAGAGTTAGCCACAGCAAACACAGTTCCAGGGCGAACAGCAGCAGACTTGTTTGCTCTCTGCTGGCAGCTCAGTGATACTGCACCGATCATGTGAGTGAGTGTGGGCTGAAAATGTTTCCTTTTGTTACAGTAAGAGGTGTTTGTAGAGTGCAGGGGTGTGAAAGGTGTTGGCTCATTCTTCTGTGATGCCGAGAGCCAAATGCACATAATTAATTTATCCTAGCATCATATCATGGCGTTGTTCAATCATTTCCTGTTGTAAAGGGTAAAAGTCACGTACTGTATGTTTTCTTGTTCCTCATTCAAAGTTTAGTCATTTACCACACAGCTGTGTCTAAGTAATTCCACTGAAAGGGATGTTGGTGTAACAGTTCAGGGTAAAGTTCAGCAATGGAGAAGAGAAGAGAAGAGAAGAGAGAAGAGAAGAGAAGAGAAGAGAAGAGAAGAGAAGAGAAGAGAAGAGAAGAGAAGAGAAGAGAAGCAGGACCAGACACCACCTTAAGGTGATGCTGTGACACTACTTTGCCCTTGGTATGGTCCTGTTTACCAAATATGGCATAATCACATACCGAGGAAAGAGTGTTTGATTCCTCTGCCTCGGCGATTGCACAATTGGAAGAATGTGGGGGCAAGAAATGATGTGAGCATGCACTGATGATGTCAACAGTTTTCCTTCTCCCTCATCACTTGTTCAACATCGCTGAAATAGCTGATGACAAATCAGCCGGCTGACCTCTGAGCGTCATCACGTCTGTTTTTAGCGGCGTGCACTGCAAAACCTCGGCCCACTTGGCCTTAGAAGTCCTTGTCTTTCTCTTTCCTGCTGCCCGCGTCGCCCACACTCTCCCCTGGATAGCGGCAAATGGGCACAGCCTCTCCTCTCCTCTCCTCTCCTCTCGCCTCCACTCCCCCTCCACTCTTCCCTCACCCACTGACCCACTGGCGGAAAGCGTGGGGGCCATCTGTGGTGGAGAGGCTACTTTTAGTCTCCCAGGCTGCTATTTTCTCTTCACTGTTTTGTTTTAAAAAACACAAAGCACAGGCCCGACTTACGCAATACTTGTCTCCCTCCCTACTTTCTTTTTTTTTTCTTCCATTGCTTCACATGTCCTGTTTACACAACCCCACACTTGGCCGGTGGTAACACCCTTACAGGAAGAGTGACTGTCAAATTTAGATTTCGGATAATGTTTGAAATGAATGGAGGAATAAACGGTTCAAGGCAGCAGGCTCTCCATAAATTCATATCCGCATTCACAATATGGACATGATGTGCATCAACCCATTCAAGCCACTAAGTACATATCTGTAAACCAGTATTTTTCATATCTTAGAATCTGACTATTTTAAATGACAATTCAATATTGTTTAAATTTATGGCAAACATACATTTGGTGAGAAAAAACATGATATGTTCTATCAGAAATGATTCTCCAACGTTGTTTAACTTTTATTCAGCTTTAAAGTTGTTCAGGATTTTACCTGCAATTCAGTGGTCACAGTGTCTAGCTAAAAGTAACACTAAATCCATATTTCTTCATTTATTATTTCAGTTCAGTTTCATTAGAGTTAAAGGAGAATTCCAGCCATTTTTGACCCCTAAATCGTTTTCCTGATGGTCACCCAGTGCTGGGGGGAGCAAAAAACGTGGCTACCCGGTGCTCGGGATAGCGACAATGCTAACCTACAGTATGGGGGCAATTTTTTCAACCACAACAACCACTCAAAAAACAATCAAATATCTATGGTGCATGACTCAAATCCTTACGAGATATTATGGACATTACCACTGCACTGCTCAACCATTTAATTTTGTAAAGAAATCATCTCAACAAGGAAAAAGTGTTTGTGTTCGTTAGTTTAAACTGTTTATACTCTACACTATGTGAGTTCAGTGGTGTCTCGTAATTGCCCCCATAAGTTAGCGTTGTCACTATCCCGAGCGCCGGGTAGCCATGGTGTAACTCTGGTTTGCCTGTGTCAATTTTAGTCGCGTTTTTTGCTCCCCCCAACACTGGGTGATCATCAGGAAAACGATTTAGGGGTCAAAAATGGCCAGAATTCTCCTTTAAGTGTGGTACTTAAACACATAGGCTACACATAATATTGAAATGACAACAGGGTGATTTGTCACCCTTGTGGTAATTAGAATACTTTGCTTGCGAGCCATTTGTTTCATTATCAACAATTTGCATCAGTCCCTCTGGTAGATGTTGAGATATTTCACTGAAAGAGGCACTATGAGAAGTCATGGGGGTGGGCCACGGTCACCAGAGTTCTTTAGTTGAGCACTGTGAATCTCTACCACACATCTGGTGGTAGATGGTGGCATCGGTGAAGGTCTTCACAGCAGTCTAATTTATAAATGTCCAGCTTCTTCCGTCTGAAGCAAAGTGGTGGATGGATCAACAAACCAACAAACATCAAAGAGCATCTTTAGGTACTTTAAATTTGAATTGAATCATTACAGAACAACACTTTATATGTTAGCCTACTGAGCTGTTTGATCTAGGTAATAGGAGCAGAGTTGAGAAATGCAAAAAATACCCTGAGGGCATGTGACATTTGATAGAGCAAATGCTGTCAAAAGGTTAACATATGGGCTGGGCCACTCCTACAGCATTTGCATATAGACTTGTACAGTATTTTATGATAAAGATTTAAAAGGTTGCTGTATATATCATTTATTTTATAAAATAGTTTTTCTTTTATATATGATAAATTACGGATATATGTTGGAATAAATGCTTGTTAGAAGTCACAGAGGAATACTTATGCTGACCCCCCCCCCCAACCCACAAACTGAATATCAACAGGATACATTCAACATTCAACACATTCAATCGAGAAGCAACGCTTTGTGTTTTGACACTAAACACAGATGTCATACTGTAGATAATTTTAACAAAGGTGTGTGTGTGTGTGTGCGTGTGTGTCACATGAAAGTATGAAGTCAGTGACTGAGATTTTTGCTGACTGTGAGGGAAAAAAGAGAAATGATCAGAGCTGCAGGTTAAGCAGCTGATAGAGACGATGCTAAAGATAGCTGCTTTGACCTTGTCAGTCTTGTGCTCAAAACCATGACGTCATCATGCTTTTTTTTTTTTGCTTCTTTACGTTCAGCAAAACCACGCTGTTCAACTTTAAGTCCATAGTCCAGTCAGATTTGAACTGTACAAGTGACTGTTTACCTACAGTCACACTTTGCTAGAAATATCCCTCCAGGGGCGGAAAGTTAAATATACATGTGCAACCTTTTCCATAAGATGTTAGCCACACCATGCTGGCCTTTGAGAGAATTTTCCTCTGCAGCGTGTTTCTATTTGAGTTTTTATTCCAGCCATGTTCTTGTTCTTGTGGAACAAAACGTGGTGAAATTCTGAGTGGGAACTAAAGCATCTCTTTCTGGGAACACAACCTTGATTTATGACCTACACTTAGTTTCAAAGGTCAAATTAATGTGCAATTGCTGCCTGACTATGTCCACAGAGAGGTGGATCATTTTGTGTGTGTGTGTGTGTATTCACAGCGAGTTCAATATGACCTGAAAGAGTGATTTTTGATTGCTAGAAAAAGCTGGATTTAACAAGATATGGTGGCAGACAATGTACCACACTTTATTTGGACAAGAACATTTTCTCTATGATAAATTAATGATAAATATTTGTATTCAGGAAATGATTTGGCCAAACGGGGCAAAGCATTTGAAAAAGGTTTTTATTGAAGAATACTGAAATGAAAAAAAAATCTCAATTAAAAAAAACAAAACAAGATATCTATAATAATCAAAAAGACCACTTTAATCAGTCATTGTCAATGTCATGCTGATGCTTAATAGGACTCAGAGAGAAATATTGTATTTACCTGCTGGCTGTAGTAGCCGCTAGGTACATTGCATATTTGGGTTTTGCTCAAAAATAATGAGTTCATAAAATGCATTTATATTTACAGTTATATTAACTAACAAACTACTAAATTCCCCCCCCCCCAAAAAAAAAAAAGAAAAAAAAAGTGGAGTACTTTATTAGTTTATCTACATTATTCTATCATTTCATAAAGTACACCCATCTCTGCCAATAACACATGACATTATAAAAGATTGTCCATCAAGGTGTCATTTCAAGTACTTTTACTGATGACACTTTATAAATTACAATGTTTAAATTATTTACTTGATCAAAAAGACTTTTTACTTAATACAGCGTCATTAGTTGTTCTGGTATGGTACATATTCTGTTTCAGCTTAATTTACCCCATTCAAGCTTTATATTCTATGAAATATTCAGGATGTGACTCAAAGGTCTGAAGGTCCGTACACCACAGTTGCACAGTGTGAGACTGTCAGGAATAGAATATACCAGCAGGTTTACTTTAACAGCTACAGCAAACAATGAATCACTGTAGTTAATTTCATGTTTCTAGTAATTATGGCTATTTATACATCAACATGTGGTGTATTAAAATGACCAGGCTTTTGTGTTGTGTTGTTCCCACATCAGCCCAGTTTACACTGGCTCTGTGTATGATTGAAATTGTAATGATTACCTTTATGGTTTCCACCAAGAATAGAATAGTTTATTTAAGTACTTTAGTAAAAACTTTTTTTATTGTACATCTGTGTCCCCTGTTATGTTGTATCTTTATTGTAAAAAAACAAAAACATAACCTCTGTAAACCGCTTTGAATTGCCCTAGTGATATGTGCTGTTCAAATAAAGCTTCCTTGTCTTTTCAGAAGTGTTTAAATGTTTTAAGTAGCCTATCAAAAGAAAATACTCACTTTGGAATGGAGACTTTGCAATTAAGGGTTGTTGTTTTTTTTTGTTATTTTTATTGATTGAAACTGGATTGATGCAATTAAATACAGTTCAAATACAGAGCAGCAGTTCTTACATGTACAGTGTTATTAAGATTCTCCACATGTCCACATTACACTGCAGACAATGAAGTAGAATAAAGGACTAAAATGACTGAAATTCATTGATTGTGATGTACAGTCTAAAAAAGTTTTACAATTAAAGAAATAACATTTACATGCAGAGTAGGCTACAGAGTAATGAGTTGATTCACTTGACTTTTCGAAAAACACAAGATGAATGACTGACACATCATCTGAGATAAATGTCAGCAGAAACTGCAGTTGTTCAGTCTTTGATTCACTACGACACTAATTGACATGTTGGAGGGATTGAGTAGTGACTTGGTATTTCCAATACCCATGTATTTTTTGCACAGTCTTCATCTTGAGAGTTGCGTTGGCAGGTTAATGAGCTGGAGGAAGAATAAGTAGCCTACAAAGGATAGAGGTTTAACAGTCAGTGCACTGTACAGTGAAATAAAGGCAAAGAACAACAGGGGGCAGCAGAGTGTTTCAGTGCAACCTGTGACATGTCCTTGCCAGACCACTGTATCTCGATAACACAGGAAAGAGAGCTGATTCGATGAAAGCGGTAGGAAACTCATCAAGCTCTAGCAGCCCTCGTCACTAGCTTGGTATGGAAGCACTACACTTAGATGAAGCTGGACTGGCCACAGCCAAGATGAACAGAGGCAGGGGGCCCCGGGGTGCCACTTCCTCTCTCCCCTCTCTTGGCAGTGGCATAATTGCTGAGGTTGCCTAGCGACCGGAAGCCTGGAAACAGAAGGTGTCACTTGTTACCTCAGAGCTAGATTTAGCCAAATTGTAAAATAGCCACTGGGGGGATCATGAGGAGGGTCAAGTTACTAAAGATAAGCAGCAGACAGCAGGAGGAGAGGAAGGGACCATTCAGGACTGTGGTTTGTTTCCAGGACACGTTCAATTAGCCATCCATCACAATAATGCAAAACAATATGATTTGATGATGACCATATTTAATAACATAACATGGCGTAGGCCTAATGATGAGTGTCATTTTTGCTGCATCTTGGCCTATGCTCACAGAACACACTGGTAACCTCCAGATACAGGTAAGGTAGGATAGTGATATGTACAGTAGGCCTAAAGTACATTTATAGCTTTGTGACTACAGGATAAATCCCTGCACACTGTTTGGGAAAAAACACAGGTGTGTATCTGTAAAATGACTAAGTGACCACTGTTCTAAAAAAAAACTTTTTTTTATTTTTTTTTGCATCTACGCATCATAATATTTCTTCACCACCCATTTTGTATCTGTTCAAACAGCGAGCTTGCTGGGGTCAATTACAGGCCAAGGCCACTAAAAGTGGGAGTGAAGAGCTATAGTTCCAGTACGTGGGAGGGGATCACTTCTATCAGTGTTGATGCACTCTGTAACAGTCATCCAGGCTGATAAAGGTACATTTATTAATTACACAATTCAAGTAATTACTTTGTGATGATTTAGCAGATATGTTACTTAAAGCTGCAGATAGGCCTACCTTAACAGAATAACAAACAGCTGCTTGTTGTCATTGGCCTGCAGACAGTCTGCAGTAGGATGCCAGAGGCCGTATTACTCTGGATTTTTGAACACATGTTCTGTAAACATGTTTGCAGTATTAAAGTTGTATGGTGATAGCATATTGATGTTAATGAATGCAGGTTTAGCAACAAAGGTTTCTGCGTAGCTTTAAGTATCTAAAGCAAGGGGGCAGTTGTCGGTCTGAGAAGTGAAGCTCACTTCCGCGTTCAAAAAACTGCAATCCTCTCGGCTGCCACTGGGGGCTGGTGTCAGAAAGCAGCATTTCCCCATAGACCCCCATGTTAAAATCGCCAATTTTACATTCTCAATAAACATGATCAAAGCTCTGAGGGGGGTGAAATTTTTTTTTTTTTTTTACTATTATTAGGTTTAAAATTCTCGCGCGGAAACGTTGAGTGACAGGCCCGGAGCGTGGTCCGGAGACTGCTGCTTCGAGGCCAGTGGGTGGGTTCTCGGCTGGTAAATCCAACATGGCACTGTTCAGGCTGCCATATTTGAGTCACAAAAACAACTCCCCAAAACCAATGGGTGACGTCACGGATGCTACGTCCATATTTTTTATAGTCTATGATCTAAAGCCGCAATGGCACAAAGGATAGATGCCAGTTATCACTGAATTACTATTTTATCTGAACAGATGAAAACAACTGGGACTGAGCTCACATTCATGACCATGGTCCGATCATTCTGACCAAGGTCTTGTAGCGACCAGGTGGACTTCAGAAACCCTTCAGATTTCCATTAAATGTTTTTTATAATAGTAACAATGACCATTTGTATTACTATAATAGCACTTTCCAAACCCCAGTACAAGATGTTTGACGAAAGGCAGCAAATAGGTCTACCTGGATAATTAGCATGGGTCGAGTCTTTTTTAATAATAATATTAATAATAATAATAAACTTTATTTATAGAGCACTTTTCATACATAAAAAATGTAGCACAAAGTGCTTTACATGTTTAAAAGCCGCCCCCACCCCACCCAAGTTTTAATTCTACTTCCACACAATACCACATTCTCTGTTTGTATAGGGAAAAATCCATGAACGGGGGAAAGGCAAAAACAGAGTATTCTCTATCTGTATCTATATCTGTATCTGTGAATAACTTTATTTCATTAAAATCAACCTTATATAATTTAAAACAAGATATACAATACAACACATTACAGTGTTTAAGCAAGATGTGAAAGGCTTTAAGTGAAGACTGTGGACCACAGAGAAGAAGCTTAGGTTTTATCCAAAACTAAAAGCTGTTGTCTGAAATGCTGCCAACATATGGATTGTGTTATGATTACGTCTTTCACTGGACGCCACAGCCACTGGCACCGACAGAACCTTTTAAACAGTGGAGTTGATTTCAAAAGTTTTTATTCTCTGATAAATTTCCCAGCAAAATGGCCTGCCAATCTAGTTCCTGATATTTTACTGTCCTTTCCACGTCTCCTGTGTCTTCCTCTGTCCTTAGCTCCCGTTATTACACTCACCTCTCTCCACCTCACCTATTCTTTTTCCTATTTTCTCACCCATCCATGCCTCCCTCTAATCCCCCCCACCCCTCCTCCCCTTTCACCATATACCTCCATCTCTGCCTCCATCTCTGGTGCGCACACAGCGGATGGCGGCAGCCCACTCAGTCCTCTCAGGGAGCAGAAGGTTTGTCCACTCCCACTCAGGCTTTGCGTCATGGAACACAGAGAAACAGAGACAGAGGAGAGAGAACAGATGGGAGGAGGACACACTGGCTGCCTGTTTTATAACATTACTCCTAACAATGCTGTGGTCATCAATACGACTATGTAAAGTAGCAAGCTATTGTGGACTCATCAGGCAGGCCTATATATAGGCCTGTGCCGAATATAGAGGAGCAGGAAGTCACACTTTTGACGTGGAGAGAAAATACATTTTTGTCCCGCAGTTTTGGAAAAGGTTAAAAGACTTAGTCATGCCTCTGAAAAGATTCATTGTAAAGCAGTGCTTTGTGAGAATCCTAACCTTGGAGAAACACTGACACTATTTCAGCTTGTGGTTTAATCAGTGCACTTAATGAATAATGTGTATCGAGGTGTTAATTTGAATTTTTAGGTTAATTATTTTCAATAAACTGGACCTGACTTCTCAGACCATAGGATCACTCTCACAGACCTGTTGTCAGTGTGGAAATCCAATAGGGCTTCACAATTACAAGGCTGGTGTAACCATAGCAACCTGATGCACATCAGTGCGTGACATCATAACTGACACAATCACTCCCATTTACGCAAGTGGAAAGACAATTCAGCCTATTCTACTGGGCTATTAGAATTATTTCTCCCTGTACCAGCTCCTACCTCTGACTTTAAACAAGCGTTGCATAAGATGCGGGTTGCAAATGATGACAATAAAAAAAGAAGATGCTATATTCTATAAACAGCACAGAGGAGAGTGATAATACAGCACGTTCAAATGCAAATGCTGTTTACTGGATTTACACAAGAACAAAACAAAAATGAGATTTGTGGCACCACGTAAACAAGAGATTACATCTTCTCGCCGCAAAAGCTGAACATGAACAGTCAAATCTGGGTCATGCTGAAAGCAAAAATCCACCCTGGGAGAGAATCCCCATGTTTTTCCCAATGATCTTAGACAGCTGGATTAAGATACACAGACATAGACAAGTTGCTTCAAAAGCTCCGGAGAGAGAAAAGACCAGTGTGTGATGTGATCAAGGAGCGTTTTCTGGAACAGCCTTAACTGATAATGAATTTAAGTCTGAATGTGGGGACATGCTGATGGAAACCAGGGTGTTTTTTTTTTTTTTCTGGGTGTATGAGACTGTCTTTTGGTTCAGTGCCGCAATGTAAGTAAAGATGTGGGTGTGAAAGCATAATGAAATGTTCTGAAAGTCCACAAAAATCAGCCACCTCCAAATTGTCAGAGGTGGTGAGTTGCATTTTAGCTTGATTTCAGCTGCTGGAAGCTGCTGAGTTAATTATGATCTTGAGCATACAGCGTATAATTATATTCAATTGCTCAAGCTTTTACCCTTGAAAAGGCAGTGGTCCAGTACATAACCTCTATAAAACCACAATTTGTCTTTTTTTCACTTCAGTTTCCGTAGATTAAACAAACAAGACACTGGCATGGCAAAAGGAGGAAATTGGAATCAGTGGGATCCATCTATAAGTTAAAAAGGTGTTGAACATTAACACAGTCTTGTTTGTTTAACCCATCCATTGTCTATAGCACTTATCCATGCAGGGTGAAGCCAATCCCAGCTGACATAGGGCAATGTACTGTTCACCCTCGACAGGCCACCAGTCTGTCACAGGGTCGACATATAGAGATGAACAATGGACACACACTAACATTCACACCTGTGGGCAATTTAGAGTTGTCAGTCAGCCTATTGTGCATGCTTTTGGACTGTGGGTGGAAGCCAGAGAACATGGAGAGAACCCACACACACACACAGGGAGAACATGTCAACTCCAACCAGAAAGGCCTGTGGAGAGTGAAGCCAGAACTTCCTTGCTGAGAGACAATGTGTGCTAACTGCTACACCACCGTGCCATCCTGTGTTCGTTTAGTCTGAACAAAATTCAAAGCAAAAACCTTTTAGATCTAGATTTTGTTGTACAAAACCAGGCTTATCGTCGTTTACGCAGTTTCCAAACAATCTTAGCGATGAACTAACTGGAAACTGCAATTGCATATTCTAAAGTCTATTGTCTAAAGCGACATTTACATGTCTTCTTTGATTATAAAGTAGCTATAGGTTCTACATTTATACTGTGAAAGTATCAAAGCCTTAGTCCAGAGAAATGAATACAGCTAGAAACTATGCCTTAAATCCAGATGTCAGGACTTTCTGTAACTTTGTGATGTCACACCAAAGCAGTCACTGCCCTCGGCCATTCCCCAGGTTTCCAGCCTACATTCTGAATGAATTACTTGTATCAAGGTACCAAATCAACAATTTTCCTTCAAGATCTTTCCTGTAAGACAGAGGTCTTTTTTCAGGCCAAGGTCCCCCAAACTGATGGAGAGACTGAGCAGGGACTATGTTGTATAAAATTGTGTATTACTGTATATTAAACTGGGCCAAAGCCATGCATAAACGTACCTTGTTATTTGGCATTCAACACTTAGCTATTCAAATAATACACAGATTCATATGTTCGTGTTTTTATTGCAAGGTACGAGCAAGATACAGTGAGTATGGTGGCCGTGCCACTGCCATTTATAAACTGAAACCAATGCCAATATCAACATGTCTGTCAATTGTATGATAATAATAAATACAAGCAATTTAAATTGATGATTTATTTTAAAGGTCCAGTGTGTAAAATGGGGGGGGAAACTGTGACATCTAGCATTCAGATTCAAGATTGCAGCGCTCAACCGCGCTCACCCCTCGGCAAAGTGACAGTGGCCTCCGAGGACAAAAAAAACTTGATCTAAACAATATTAGGATATGTGTGCTGTTTCCTCCGTATTCTTTCCGTACGGCTTCTTCTTCATTGGTTTATTTATGCACTCGAAATACGCTCTCTGGCTTGCTGGAATTTCCGTTCGGGCTGCCATCCAAAATTGGCGGCGCAAGGTGGCAACACTCTCTAAAGCAAGACCCAAATGAATAATTATACTGTAAGGCTATGAAAACCAAACAAATTTTATTTTATGGTGATTATACACTTATACAAATACTCATGGGTAGTATATTCATATATTATTTTATTTTATTATTTTTTGCCAATAAACCTTGCCAAATATTACACACTGAACCGTTAAACATAAATGTGGGAATGAAAAAATATTTGTTGAAGACCTCTGGTGAGTGGATTTCTTTAGCATCATTTTTGCATCTTCTGTCACCTACAACAGACTCATCATGGGCTTTTGCATGTAGAATATTTCCTTCAGCATTGTGAACTTACTGTACAGATAAATTGTGAGTATGTAGTATGCCTAATAATTAAGCAGCCATTTAATGGTTAAACTGAAATTTTCAATGTAGAATTTTGTTTATTTCATATACATCAAATTAACCATACAATATATCTATCAGCTGAGGTTGACTTGGATGGAAACGGAACAACTTTTCAAGGTCAGATGAAAATATGTGACATAGAGCAGGCCCACTTGAAAGGACACTCAGTGGTTCTTTCTTTTCCATATGGTTCAGATTCACATGGTGAAGTGACATGAGAAAAACACTTCATGTGAGGTCACCTCTTGTTATTTATTCCCTCTTTTATAAAATTGTTAATAGGACGCTGTGCTGACGTAGGCTGAGGTGTTGTGAACCAGTGTGTGGTGTTTGGTGCCTCTCAGTCTGTGCGTGTGTGAGTCATCGTGTCACATACTGTGCTTGGGTTGGTAGGTCAAAAGAACAGCAAACCGTTGTTGTGACAGCTAATGATACGCGAGCTGGGATTCGTTTGATGGTGGTCTGTGTTTTATGTTTTATTTGTGTGTGTGTGTGTGTGTGTGTGTGTGTGTGTGTGTGTGTGTACATGCAGGTGTGCTGTGGAGCTGTGAACATGCTGCTTGAAAACACTACCAATCAACCAGTGGACGCAATCAACATCATTACACATACACTTTATCAGCCTGTTGCTATATTTGTTGAATTAGACCTGATTGTCATAGCAAAAGCTATGGAATACACTTATAGAGCACTTTTGCTATACTGTAATACTTAAAGGTTGACTATGTAGAATGACAAGAAAAACAACAGAAAAAGAATTCCAGCAGTCGATTGCCAGACCGTTGCTAGGTAAAACGGGCCGTTGCTAGGGACTCCGCTCTGATCAGAGGACAGCAGAGGAGGAGGACTACGGTATTAGGATATTTACCTTATGTTTCATTTTTACCGTCATTAACAGCATAATAAATGACTTGTAGCTTGTTACAGGGAGAGTGGAGGCTCTCTGCCTTCACACCGCTGCTGCTCAGAGCCTCAGAGCCTCCGCTGTCACTGCTCTCCTCAAGTTGGAAAAAAAAAAAAAAAAAAGGAGCTCCGTGGCACCGAAAGTCCGCGACGATAAACGTGCTTATGACAGATAAGACTACACAAATACACCCATCCTAACATGTATATGATAATCCATTCATCCACCGATTGATTATTAAAAAGGCTTGGTTGGAAACAAACGCATCCGACCGGGAGGAGGCAGGAAAACAGCGGAGAACTGAGCCACATGTCGGCTACAGGCAGGTACGAATGTAAACAGAACGTTGACAGAAAGTCATTGTCGAGCCCGTCAAAAATATTAAAAATAATAATTCAGACTAAAAAATTTTTTTTTATGGAAAAGCAATACTTTCATTCTGTACCCCTCTAAAGGCCCCATGGATGTATTATTTTTGAAAAAATATAGCTTTTAATAAATATTCTACATATTCAACCTTTAAAGGATAATTACCATTTTTTACAATCTGGACCTTATTTCTAGCATAAAATACAATCATTAACTCACCCAGATAACTTTGGTGTCATTACAAATCGTTCTGAATGCAGCCTCTAAATAACACATTATCTGCTGCGAAACTCATTCATTTCACCAATATTTTGTTATGATACGCTAGTGCTAGCCCCCTCTGAGTCCGGGGTTAGCTGTTATCAACATCCGGGGTCTGTAGGTTGACCTACTAACCTCTGACCTGGATGCAGTGGCGGCCTTAGACATCTGGGGGCCCGTTTCAATATTTCATATGAGGCCCTACCCTGTTAAACATAAAATTATTTGCCAGCTAGTGCCCATGTGTCGCTGATGCTTTAAACCCTGAAAGGACGCAGTAAACGCACTATCCATGCATCCCAGGTACGCACAACACATTAAGTGTTAAAATCACTATCAGGGCAAGAAACCAGGACTTCGCAGAAAAAACGAGGACTGAAGTTGGTTTTCATCAAAAAGCAAAATCATTATGTACATTTTCAGACAAACTACAGGCTTTAACAATATTCTGAATTTAAATTGGCAACAAAAGTAATGAGAGCAAAGTGCTCCGCGTTATTTCAGCACCACGGACAAGGAAAGGACGAGACATGCGGACAGACAGAAGTCTACAGGCGCTGATCCTGTCGGTGCTGCCGTGCTGGAGCAGCAGACAGACAGCTGTCTCCTCCATTATTACAATCTGTAAATAAACTGCCAATAATATCACATTTTAGTTGTGCTCTCGCTGTGTTTTATTTCTCTGTTAAGTTAGGACATACTCATAGATCGCCTGTTTGGAGGCATTTTAACCCAAGGAAAAAAAGGAAAGAGGATGAAAGTGATTGACAGACGTCAATCATCAGGTTACGCAACTGGGCGCACGTCAGGAGGAAAGCAGGAAAAACAAACACTAAGAGAAAAGGAATAATACTGGGAGAAGGAAAACGAGGGTCTATTGATAGTTTGCGGGCCGTTTTCAAAGGTAATAGCCTACGTTGTTATTGATATTTCCTGCCGTATTATTAATTAGGAGCGACTAGTAGGCTACAGTCGCGGTGTGGCATGACACGCGCATCAGTGGTTGTAGAGCGGATCAGGGGTCGAGTGTGTGACCGCACGGTGGACAGAGCTGTTTGTGTGTGTGGTGGATGTAGGCCTGTGTGTGTGTATGATAAGGTGAAACCTATGAATTATTGTACTGTCTTTTACTTGGCGGCTGGCAGCTGGGGGCCCCCCTGGTGGCTGGGGCCCGTTTCAATTGAAACGGTTGAAACATAGGTAAGGCCGCCTATGCCTGGATGATATCATCTCTGAGCGCTGCCCGGCTCATTCTGATAATAATGATTCCGCTCCGGCATTCGGGTCCATTTTTATTGCAACTAGCCAGAGCTTTAGTAAGTCCAGGTTGTGGAGACGAAGCCTGTGGAAGCTGAACTTTGTCCAGCTGCTCATTTTGTTCTGACAAGTCAGAAACATGCAGAAACGAACCGTAGCATTAGCGGTAGCGACAAGCCACGCCGCGCTCAGAGATGACATCATCCAGGTCAGAGGTTAGTAGGTCAACCTACAGACCCCTGATGTTGATAACAGCTAACCCCGGACTCAGAGGGGAATAGCACTAGCATATCATAACAAAATATTGGTGAAAGTTTTGCGGCAGATAATGTGTTATTTAGAGGCTGCATTGCGCTGCCCTGTAGACTCACATTATATGGATACGCGGCTCTTGGCTGGAGCTCATTTCGTTGGAACGATTTGTAATGACACCAAAGTTATCTGGGTGAGTAAATGATCGAATTTTATGCTAGAAATAAGGTCCAGGTTAAAACGGTAATTATCCTTTCACACAGTATACGTTTGCACACATACATTTATGTGTGTATGCGGGTGTGCTTATGTATATGTATATCAAAAGCCAGATTAAAATGAGTCATTGTTAATGTCATAAAATATGTATAATGGACCAAAAAAGAAAAATGATAATTAAGTGGACACTGTACAGTAGTTAACCCTTTAGCGTACACCTGGTTCATCTGTGGTTGGAAATCATAGGTTGAATAGAGAATATTAAAGATATGAAGAAAATTGATCTCTTGGGCTACATATTTTACACTTTTTTTCTCTCTCTTTTTTTTTTTTTTACATCCTTTCTGAAGCCAAATAACTTGTTGGGTTCAGTGTTGTGTTTGAAGAGCTTGCAGGTAACATTTCTTCAAGGAAGCAAAGAAGGAACATTTCCATGGCCGTGATTTCTCTCAAAACCTGTCACTTATGCCTTCTCAGCTAACAAAATGATCCGTTCCTTCTCAGTGTTGTGAGTGATAAAATTGCTGAATCTCAAAACTGAGCTACTTCCCTCATCATCAGCATCTTGTTTCAGTGTGTGAGTGTGCAGTACAGAAGCTGGGAAATAATAGACGGTAAGTGAAAGATCATGTGAAATAGGGTGAATGAGGCAGGAGAAGAAAAGAGTAACTAACGTCCGGAGTGGCTGATGAGAGTGCTGAGTGGGTGGGGTGGTGGAGGAGGAGGAGGAGAGCTGGAGCTGAAGCTAGTGGTCTCAGCCTCCTTCTCAGAATTATCCCTCAGTGACGCAGGCTCCTCCACACACATCCTGACAGCTGCTGCCTGGTTACAACGCTCCTCGGTCTGTCCAATAACATTCATGCTTATTTCCGCTTTAATGCATGGCTTTTCTCAGCTGGGTCTACCAATACGACTCCATTTAGACTCATTAGTACATGTAACCTACTTCTTTTTTTTGTTTTCATTTTTAAGCCATGCACTAGTGGGACCATAGTGTCACCCATACACTTTTTTTTTTTTGAGAATAAGCTGTGAAAGAAAACAAGGCATTATTCATACCCTGCTCTTATACATTGTTCTTTGCCGAATGACGACATACAGACCAAAATACACCGGATGCTGGAGAGATAGTTGAAGGGCTCTCACCGGTTTCAGAGAAACATCACCCCCTGTTTTTACAATGGTTCTCTTAGCATTTAAGTGCAGCCATATAGTAATGACATGATTCCCTTTTCACTAGTCCCTCGGTTAAACATCTACAGGGCTGCATCACAGACAATGAAAGTAATTTACTGGTAATAAAAGGTACAATGATAATAACAAAGAAAATTAAAAAGTAATTTCAGTGAAAATGGTATTAAAGAGTACTCAAGTGTAATGTAGATTCAAACAGGGATGCTACATTAACTCTGACAAAGGGCCATAGAGACCCCTCAGGACCATCAGGCTGGAATATTTCTGGGGAATTATTATTAAGGAGTTTAATGACATGTCACTGCATACTTTAATTTACATTTGCATATTTGGCAGATGCTATTACACAAAGTGATGCTAATGAGTGGGTCAACTCTAAAGCTTTTAATCAATCAAATTGAATGTAATGACAGGGTTTATATGAACATTTCTAAGAAGTAGCCGATACAATAATGTATTATTGGTGTATTTCTTTTTCTTTATGAATATCTCATTTATTTATTTATTTATTGCTGAGTTTACATTCTACATGGAGGGATGATGTACACTTGATTGTTTATACTCCCTGTACAAAGTACAAATAATTAGCTAGATTGCACTGTAACTGTCACAGGACTGTTACTAGTATAGAACTGTTTATTTATTTCAATGTTCTTACATGATACTTCACTGCAGACAGAGGCAAATATCCGATACATACTAGGTAAGTTATCATCACTACGTTCATGTGAGAACTGGATGTTTTGCAGATCCAGAGTTGATCGAAAATAATGTATTATTAAGGGTTGTAATCTTGAAGAAGAATGTTATGAATGATAACATACTTCTATTCACTACACTACAACATTGTCTTTTTACACAACATACAGTATTTGCCAGCTGAGTTAAATTGCAGGTTATGATTTTGGTAAATCAATTGTTGTATTTGATCATTGCAATTAATACTTAGAGTGTTAAATTTGCATGCACAAGTAATAATAATCCAATAGCATAGTATAGAATGTAATGTCAGAGTGTTTTGGATGCATCGTAAATAGGCCTACATGAACTTTTATAGAATGATAATACCCAAGTTCATGACCCCAGATGTGAGTGGTTATTTACATCTTACTTGCACTCTCTGAGCATGTATTGAAACTACTGCCTTATGTGACACGACCACATTCTGTTCAACAGGGAGCAAAGCTAAAGTGTCATGGCACCAGTATTTCACTTTGATAACACAAAGGGTTATTAAGTTACCACTTTGTGTGGAGCTGTGGGGAGTTCCACAGTGTCACTGTGAGTATCACAGACATTCATCAGCCACCCTGAGACAGGCTCACACTCAGGTTTTGGGACATTCCATGGTCTCCTCTATCTTTTTCCATACAGCCCATTCATGACATTTGAGTGTCGTCACAGGAGAAAGATGATACCCTGATGATGATGTGAATGTAATGTAATGTTTTTTTTTGTTTTTTTTTACTGTGAAGGTTCTCAGTCATCCAGGTCATCTTAATCTTGTGGAGTTGTAGTAAAAGGCAACTGGACTTCTTCTCTTGCTTGAAGACGTTTCACCCCTCAGTTCTGAGACTAATGCAAGAAAGCTATTTAAACCCAGAGTGGGTGGTCCTATGTTTGGTCTCTGGTGAAACCAAAGTCAAATGACCACACCCCCGAGACTTGAGTCACATGACCACACCCTTGAAATTGGAGGGGGGGGGGTCATGTGACTAGGAGTCACATGTCTCCAGGTGTGTATGGGGTTTAAACTTCCTGGGGAGAGCTCCCAAGACAGCATTGTAGGTGGCAGATAGATTGTGTCTTAGGCCACCACCTCTGTTTAGAACAAGGACATTGGAGTCCTCAAAAGAGTGACCTTTCTCCTTTAGATGCAGATGTACAGCTGAGTCCTGTCCCAATGAGGTGGCTCTTCTTCTGTGCCATACATCGGTAGAGGGGCTGTTTGGTTTCCCCTATGTTGGACTGCATACACAACATTACTGACTCAAACAAACTCAGTAATGTAATGAAACATCTTCAAACAAGAGAAGAAATCCAGTTGCTTGTTTACTACAACTCCACAAGAACATTTTCTTTATTCATGAAGTTGAAGTGAAAGTAGATATAGTCTGTGGAATAATAATAATAATAATAATAAACTTTATTTGTATAGCACCTTTCAAAACACAGTTACAAAGTGCTTTACAGATCAAGTAAAAATAACATCGTCATCACCAACAATTAAAAAAAAAAAAAAAAAAAAACATAAAATGAGAATGAGAAAATGAGAATATGTACCGGCTTAGTCTGTGGAAATTAATGAAACACAAAAATGGCTTGGGAATCAGTAAAGTCTGCTCTGAGACACTCTGTTGCCTATGAGGAGGAAATTATTACATGACCACATTCACCACAATTGGATCTGACAATCCCATCTTGGTCAGACATCCTTTACAGAAGCTCATTTGCTCTCATGGCAACAGCTAATGTACCTTTGCTGAAGGAGAAGAAACATGTGCTACAACATTTCAGTTCCCTCTAATGCTGCAGAGGCAGATTAGTTTTTCTAGGACATGGGCAACATCAAAAAAGAGATACTCTACTCCTATAAAAGAGACCATTCACCGAGTATAAAGAAACCATCCTCCTCTATTTTCAATCATCTCAGTGATTTCCTGCTCATGGCCAAGACCTGAAGGCTGAAACAGTCTCTGTGCCACAACAATCAGGACATACAGTATGGGGACTGAGATTATTTTCAGAATCAAAGTAAATTTTACAAATTTCTTTAGCTCACACCTAGAAATCATTTTATCATTTGGATAAAAGAATTGTACGGCTCTCCTTCAGTTCCCTTCAAATGCAATAATGTATTTTCCACTAGCTCTGTGTTAAATTCACATTCATGTGAAAAAGACATTATGTTGAGAAAATGTTCAAGTGGAAAACAATGATTTCATTTGGGAATGAGAAGGACCTTGTGTTAACCGTGATGAGAAGGAGCTTGTGATGGATAAACACAAACACGGTGCTGAGAATGTTTCAATAATGAGGACGAGGAACTTATCATATTGATGATGTCTACTGGGTAAAAAAACACACAGCATCTCCATGGTTTCATGATACTTCATCTCAGTCTCACAGAGCAATCTCCTCAGTGGATGTGAGGGTCTAAGGGCAGAGGGTGTTATGATACCGTGTAAAGACCTTTGACACAAACTGCTTGTAAATATGGGCTATAAACTTGCCTTGCCTTGCAATCCACCGGAGACTCGGCCTGGACTTCTGGTATAGTGACCCATATATGCTGACTGCATTCTGACTGACAAATCAACTAGCTGCACATTGCTGAGGTCCTTTTTTAAAAATGTATTTGCTGTAAGTATGAATTATGTGGAAATCATTTCATTTGGTGCGACAGGCATTTCATTAAACATGTTTTTTTCCAGTTTCCTTTTTGCTCCATGAATCAAAAGTTGGATATATGATTCAAGGATTGTTCAGTGCATCAGTGATGGATTATCTGATTTTTTTCCTATTTCTTCTTTCTTTTTTTAACAATACATCACTTACATCTATTTATTATTGCTTATCAATTCTCTTAGACCAGTGTCTTTTATTATTCATTCCTGAATAGGAAACAGTTACTTCTGTCATTTAAGGAGATCAAAAACTCAAGGTCCAGTTTGAAATTTTAACAAGCCTATACAGCTCAAGGTCTATGCGGATGCCCTCCTAAAGATGTAGTTAGAGCAGTTTAGCAGGATACTCTGACCATCTGTGAAAAAATTTATTACCAATAGCTTTCTTTACCATTGTGTTCCTGTAGGTGTCTAGTAACAGCTCTCAATTTATTTATTTCCAAATCCATTGGGAAAATTCTGGAGAGTCAATCAAAGTTAAGGTGCCCAGAGGGCTCGGGTGAGAAAAAATAAAAAAAATTATAGCTGCTGCGCAGCGATGGGTCGGGTCCGGGCTACTTTTGGGCAAATTTAGGCAATTCTGAGCAACAAACAGGAGAATAGGAAGACAAGACAGTTGTCCTTATAATGTCCAATTTGGACCAGGTGAGGATTGAACCCACAACCTTGGTAACCAAAGACCATTGTCTATCGCACTGAGCTAATTGACAAGTGGCAGTGCAATAGTGGCTTCACAAATTGAGTAAGCCATTCACTGTCATGTAGGCAGATTTGAAACCACAGTAAAAAGAAAAATCAGTTTTTGAGGTAATGATATGTATTTGTTAAACATCTACTGTGACTCTAAGATGTTAGGAGCCTTCGCACATAGTCCAGTCCAAGCTATTTGGAT
Source organism: Trachurus japonicus (assembly GCF_045865225.1). NCBI lineage: Eukaryota > Metazoa > Chordata > Actinopteri > Carangiformes > Carangidae > Trachurus > Trachurus japonicus. Next base: position 28,756,286 of record NC_140928.1, read on the forward strand.
TTTTAAAATTAGACCAACTGGACCAACTGCACACAGAGCAGAGCAGAGTAGAGAGATTTGAGCTCTGAGCAGCTTCCGAAAACAGCCCACAAAAAAAGAGAACCGTACCTCTTATCAGAATGTGGTCCTGACCATCTGGGCAAGGAGACCTTCCTGAGCACATTGATGTGCATTAAATGTTTGTAGGGCAAAAACTTTTCTCAGGGTCGCAAGGTAGAAAAGGGGGGCAGAGACGCTCCCACAAGCCGTCCTTTTTGTCCAGTTTTTAAGTGTTTTTACGCTATTGCTTCGACAATCTACTCTGAATCAGATTGTTTTTAAACATATCTCTGAATTGGATGAGATATATTAATCATCAGACTTGTGGATTTTACGCTGTGGATGTTTAAACTGGATTAGGCTACTGCTCAGCTCGTAGCTGAACCTAAAGTGCGCCGACACTGATTTTCTTATCAAGATCTGTTTTTAATCCGTGTAATTGACGACACTGTCAACAGTGGACACATGGTTTAACCAGACACCTGCGGACATTTCGGCTACTGTCTTGTATACTCTACTGCTCCCTATACGACCGGATCCCCTGCCTTTAGACCGGCTTGTTGGCTAGCCGGCTCCTCTCCTAGGAGCAGAAAGCTAACCTCCATGGCTACAGCACGGTCTCCGGGGGACAATCTACTGCACACAAGCCATCATCGACAACCCACTCTGGCTTCCACGATGATCACAGTCAGGTCACCTGAGGATAACTTTTTGTCATCCAGGGCCGACAAAAGAATTACTTACCTGACCGAAGAAAATCACCGGCTGGCTGCTGAGCTTAAATCTAATGAAAGTCTACTGTCTCAGTTCATGGATCTGGCTCATGAACAGTCCCGAAAAATCTCCTCCCTCTCTGTGGCGCTCCAGGACACGGTCGCCTGGGATCCCTCCACCTGCCCGTGGCCGTCCGTCTGCTCACCGCCATCAGTGACCGCCCAGGAGTGGGTTAGGGTTGGGGCTGAGCCGAAGCACCGGCCGGCTCGCTGCTCCACCCCAAATTGGCCAGGGCTGGGGGCGAAGCCGAAGCTCCGGCCGGTTCGCTGTTCCACCCCAAATCGGCCAGCACTACTGTCACCTAGGACGGACAAAAATTCCTTGTCGTTTGGATTTAAGTCATGCCTGGATCTCTCTAATCGCTACGGGCCTCTGTCCACTGTCACTCCTTCTGCACCCGCCGCAGCTTTCGTTCCCCCCGAGGCGGGTGCTGACCAGGCGGGTGTCCAGGCCATCACGGGACAGCAAACGGGGAAATCCTCCTCTGACCGACGCAAATTGCTGAGGAAGGCAGCTCGAGAGGACGGTGACACCGCTCAGGACCATCACGGAGCCTCCTCCACCTCCTCACCGCAGATTGCTGCCAGCCTCCCACCTGCTGTTGCTGCCACTTCTCCACCTGCTGCTGCTGCTGCTGCTGCTGCTGCTGCTGCTGCCGCTTCTCCACCTGCTGCTGCTGCTGCTGCTGCTGCCACTTCTCCACCTGCTGCTGCTGCTGCTGCCACTTCTCCACCTGCTGCTGCTGCTGCTGCTGCCACTTCTCCACCTGCTGCTGCTGCTGCTGCTGCTGCTGCTGCTGCTGCTGCCACTTCTCCACCTGCTGCTGCTGCTGCTGCTGCCACTTCTCCACCTGCTGCTGCTGCTGCTGCCACTTCTCCACCTGCTGCTGCTGCTGCTGCCGCTTCTCCACCTGCTGCTGCTGCTGCTGCCACTTCTCCACCTGCTGCTGCTGCTGCTGCTGCCGCTTCTCCACCTGCTGCTGCTGCTGCTGCTGCTGCTGCTGCTGCTGCTGCTGCTGCCACTTCTCCACCTGCTGCTGCTGCTGCTGCTGCTGCTGCCACTTCTCCACCTGCTGCTGCTGCTGCTGCTGCCACTTCTCCACCTGCTGCTGCTGCTGCTGCTGTATCCACCTCATCCACAGCTCTCCCCACATTTGCTGCTGTGGTATCCAAGCCATCGATCCCTGGTGCTGATTGCACTCCGGCTGGGTCCAGCGCTGCGAACGAACGGCAGGGGAAATCATCTTCGTATCACCAGGATCTGCTAAGGAAAGCTAGACGGTCTGGAGGTTTTCCCGCTCATCACCCACGGCGATCCAGCGCCACTGCTAATCCCCATCGCCGAAGAGAGGTATCACCATCTTCTTCTTCTTCAGCTCGCGGAGGAGCATCCACATTAAATGTCGATAACCATCCGAAGGTGCTTGTCGTGGGATCATCCATGGTCCGACAGGTGCATGTCAAAGACGGCTGCACCTCCTGTCATCCGGGTGCGCTAGTCAACGACATACACAGCTCAGCTCTGGAGCTGCTACGTAAGTTCCCGTCTGTGTCCACTGTCATCCTCCATGCCGGTATCTGTGACCTTAAGCTACAACAATCAGAGAAACTCAAAAATGACTTCATATGCCTCATTGACAGCATCCTACACTTAAAGAAACAGTGCATCATTTCTGGACCACTTTCGCCACCCAGGTTTGGGGACATCAAGTTCAGCAGACTAAGACAGCTTCACATCTGGTTGAAAGGCTATTGCAGCTCCAGAAACATCCCATATGTGGACAATTTCACTGCTTTTTATAACAGAGCAGACCTGTTCAAATACGACCAGCTTCATCCTAATCTCGCAGGTTCTCGTCTTCTGTCCATGAACATCCAACTCACCCTCTGCTCCAGCAGAGCACTTGGTGCATGAAGGTATGACGGCATCAACACTCCATATCCACACTCTGTTGATATTCCTGTCTTTGATATCCCTATCCTCATTACAAAGAGACATCATAAACATCAGTCTCATAAAGATTGTTACAGGCATAGGTCAAAAAACTTAATAAGTATAAAATCTACACTGTAAACCCGGACTTCATATCTAATTAAACAATGTAATTACAATATACTTAAATAATTTAAGTGTGGCTGCATTACTATTCTTATGTAAGTATATTCTGTTGCATTACTATCAAATGTAAGTACAATTTCTTAATATCTAGACATATTTGAATGTACAAATAACTTTAAGTTTAAATAACTTAGAATTGGCAGTTTCACTGCGCTGCAGACAACAGAAGCTCGTGATTGGCTATTTTCTGACGCATTGAACGTGACGCTCGGTGACGTTGTAGTCGTCCAATCTGGAGCTGCTGGCAAAGACGGTTTATCTTTGCTGCTGGTAAGACGTAAAAAAAAGTTTGATTCAACCGATTCGGCGGACATTTTATGTACTTCAGGCCGGATTTTGTGTCACTCGAGAAGCTGCGAGCGCAGAAGGTATCGCGGAAAACGGCACTGCACTAGCGGGGGAGAGAGGAGGGAAGTTTCGCGCTTCAGCGGAGAAGAGAGAAGGTCGGCAGTCGGCACCGTACTCCCGCGGGGAAGAGACGAAGACAGCACCGCTGGCCAGCGAGGGAGTGAGAAAGGCAACAGGGCGGCTGTCTACTGAATCAAGATGTAAGTTGCTGCGGTGTATTTATCGTTTGCAAGTGTGGATGAATTTGTGGGGCTGCTGGTGAGACGTGGAAAAGCTCGTTTTCATCCAATTCTGACATTTTTCACATTTGACTTTTAACGTTTGATTTTTTTTTTTGTCAAGTCGACGGGCGGGCATTTTAGCTGGTTAGCTAACTTTGCTAATTTAGATAAAAACCTACGTTTCTCACTGGAGGGGCTGTTTAAGCAGAGGTGAACGTTGTTCAGTGCAGTTTAACGTGACATTTTCACCTGTTTCCCGCCAGCGCCTTCCACAGTGTGGCAGACACCGCACCGAGTTGAGTCCCCCCTCCCCCACCCACCAACCAACACACAAACGCACGAGGCACCGCGAACGACTGCACCCAGAGAGAGCAGTAACGTTAGCTGTAATGGTACAGCAGTCTACTGAATCTGGTGAGTGAACAAGTGAATGTTATCGCAGTTGTTTAGCTCAGATCCGCCCCATGTATGGAGCTATGCACGCTGAGTCTGACCTGCAGTCGCAGCATAAAACGTTAATGTGACGTGTAGTCCGAGTCACACTGTAGCAGTTAGCATGCATAGCTCCATACATGGGGCGGATCTGAGCTAAACAACTGTTCTGATACTTTTACTATTGTTATTTGTACTGTATGAAATGTTATTGACAGTATTAACTATCTGTAATAGTAACAGTAAAATCATGATTTTCACAGTCATCTGATCTTGGCCCCGCTGACGTGGACTTGTGTTTTAGAAGCTGTGTGCACAAAAAAATAGTGTCCTTCTCCCCCTAAAGCCACCGTGTAATTCAAACCCTGATTATATGACATTCTGAGGTGAAAATAAAAGTTGATGAGCTGAGTTCTTCTCTCCATTGTGGCTGTGAACACATGAAGTAGTCAGTATGCACAAATTAAAGAGGGGCAATAATTGTATCTGGAGGGCAGGTTTTAGTAGATTTAGCTTAAACGTGCGCACGTTTTAGTATCTTGTGCGCACAATATATTTTTTTTTTCTTTGTGGCACTTAAAGGGCTCCTAGTTTTGCTATTGAGGAGTAACGTTACCAGCACAAAATGTGCTGTGCATAAATTAACAGGCATATCTTTTCCATCATATTTGTGTTATTGATAGATGCTTTGCTAATAACCAGACAATATACACCAACAACATTGTACAGTTTCTTTTAGTGATAAGTGAAGTGGGCTGATATGTTAAGAGAAAAAATCATTAAGATCAATTGTAATTTTTTCAGATACAAGACACCGTTTTTTTAAGCGAAAAGTATTTGGTCAGCACATCATAAAGTCACGTCATTATAGTACAACTATACAAATGGTCACAGTCTGGAGCCCTGAGAATGGTACACAAATTCATCATACAGGTGTATGGCCTTAACTCAGTTGGAAGTAACAGTCCCAATTACAGATTAATTAATAAATACAGATACATTGTTGTAATAAAGCTAACTAAGTTCCTTGTCTGTATGTTCTTCTATTGCAGGTCCCAGGGCAAGATGATGTGGAGGTGTAAGTATTGCCCTTTTAGCTGTGAAAAGAGAGCACAGTTATTTAAACATTATAGACTAAAACATGGAAGTTATGCAAGAACAGAGCCATTTCCCTGTTTACATCAGGAATGTCTGTGTACATTTAAATCATTAAATGCACTAAAAGTACACTTGTCCCGCCTTCATACCAAAACTCTGGAACAGCAACCAAGTGCAGATGTACCAGTTAAATTTAGCTGTCTGGCATGTGGGTTTGCTCAGTCTTGTTCTGAGACTGACTACTTCACTCACTTACGTACTGCACACTTTAAAGTGAACCATAAAGTCAGGTGCCCTTTTAAAGATTGCAACTTTGAAAGCAGTGTCTACTCCACTTTCAAAACACACAAGAGTAGAGTCCACAAGGAACAGAACTGGAAAAAGTTCAAGTCAGAAATCATTGGTTGTGATTATGTAAGCCATGACTGCGATGCTGCACAAGAGCAAATGTCACAAGTTGATCATATGGAGGAGTTTGAAGAGGAGAGTGAAGACGCCAGAGAGAATGATCTTGGTGATTTAGAAAAACAACTTGAGCACAACCTAGCATCCCTTCTGTTAAAGATGCAAAGCGTTCTACACATACCAGAGAGCACCGTGCAAGAAGTTGTACAACAGCTTTGTGAAATCGATAGGCTGTCACAGCCACTTTTGCATAACAGAGTGAGGGCCGTACTGAAGAAACACTATGCTGATATGGATGAAGCAGTTGTGAGAGAGGTTACTAGTGCCATGTCGGAAAGTAACATGATGACATTTTTTGCCAAAGATGGTTCCTTAGGAACTACTAAAAGAAGAGCAGCATATGTACGCAGAGAGTTTCCACTGGTAAACCCCATTGAATATGTGGTGGAAAAGGGCAAAAAACCACTTGCATATGTCCCCATTGGTCCCATGCTCCAGAAGTTGCTTAACAGACCTGACGTGTTAGACAAAGCTATGTCAGAAAAAGTCCATGCCCTGCAGGAATACATACATACGTATGTTGATGGGCAGTACTTCAATGAAAACTCTCTTCTTGCAAGTGATGAGTTCACAATTGCTCTTGGCCTTTACATTGATGATTTTGAAGTCGCCAATCCTCTTGGAACATCAAAGCTAAAACATAAAATGTGTGCCGTATACTGGGTCATTGCAAACATACCAGCAAAATATAGGTCTACCCTCAACTCAATCCAACTTGCTTTACTATGCAATACTTCCACGGTCAAAGAGTGTGGCTATGCAAAGGTTCTGCAACCTCTTATCTATGATCTCAAGTTATTGGAGCAAAATGGTGTTTACCTGGAGCAACTAGGTGCAAGTGTGAAAGGTACAGTCTTGTATGTTGCCGCTGATAACCTTGGTGCCCACTCCCTTGCAGGATTCCTGGAGAGCTTCACTGTTGACAAGTTCTGCAGATTCTGTTTGGCAAGCAGAAAGGACACTCAACAACAAGAGGTACGTTCTGGATTCTTTCAGTTCAGAGACAAAGACTTGCATGATAGGCAGGTGCAGGAGGTGAAAGAGGACCCAGGACTGAGTCAGACTTATGGTGTGAAAAGGGCATGCCCTTTAACTGAGAATCTCAAACACTTTCATGCAGTCACCGGTTACCCTCCTGACATCTTGCATGACATCCTGGAAGGCATTGTCCCAACTGAGTTGTCCCTGTGTCTTAAAGACCTGATAGGTAAAAAGTTTTTCACACTAGATATGCTAAATCAGGCCATCAAGTACTTCAACTACACATTCACTGACAAAACAGACCAACCTCAGATTATTGGAAAGGCATTTTCCACTAAAGGGACCATTGGTGGAAATGCACATGAGAATTGGTGTCTCATAAGGCTTCTTCCTTTTCTTATTGGTCACTGTGTCCCCGAGGGTGACAACACGTGGGAAATTCTCATGCTTCTCAAAGACATTGTTGAGCTAGCTGTGCAACCAAGGCATACTGAAGAGACACTACAGCTGTGTCCCAATTCAGGGGCTGCAGCCTTCGGAGGACCCAGCCTACGCGGTCTCCGGAGGCAACGGCTTCGGAGGCTCCTCCGGGGGCCGCATCAACGGTCGGTAAATGGGACGGTCTAGCCTTCAGAGCATTTCCTGATCCGAACGTAAACAACGGCGTAACGTAAACAACGGCCGAACGTTAAACATTTAAAAAATGGCGCTTGCAACGGCTCTACTGCTCCTCCGCCCCTCACTTTTTTTTTTTTTTTTTTTTTTAAAGAAGTAGAATCAATACAAGGGCAGTTATCATTAATATACTAATAAACAAACCATTGAACAGCAGCCAGGGGGCTAAGCTTCAGGCTGTTAAGGCTGTTAAGTGAGTAGAGAATAAAGAGCACAAGTAATGTGTTTTCATAGCTTTCTTATTAAAAGTTGTCACACTCAGATGCTTTGCCTCCGCTCCTCACCTGTGCAGCCAGAGCAGAGCTCAGCAGCGGGCAGCCACACCTCCGAGCCGGCCGCAGAGCCGGGTTACCATGGCTACAGCACGGAGCTGCTACGTTCGATAGCTAGCGGCTAGGTTGCTAATAACAACAACGGTGCAGCAAAGCATCTTGGGATACGGGAGGCCGCGAAGGATAGTAGCGGTGCATCCTCCGAATGCAGGGGAAAGGAGGACGCATTTGGAGGCTGCATTTGGAGGAGCCTTCGAATTTAGACGAATTGGGACAGCCTTCGCGCAGCGCTGTGACGTAATCGGCCTTCAAATCCACCCTCCGAAGGCTGCAGACCCTGAATTGGGACACAGCTTACATTTCCTGGACTGTAAGATAGCAGAGCACAGACAGCTTCTGCTGTCAACATTTCCACATTTTCGTTTAAAGCCAAAGCATCACTATGTGGAACATTACCCTCACCTTGTAAGGAAATTTGGTCCGCTGACAGACGTCTGGACAATGCGCTTCGAGGGGAAGCATAAATTCTTTAAAAAGGCAATTCGCAATGCCCAAAATTTCAAAAATGTTGCCATGACACTTGCCACAAAACATCAAAAAGCAGCCAGTTACCATCTTGACTGTAGCTCATTTTTCAGACCATCAGTTGAGATGACAAAAGTTACCCCAGTTTTGCTTGCCTCTTTCCCTTTGAATGTTCAGAGAGCGATCGCCCAAAACATTTCAACGGCAGGATCAGTTCTTGAGGCATCAACTGTTTGTGTAGATGGGATCAAGTACCATCCAAGCATGATTCTCTCTGCTGGCTCATGTTCAGGTCTCCCTGAATTTGCCCAGATTGAAAAGATTGTTGCAGCTAACACTGAAATTCTATTTGTCTGCCACAAAATGACAGCATGGTATTGTGAGCATTTGAGATCTTACCAACTTCTCTATAGTGATGTGCCCTCTATGTGTGTGCTTAAGATGTCAGAGCTGAATGATGTCCTCCCGTTATCAGCGTACAGGGTGCAAGGAGAACTTATGGTAACATTGAGGCGATATGTTATTTGCTAAATGCCTATTATTTTCTTCCTCAGATGGCTTTGCAACCGAAATTAACCATGAGGGTTATTGTCTCTGAGGGAGATATAAGAAAGATGACCATGACAACACGACCTGACACACTTGAAGATTTGATCTCTTTTCCTCTGTCCTTCTCCTCTCCTCTCCTCTCCTCTCCTCGGTCCTTCTCTTTTCCTCTGTCCTTCTCCTCTCCCCCCTCTTCCTCTCCTCTTCTCTTTTCCTCTGTCCTTCTCCTCTCCTCTGTCCTTCTCTTTTCCTCTGTCCTTCTCCTCTCCTCTCCTCTGTCCTTCTCTTTTCCTCTGTCCTTCTCCTCTCCTCTCCCCCCTCTCCTCTCCTCTCCTCTGTCCTTCTCCTCTCCCCCCTCTCCTCTCCTCTCCTCTTTTCCTCTGTCCTTCTCCTCTCCTCTCCTCTCCTCTCCTCTCCTCTCCTCTCCTCTCCTCTCCTCTCCTCTCCTCTCCTCTGTCCTTCTCTTTTCCTCTGTCCTTCTCCTCTCCTCTGTCCTTCTCCTCTCCCCCCTCTCCTCTCCTCTCCTCTCCTCTTTTCCTCTGTCCTTCTCCTCTCCTCTCCTCTCCTCTGTCCTTCTCCTCTCCCCCCTCTCCTATCCTCTCCTCTCCTCTCCTCTGTCCTTCTCTTTTCCTCTGTCCTTCTCCTCTCCTCTGTCCTTCTCCTCTCCCCCCTCTCCTCTCCTCTCCTCTTTTCCTCTGTCCTTCTCCTCTCCTCTCCTCTCCTCTCCTCTCCTCTCCTCTCCTCTGTCCTTCTCTTTTCCTCTGTCCTTCTCCTCTCCTCTGTCCTTCTCCTCTCCCCCCTCTCCTATCCTCTCCTCTCCTCTCCTCTCCTCTCCTCTCCTCTGTCCTTCTCTTTTCCTCTGTCCTTCTCCTCTCCTCTGTCCTTCTCCTCTTCCCCCCTCTCCTATCCTCTCCTCTCCCCTGAATGATGTCCTCCCGTTATCAGCGTACAGGGTGCAAGGAGAACTTATGGTAACATTGAGGCGATATGTTATTTGCTAAATGCCTATTATTTTCTTCCTCAGATGGCTTTGCAACCGAAATTAACCATGAGGGTTATTGTCTCTGAGGGAGATATAAGAAAGATGACCATGACAACACGACCTGACACACTTGAAGATTTGATTGGCTGGCTCAAAGGCGCACTCCAAGCAAACTACAACTTTGCCTTACAATACGAAGATCCAGAATTTGACAACGCGCTGTGCAACCTTACAGATCTCACTGAGCTCCCAGAGAAGCCAACCATCAAAATCATTCCAATGATTGAGCTTACACCAATCACTGCAGAAAATGAATCATTTAGTGACACAAACAGCCAGGCAGACACCGAGATCCTGTCCAACTCCTCATTAGATAGAAGTTTGCAGTGGCCAGAGGTATTCGACATTCCCAAGTTTTCTGTAGATGTTGAGTATAGATTGCGTCAAGGTAACCTGTTGTATCTTAGGGATGGAACCTACCTCAATGTGACAAAAGAACTGAAACATGATATCCTCGAGAAACTTGCTGAGACCATGTATGCATTTACAGCATACCCAGAGAAGGAACATTTTGAAGCTTGTTGCAAAAGCTTTAGTACAAACTCACCCGTGTCTTAAAGAATCAGGGTCATCCTCTGGCTGGGAGGGGTGGAAGAATAGTGTGAAGTTCAAGATGGGTAATTATAGGACAAAAATGCGCCAGATAGGTCGAGTTGATGTCGCTGTTAACAGTGGCAAACGTGGAAGGTACACTACAGATGGTGAGCCTCCCAACAAAAACATAAAGAAGGCAAGGAAAGGGGAAATAAATTTCCTACCCGAATATCCAGAGGGGATGGATGACCACAACCTGGAAGGAGCTTGCCAGGTCCTGATCAGTGAAATGATGAAGAGAAAGCCAAACGGACCCCTCATCAAGAAGGAGATGGATGTGACGTTTGCGCTTCGGAGAAAAGAAGTTGTCATAGACAAGCCTGCCATCAGCCAAATAATACATCGTTGGCCTGCTCTTTTCACAGAAAGCCAGGTTTGTGTGACTGTTTTGAGTATTTACAAAAAATGCAGATGGCTTTCTGTGGTATAAATATAATGTTGAATAAAATTGTACATTGTTTGCTATGCTTTATGTTTCAGGTTTGTTATGAGTTCAACAGAGTGGTGGGGAAAAATCTCAGAGAGAACTTCTTTGATGCACTTGACCATTTCTCCCCAAGCCTGATGGACCTCTTCAGGAAGAAGAAGGGCCTCACTGGTCAGCTTTTGACTGAGCTCTTGCATCAGACAAAGGTGAGCTCTCCTCTCCTCTCCTCT
>NC_140928.1:28769572-28807993 GCF_045865225.1 Trachurus japonicus
TTCAAAATAAAACGACCGGAAGTGTGAAATAGACGAAACAAACGATATTTTTTTTTTTTTTCATTTTCATTTCATCTTTCTGCGGCCCGGTACCAAATGATCCACGGACCGGTACCGGTCCGCGGCCCGGTGGTTGGGGACCACTGCTCTAGACCACTGAACCAACAGACATCAGGTGCCTCTGTCTTCGGGGACTGCCGGTCATCTTGGGGGATGATCCATCTGCTTTCTTCAAGACCTCCTCTGTAAGTAACTTCATTTTTTGTAAATCCTGCAGGTGCATATTTTGTTTTCCAATTTCAGCCATTACTGTAATGAAGACTTGTCAGTCACTGATTTTCAGAATCATTTGATCAGTATTCAATGTCTCATAGACTTGAACTAATTTTATAGGGACATTTTGAACTAGAAACATTTATTAAATACATCTATCATTGATATCTCCCTCTTTTTTTCGCTGTTAGGATGCAACTGACAAGGACTCCTACAGTCAGACTCCAGTGGGAATCCTCTGCATTGGTCAAGAAAGTTCTCAGCTCAACCCATCCAGAGTGGGGATCATCTTGGAGGGGACTGTCGTATTGGATGAACTGGCAAACCTGCCTCAGGCCTTTTATGTCCTTTTCGGCCTGATTTATGCCCTGCACCTTGACTACCCCAAGTGTATGAAAAATACCTTCCACTTTGTTCAGCAGGTAATGTTCAACCTGGGTAAAAGTGGGCTGGCACCCAAAATACAAACCTTGAAAAATCAGCTCTCTGTGTAAAACAGGGTTCCGAGTAGGTAAACTACTGCTCCAGATTTTCAGTACACTTTTGTACTAACATGTTTGCTGGTGCACTGTTTGCAGTGCATGTTTTGTGGTGTTAGCACTGATTTTACAGTTCTGTTTTACAATGTCCCTTTTTGATACAGACTTGCAGCAAATAGGGTTCAAGCATACAAAAAATTGCTTCAGGACACTTTTAGGAAAGTGCTGAAAAGGTTGGGTCTGAATAAGTGTTATAACTCTGATGTATCTGCCATAGGTTAGATGTTCAACTAAATTTTCTCAATGACCAGCTTTTAAAAATTTCTAAACATTTTCCCATTTTCACTGGGGCCAGGAAAAAGTTAGCATTCTTATTGTGTGAATTACACCATCTTTGTTTAATTGTGTATTCAGACGCATTCGGTCTCTCAGAAACAAGCAGATGCTTTTAGTTGCTGATTGTCTTCTGACAATGCTCATTTTCAAATATTTTTCTGTGGTCAAGTGAGTAATTGTTAAATGTTCATTGGGACCAAACAGAGAGGTTACTAGGCTAGCTAGCTACTGTGTTCACTCACAATATATATTTTGCATTTCATAATGGAAATTTACAAAAGTTATTCTCTCTGAGAAACAAAATGCCGAGTACACTGTGGGCCTTTGCACTGTATTTATTTTTCATTAGTAATTTGTTTTAGATTTTTAATTTTTTGTTTGTTGTTTTTTTACAAAGATTATTTTTTTTGATTATGTGGAAATTTGATGCAAAACTGATACTTTTTTTTAAATAAGTGCACTGCAGACAGTGTAATGTATGACTGTCCCATTCGTTGAACATTTCTAAAATAAAAGAGAAAAAGAATATACTTGTTTTGCTTTACTTTAACTTAAGATACTGAGTGGGGTCAATGGGTAAAACAATTGATATTACAAATTATTCTAAGTTAAATCAACTTTAAATTTAGTGCATTGAACTTAAGGATAGTAAGTAGAATTGTTGGGTAAAGCAGTTGAAATTACAAATGATTTTAAGTTGCATCAACTTGGCACTTAGTGTATTGAACTTAAACTTTTTAGCTAAATGCACTCAAGTTTTCATTACACATTACTTAATTATTTTAAGTTGCATCAACTTGGCACTTAGTGTATTGAACTTAAACTTTTTAGCTAAATGCACTCAAGTTTTCATTACACATTACTTAATTATTTTAACGTAACCGGTTTCCTCAAATTTTTTAAGTAGATTCAACTTATCCGGGCTTACAGTGTACTCCAAAAGTAACTGTAGTAGCAGATTCTACATCTAACCCCGCCATCAATTCTAAAGGGGATTTATCAAATCCTGAGGTTTTTAAGCTCAGAGATGGTTTAGGACTGATGCACTTAAATATTAGAAGTATGTGTAGTCAATTCAAATTGGATCAACTGAAAATTTTAACATCAGAGACAGATACTGATATTCTAGTTCTGACTGAATCCTGGCTTAAAGATGAAATTCAGGATGCAGAAGTCTCGATAGACAATTACAACTTGTTCAGAACAGACAGAGCCAGAAGAGGAGGTGGTGTGGCTGTCTACGTCAAATCATGGTTATCTGCTGTTGTTTTAAAATCAGTCAGTATACCCAGCTGCTTCGAATTCATTGCATTGAAAATCATCCTTGCCAGCAATAACTCCCTTACTGTCATTGGTGTGTACAGACCACCCTCAGCTAGCCCCTGTGCAACCATCATGCTAGCAGATTTACTTGCACAGTATAGTAATACAGAGATGCTGGTGTTAGGTGATTTTAATTTAAATTGGTTAACATCTGATTCAGACGGTCTGAAAGATAAATGTAATAATCTGAATTTAATACAATTGATAAATGCTCCAACCAGACCACACCTTAATGATCCACTAAAGTCATCCCTGATTGACATAATTCTGTGTAACAGGAGAGACAAAATAATAAACTCTGGTGTTTTTAGTCCTGGCATCAGTGACCACTGTCCAGTAGTCTGTGTCAGAAGAACCAAAATGGAAAAATTCTGTTCTAAAATCATAGTTAAAAGAAATTTCAAACACTTCAGTGAAGCAGCTTTTCTTCGGGACCTTGCCTTGAGTAATATTTCCAAAACAGGTGAACTGTCAAATCTAGATCTGGCCCTAGATCACTTTACAAATGCTCTCTTAACAGTTGCAAATAAACATGCACCCTTTAAAAAGCATAGGGTTAAGAACAGGTCAGCCCCCTGGTTTACCACCGAACTCTCATTGTTGTTTAGAGCAAGAGAAAAGGCCTGGTCTCTAGCAAGACGCACTGGTGATCCTGCTCATTGGCTGAGTTTCAAACAACTCCGTAACAAATGCACCTCAACTATGAGAAAGGCGAAGGCTAAATTTCACATGGATTTGCTGGCTACTTCAGCCACAAACCCATCAAAATTTTGGAATGCTGTAAATACACAAAAAAACAGAGGTTCTGTCTCTGTTCCTCCTTCCATTATGTGTAATGACTGTCTCATAAACGATCCAACTGAGATTTGTGATGCTTTTAATGTACACTTTTCCTCTGTAGGAAATCAGTTTAATATGATGCATCCTAATGCTCAGCACAACAAACAGTCACTGTCTCATGTCTCCTCGAATACAGCTATGTTTGTATTACAGCCTGTTTCAATATCTGTGGTCAGAAATGCTCTTCAAGGTATTGATTGTAAGAAATCATCTGGTGAGGACAAAATAGAACCTTATTTTCTAAAACTTTCTGCTCCCCTCATTACAAACTTGGTCACATATTTGTTCAATCTCTCAATCTCTTCTGGAATAGTACCACAAATATGGAAGACCGCACAAGTAACACCACTACACAAAAATGGCGACAAATCAAATCTTAATAACTATCGGCCGATCTCCAAACTGCCATGTCTCGCAAAGATCTTAGAATCTCTAGTCAGTCACCAATTAAAATCATTCTTATCACATTACTCTGTTTTGAATCCTCACCAGTCCGGTTTCCGAGCTATGCATAGCACCGTCACCGCTATTTCATCTGTTACCAACGACATAATAAGTGCATTAGACAAAGGAAAATACTGTGCTGCTTTATTTGTGGATTTATCAAAAGCATTTGACACTGTTGACCACATCCTGCTACAAAAACGTTTATCTGATATTGGTTTCAACTCAAATTCACTTCAGTGGTTCAAGGACTATTTATCCAACAGACAACAGTCAGTGACATTGGGACATCATCATTCTTCACACCTACCCTTAACGAAAGGTGTTCCGCAGGGATCCATATTAGGACCTGTATTATTCACAATCTATATCAATGATATTACATCCACAATAACCAACTGTCACACCCATCTCTATGCTGATGATACAATTCTTTACTGTGTCTCCGATACCCCACACTCTGCCATTGAAGCCCTCCAGCAAGCCTTCAACAAACTCCAGTATTCTCTTTTCAATCTCAATTTAATTCTAAATACGGACAAAACCAAGTACATGATCTTCTCAAAATCCAGAAATACAATAAATACCAACTTATGTATCACCACTCATTCTGGACATGACATACAGAGAGTCGCTGAATACAAATATTTAGGCATCTGGCTGGATCAAAAACTTACATATAAATATCATATCGACAACCTTGCAGTTAGATTAAAACAAAAACTTGGATATTTCTATAGAAACAAATCTAACTTTCCACTAATTTATAGAAAGCGTATAATAGAGGCCGTTTTGATGCCTGTTCTGGATTACGGTGATGTCATCTACAAGCATGCATCTGCTTCTATTCTTGCCTCACTCGACTCATTATACCACTCTGCTCTCAGATTTATCACCGGATCCACTTATTCTACCCATCACTGCATACTGTATAAGAAAGTAGGATGGGCTCCTTTATCAATCAGAAGAGACATACATTACTACCTTTTTATTTATAAAGCTTTAACTGGCTTCACACCAACATATCTTAGTAATTTATTGAACTGGCCATCTCAAATTTATCCAACTCGTTCAAATGATTATCTAACACTCCAGGTTCCTCGGACGGATTCAGCTTTCGGTAGAACTGCATTCAGTTTTTCTGCTGCTCATACCTGGAACTCTCTTCAACGATCTCTGAAAATGAATTCATTTGTTACCCCAGGCCAGTTTAAAAACATGATCATAAATATGCATACTTTTGAATGCAATTGTTTTAAAAAATCCTAAAAAATTGTTGATAATGTCTGATCGTATTGCTGTTGATGTATTTTTATGATCACTGTATTTGTTATATGATTGCTGTTGATTTGTTGTGCTCTCGACGTCATTGGAAATGAGGGTTTACCCTCAATGGCTTTCGAGATCTAAATAAAGGTTAAAGAAAGAAGCTTGCTGTGATGCCACCATTAGGACAATTGTCTTGTGTTTCGTTTTGAGGACAACTGACATTTTGATCTGTCATCATCATCATCATCACCCTTGCTGGGACTCGAACCCACAGCCTCTGACACCAAGAACCAGCTCCTAACTCGCTGAGCTAATTGGCTTGTAGTGAGACCTGCTGTGTAGCTTCATTTATCCACTCAGGTGAGCCAGTGCCCGGGCAGCTGTTGTAAAGGCAGATTTCAAAAATGGTCAAAAAGTCAGAAATTATGTTATGTCGGAGGAAAAATAAGATCCAAAACAGGGCCAGTTGCGATCAAGGATCTCTTTTATTCCAACATGTAATTAGTACAAAATAATGGTATCGAATATGCTCAAAGGTTATAAAAGTTGTTCATCAAAGTTATAAGAAAAATCCCATCAGAGTATAATAATAGCTCCACAAGGCGATCAGAGTAGACTGAGCTTTGGTGCAGTAGAGTTTACGCCGCTTAGAAAAAATGGACATAAACCCGAGCCTGTTCCGGACCAGACTAAGTTGTTATCTCCTTGTCTTCGCTTTTTATTTACGATCCTCCCTTCTATTCAAATGACGGTTGACGATGATGGTTCGATTACGATCTGCCCCGCTGATTTGTTCAACTAAAATTACACGACATCACACGATGCTAATCCCCGCCTTCATGGACGTGTCTTACTATGGCACGTGTTGGGGTTCATCCCAAGTTCAGCTTCATTGGCGCCACACAGTCTTGCTGACGGGGGTTATCTTCATTACCCCCCTTGACTCCCTCTGTAGGCACCTAGACACCAAACTTACGATGCACTCCCACGAATGCGCACACACTGACGATGCACTTCCACGCATGCGTACACTCTGACCACTCCTCCCTTGCTTCCTCAGCACTCTCTTGGTTTCCTCATGCTCACCCCTCCCTTCTCTGTCTCTCTCTGCTGTATCAGAGCTCCGTGCTTTTCCTTTTTTTTTACCCAACATTCCCCCCTGTGAGACTTGCAAAGTCTCATCAAATCAAAAATGACATATAATGCATGATTACAGCAGATGATAAAGACAAAACAATCAGTAAGTAAAGAGTTTCAGTAGGTCAAAACAATATTTTTTCAATATTAACCATAGTGTGTTTACCAGAATCAGTTAAAAGCAGAGACTAAAAAAATACTAAAAACAACATGTATGATGTGAGTCAGACAGCAGTTAGTTGTGACTCATAATGCAGTAGTGGTGGCATTAAAATATTAAAAACCATCAATAAATGTTCAACTATGTATTTAATGTATTTAACCACTGTAAGTTTCACTATTTCACTATTAATAGATACACATATGTCTTCCGCAGATGTAGTTGTTGGCAAATTGGTTACATGGTACGGCAGTAGATCAAAAGAATTAGTAGGTTCTTGTCTATATGAGAATATGTCTTATTAGTAATTCTAACATAGTAACAAGTCATTAAGATACTTATGTATTTGCCTTGTCTGAGTATGACAACAGGTATATCAACAGTAAATCAGAGGGAACAGGTGTAATGTCCATCAGCATCAAAGCTCTTCTTCATGGTGTTTTCCTTCATGGCTCTGCCTTCCTGTCACAACTCGTGATTCTCGTGAGGCAATCTTTTCTTGTCCCTTAGCTGATGTAATCTCTTCATGTGTTGACCATTCTCTGTCATCAGACAGTTGTTTTTTAGTTCTTAGTTCTTAGTGCCTTCATATTGTGGCTTAGCAGTGGCGAGTGTCGACCAGTCTTTCTGCATGCTGCATTACAGCTTCTGTAGTAGTTGCATTAATCTCAGGATACACAACTATCATGGTGTAGTCGGTTGCATCTCCACTTGGATCATACGTGATGGTGCTGATATATGTAGTAGTGATTCCCAGGTAGGTGTCGGCTGCATCATGGGCGTCCCTTATACTGCGATGGAAGATATGGACTCATCAGCTGTCCCATGTACAACGATCGTGGTTGAGGTTGCATTGCCACGTCTAGACCTCAGGCTGGTTCGACTATGTATGTTCCATAGCGAGGAATCACCCCTGGCCTTGATGGCACCATGAGATGGTTCGCTGGCCTTTCCAGGTATTGCCTGCACTGGTCTTGTCTCGTAGTGGTCTGTCATGGTGTATCTGTCAGTAAGGCAAACAGAAATATAATTAATACACAGAAAAAACATATATAAGTAAAATATATCTTCTCCTAAGTCAACCTAGCTGAACTTAGGGGCTTACACTTTAATATCATATCCAAATCAAAGCAAACATATGACATTAGGGCCTTAAGTTGGTGTTTGAAAGCTGTCATATGTTATGGAGCCATGCTACTGTCTCCATTAGTTGGTCTCTCTGCGAGGTGGTATCACTGGCTCCTTCCAACTAAGGATCTGCTGCACCTTTTTCTGCAGCCATATATTGTCCTCGAAGGATCATCTGCTCTACAGCAATGGTTAGGAGGAATAAAAACTCTTACCGTCGACTTACAATGCAGTTGATGTTACCAAGATGACCTTCAGTTGTCCTTCACGTCTGGGTTGATTCTCCTTCCTTTATAAAAACCTCAACATACATCCAGTTGCCTGGCTGTAGTCTTTGGTTTGGCTCTGTGATAAGTACTTTTACCTGTTTAAAGTCCCACTCCCGCGACCCTTTTCGGCCATTTTAAAACCAGCTCATTAGCCATGCACATTAGCAATGCACCTCTGGGGGGTGGGCGGAGACTGCGCTGCTCTGCACCCGCCCAGCCACCTCCTCGCACCCCACCCCCCCGCTTGCTGACAGCTGGACATTGTACAATTACAGATTTAGCGCGTTTAACGTAAAACTCCACACTGGGATTCGATCCCAGACTGGTGCATAGTCCTTGCTCACAGTGCAAGCTGCTCTACCAGGTGAGCTATACCTATTATACCTTGACAGCTACACCGAGCTGTGAAGGCTTTCACCTCTGAGCCAGATGCAGAGCGGGGCGGGAGCTTGTAGCACTAGTGCCCTCCCCTGGAGCTGTGACACCCTCAACTCCAGTCTTCCTGAAACTGCCAGTTTGAGTCTGCCATTGGTTCACAGCAGTTTGAAGGCAGAAAAACTCTGAAATGCAATTTTGCACTTCCTTCTCTGCTGATAAGTGCTCTAACACAAGAAAAATGCCACAGGAACATGTGAAAAGCTCAAAAAACACGATTTTCACGGGAGTGGGTCTTTAAATAAAACTTTGTGGATTCTAGTATTAGTGCCAAAGGCAAAGCATCTTATCAAATTCAGCCGTGTTTACTGTCAACTATTATTCTAAACAGTTTGGATTTCACTATTGACTGAACTGATGGTGTTTGGCATACCAAACCTCGGAACCACTTCTGTACACCAGAACTTGGTTACTGACTTACAGTATGACCTGGTGCTTTTGTTGATACTGCTTCTACTCATCTACAAAAATTACATTTCAATCATGTCAACAAAATCTACCATAATATGATGAAATGGACCATCACATGATGGTATCTGCGCATAGGCGCCGAAAAAACTTTTCGCGTATTATATTTAGTGCAAACTTCTACATTCTTGTAGTCTTCCATCCACTGTTTCCACCAAAAATGGGGACAACCAGTAGGTGTCTGATTGCTTCCCCCCTGGCGCAGTGGTCCTGACCATGCGCCATCCTAACCGTACACATAAGAAAAAACAGTGGAAGAACAAAATGATCTGCTTGATTTCGCCGCAAACTCTTGTCTGGTCATCAGTATTTTCATAATAGTACGCCTTTTGATCTACACAATCTTTTCTGTGGTAAATTACTATCCCGTGCTTGGATGAGAGAAAAGATAGTTGTTGAGGGTTCACTGCCTGCAATGTGTGATTTTGCTATAAATCATCACATGTATGCATGCATAACATCATATGTCACCTGTACACAGTCATGAGGAGTTCCATCTACTGGTGTGACCTGCTGGATTTACTGTATTGCACAAGTTCTGGGCTAGTTAACAATGCACATGTACAGTAAATTATCACCAATTTATGTATAAGGCTGCCAAGCCTTGGTTACAAGGTGGCAGTCTGATTTCAATGTTGTCTAGCTTTATGCTGCAGTATGTAAGTGGTTGCTTTCCTGTTTTAACATTTGGAAAGTTGCTTCAGTCGCATCATACAAATGTAGCTTTGTGATATAATTTTTTGAACTGCTGCTCTAATAAGAGCATGCATGGGTGACGTTTTTCATCATTGTCACACTAATCCATGAACGACTGTATTCTGCCATTCTCAGAGATGAAAGTACTTCTACAATGTGGTTTTGATTACCTTGTGACCTCCTTTAGCTAAAGCATTTAAACATTTACAAAGTATTTTTATATTGTTCTTTAGTGGTAGCCTGACAAGCCAGACTATATCATTAACATGTCTAGTCTGGCAACGACCGGAAGACCTCGGAGTCGGCTCAATCCAGGGGGTGAGATGAAGGCTGTCTTTCAAACTGCCTCTGCACGCAATAGGGTAGCGCTACGACTAATCAGAGCAAAGAGCAGGATGATTGTAGTATATAGTGCCGCGCACTTATACTAGTGTGATGAGGCTGGAGCAGAGTGAAGTGTGTGCGGCCGGAAGTCTAGGTTAGTAACATGAACATGAAGGCAGACTAGGCTGTATGCAGTGTCATGTGAGTCAACAATAAAGCCTGCTGTTGTTAAACCAGAGCCTGAAGTTACGGCGTCCAGATATACACCACCCGGTCATCATAAGGTTATTACATGGTGTCAGAAGTCGGTCCGGTTCATCTTTCTGCCGAAGCTGACGACCGTCGGAGCTACCGCTAGCCACGGTGCTAAAGCTAACAGAAGCTAAGCTACGGCGGACATCGGCGGGGGAGTTATCGCGGCTCGGCATGGATCAGTTCAGATTGCCGTCACCTCTGGTGCTGACGGGCAACTTGGGAGAGAACTGGAGACGATGGGAACAGCGCTTCCAAATCTACATGACCGCGAGTGGCGCAGATGGTAAGGATGAGAAGGTCCAAGTAGCCATACTGCTGCACGCACTGGGAGAAGAGGCTCTCGACGTGTACAATACATTTGATATCTCACAGGATGATAAAGCAACAGTAGAAGACATCATAGATGCTTTCAGATCCTATTGTTTGCCTAAGAAAAATACAGTTTTTGAAAGATATCAGTTTTGGGCCCACCCAATGGCAGAATCCATCACAATAGAGAAATATGTGATTGAGCTCAGACAAAAGAGCAAAGACTGTGAATTTGGATCTCATGAAAATGACATGATTAGAGACAAGATCGTGTTCAGCATGTATGACCAACGACTCAAAGAGAGACTTTTAAGAGAACCAAATCTCACATTGGAAAAGGCCATAGACACATGTCGTGCTACTGAGACTGCCAAGGCTCAAATTCAAGCCATGGGTGCAGCTAACCAGGAGAGAGCTGTACATGCTGTACACAAACAAAGACAAAAAGACAGTCAACAGTGGAGTAAAGGACGGAAACAGTCTCCTCAATATTCTCAAAGCAACGGCCAAAAGAACACGTGCTCTAAATGTGGAAAATCGCACCAGCCGCAGCAGTGTCCAGCATATGGAGCAACCTGCAACAAATGTGGTAAGCTAAACCACTACGCAAAGGTGTGTAGATCAAACAAAACACAAGTAAACAAAAAAGTGCATGAGTTGGATCCTGGAATTGATACACTGTTTATGGGCACGGTAGACATTAATCAGCTGGACTCAAAAGAAGAAAAGTCCTGGTACTCAAAGATATGTGTGAACAATGTGACTGTTGAGTTCAAGTTGGACACCGGTGCACAGGCCAACGTCCTGCCACTGAAGATTTTCATGTCCATGAAAAGAAAAGCTAGGCATAACACAAGAACATGTCTGCAGCTTGAGCCGACAAAGACGGTGTTGGTAGCATATGGAGGGATGAAACTAAAGCCAGAAGGCACACTTACACTCAAATGCTCCACACCTAAGGCCCAAGCAAATCTAACATTCTTTGTATCCAGGCACTCTTCTGTACCTATCTTGGGGAAGGAGGCGTGTGAAGTCCTGTGTCTGGTTAAGAGGATGGACATGGACACAGTGGACGTGAGCAGTCCAACAACGAAAGAGGAGCTGATTGCTCAACACTCTACAGTTTTTGAAGGACTAGGTGAGTTTGCTGGTGACTATCACATCCACACAGACCCCACTGTCACGCCAGTCATTCATGGATGCAGGAAAATACCCCTGGCTGTAACTGACAGACTTAAAACTACTCTTGAAGACCTACTACAGGCTGATGTGATAGCAAAAGTGACAGAACCAACGCCATGGGTGAACAGCTTGGTTATAACGGAAAAAAAGGATAAAAAGAAACTACGAGTTTGTTTGGATCCCAGCGATCTAAATAAAGCCATTCTGAGACAACATTACTCCATACCTACAACAGATGAGGTCCTGAGCAGACTTGCTGGTAAAAAGATTTTCACTGTGCTAGATGAAAAGGATGGCTACTGGCAAATAAAGCTAGATAAGGAGTCATCTCTGCTCTGCACATTCAACACTCCATGGGGGAGATACCGGTTCAAGCGTCTGCCATTTGGGATCAGGTCTGCAAGCGAGGTTTTCCAGCAACGCAACTGTGAGACTTTTGGAGACATTCAAGATGTTTACATCATAGCTGACGACATGATCATCGCTGCCTCCACAGAGAAGGAGCATGACGAGATACTGCAGAAGGTGATGGCTCGAGCAAAAGAGGCCAACGTCAAATTCAACAGAGAAAAACTACAGTACAAGGTCAGCAGTGTGAACTACATGGGGCACGTGGTCACCGCAGAGGGTGTCAAAGCTGACAGCTCAAAAGTCAAAGCCATCGCTGAGATGCCCCCACCCACTGATAAAGCAGGGCTGCAGAGAATGCTGGGAATGACAAAATACCTAGCACAATATATCCCCAGCGAAGCCACGATCACAGCATCACTGAGACAATTGCTGCGAAAAGACAGTGTGTGGCAATGGCACCATGAGCATGATGAGGCAGTGAGGAAACTCAAGGATGCTCTCATAAATGCACCTGTGCTCAGGTTCTTTGATCCGGGGAAACAACTCGTCATACAGGCTGATGCATCCAAGGATGGTTTGGGGGCGTGTCTTTTACAAGAGGGCCGCCCAATAGCATATGCCTCGAGAGCATTGACTGAGACGGAAAAGAACTATGCACAAATTGAAAAAGAACTTTTGGCCATTGTCTTCTCTGTCAGGAAGTTTCATCAGTATGTGTATGGTGTGAGAGTCGATGTTCAGTCAGATCACAAGCCACTGGAAAACATCCTCAGAAAGCCGCTTGGAGCAGCTCCCTCCAGATTGCAGCGGATGCTACTTCAGCTTCAGCGGTATGATTTAAATGTCATCTACACACCAGGTAAAGAACTCCTGATCGCAGACACGCTCTCACGAGCAGTCACACAAGAACAACACACATCAGCAGATGACATCACTGATGAGAAGGTTGTTTATGTTTTGGAGCCTACAGAGACCCTTAGCACTGAGACTCTTGAGAGACTTAAGAATGAAACACAGAAAGATGAGACACTACAGCTATTACAAGACACACACAGACACGGCTGGCCACGACACAGGAAACAGTTAAATGTGCGCCTGATAAAGTACTGGCCAATCAGACACACAGTGGCAGTGAGAGAAGGAGTGATGTTTGCAGGGGACAGGATTATACTTCCAGGCACAATGAGGGAAGAAATGCTACAGAAGCTACACGTAGCACATCAAGGGATGCAGCGGACCAAAGCACTGGCCAGAAAGCACTTTTACTGGCCAGGGATGACAAGAGAAATAGAACAAATGGTCGAAGCCTGTGGAACTTGCCAACAGTTTCAGCCCAGAAACCAGAAAGAGCCACTGATTCCCCACGACATCCCTGAGATCCCTTGGCTCAAAGTTGGCGCAGACATCTTTGAAATTAAAGGTCAGTCATTCCTGTTGATAGTGGACTACCTCTCAAAATATCCTGAGGTTCTGAACATTAAGGACAAATCATCACACACAGTCATCAACAAGATGAGAGCAGTGTTTTCCAGATTTGGAATACCAAAAGAGATTGTGTGTGACCATGTTCCATTTGCAAGTCAGGAAATGAGAAACTTTGCATCATTATGGGGCATAAAGATCACTCACTCCAGTCCAGGCTATGCACAATCTAATGGACTCGCCGAGAGAACAGTAAAGACAGTGAAACACATGCTAAAGAAAGCTCAACTGACAAACACTGACCCTCATCTTGCACTCCTCACCTTGAGAAACACTCCTGTGACAGGTTTGCAGTATTCCCCAGCACAACTGCTCATGGGCAGAGTCCTCAGAAGCACTTTTCCGAGTTCCAGCGCGATTCTGCAACCAGCTGTTCCACAGGATGCACACTCGACTCTTCAACTTCTACACAAGAAGCAACAACAGTACTATAACAGAGGAACAAAGACTCTTCCAGTGTTGCAACCAGGTAGCACTGTTCACATGGAAACGACGCATGGTTGGCGTCCGGCTGTTGTCACTACACAAAGAGAGGAACCACGCTCCTACGACATAGTGACATCTTCTGGACAGAAATACAGACGCAACAGGCGCCATCTGAGGAAAACACCACTCATCACCCAGACGGACTCACAATCAGACATGCTGGATGATGAGCACACCAGCACACCTGGCGCGGATACAGTAGTGAACACTGATATTCTGCCATCCACACCCAAACCTGTTCAGACCAAGAGTGGTCGTATTGTTCGACCACCTGAGAGGTTCAAAGACTTCATTGTGGCACATCAGTGAAGTATGGTGGACAGTCATGATGAAAGATTTTGAGATGTTCTGTTCTGTTGTATTAAAAAAAAAAAAAAAAAAAAAACAGAAAAAGAAAAGACAAGAATGTGGATGATACGTTGTAATCAGAAGTATTTGAAATGTAATGTTTGAACATTGTGAACAAGTTATTCTGTTCTTAGCACAGTAAAGGTAATGTGTTCTTATGCTGCTGCGTAGTCAGGGCCATGTTGGTATTAGGGACAGAAACTGAAATATAATTTGTAATTCCAGTGAACAGTAAGTTCATGAGTCTGTGTTTATAAGTAATTGTGCAAGCTGTAAGATTACAGTGTTGATACAAGTTAAGTCATAGTTGTCAGTTACATTCTGCAGTGCTGAAGTATAGCTTTCATGTTAAGAAAGAGGGATGTAGTATATAGTGCCGCGCACTTATACTAGTGTGATGAGGCTGGAGCAGAGTGAAGTGTGTGCGGCCGGAAGTCTAGGTTAGTAACATGAACATGAAGGCAGACTAGGCTGTATGCAGTGTCATGTGAGTCAACAATAAAGCCTGCTGTTGTTAAACCAGAGCCTGAAGTTACGGCGTCCAGATATACACCACCCGGTCATCATAAGGTTATTACAATGATGTTAGCCTGACAAGCCAATTAAAATCTATGTCGTCATCGCGTTAAGCCCGCCCAACGATTCTCTAAACAGATAGAGCGCTGTGATTGGTGAACACAAGCGGTGTTCGAGACTCAAAAAGTTCCTATGGCTCGTTTCTAGACCCACCTATATTTGCTGCTGCTAGGGTGCGTCTAGATTTCTAGGCTACTTTAGTGGGGCTGCAAACCAACAAATCATCTATATATTGAAGGATTTAGCTATCTAAATCTAAGTGTTGTAGGTCTTGGGTCAGTACTTTGTTAAACAAAGATGGACTTTCTACATACCCTTGTGGCAGTCTGGTATATGTATACTGCGGCCCTTTGTAGGTAAATGCAAAAATGTTTTGAAAATCTGGGTGAATAGGAACACTAAAAAATGCAGAACACAAATCATCTACTGTAAACCATTTACTGTAGATTAGTGCTACACGATTAATCTAATCATAATCGCAAATCACAATATTATCTACCATAATCGCAATCGCACATTTTTTATCAAATTGTGCAGCACTACTGTAGGTGGTAGGCTATATGTAAGAATAAGGTGTAAGGATCTGGGACGATGGGAGTTTTAGATCCTACAACAGAGTTGACAGCTTGTAAATCATGTACTAGTCTATAATCATTAAACCGTGGTTTTCTGATTGGAAAATTAGTATGTTTTACATACAGTCTTTGTTTTTTACCAACACTCCAGCTTTTAACAGCCGTGCGACTGTTGGCTTAATACCTTCAATGGCATGTTGCTTCAGTGGATAGTGTCTTTGGTTTGGATGGTGAGCTCCAGGCTTTATCTTGATGCTTGTTGGAAGACTTCACCTTTTTTCTTTTTTTTTTTTTCTTTTTCTGTTTTGTGTCGATTTTTACTTTCGTGTAGACATTAAATTTCTCAGTTGCTGGTCCAATAAAATTTTCTTTGTCATTTCCTCTTCATTTTTTCTTCTAGGGATATTATGCTCAAGTAGTCTCTGGGAATTTCTTGACCTTGAATTGTCACTGACAGTGGTCTCATCTTGTGATTGAGTGGAGAGTGGTGACACGGTAGTCACCCTCCTGGTTCCACAATTGCCAATATTTAGCGTCTGTCCGTTGTCTTGTGGGACAGTCTCTGCATCAATGTCCTGGTTGTTGACATCGCCAACATAGTTCATCATAAGATGTGTCGTCATAATCTCCCTCATAAAACTGAATTTGTTGATATAATCTCTTTTGGTATCTCGTCAGGGCTCCTCTTTGCGCTGGTCTCCATCTTCTTGGAGGATTCGTTCTGATATCCTCCACTTGCTGTGTAATGCACATATATAAATGGTGCACTTGGTCTTCCTGCAGCCGCTGGATTTGACAATGGAGAGTTGGTGACTTGTGTGGTGGCTTGGGTTGCAGGTGGTTGTGTTTCTGTTACTACTGACTGTGGTGGGCTTGATTGGGTCACTGTCACTACTGGAGCTTGTGTGTCTTCCTTATCCTTCTTCTGCTTGGTGGGTTCACCAAGCTGCTGCTGGGCTAGTTTGTTTAGCTGTTCATTCTTTTCTTCTGCCATTTGCTTTCTAATCACATGCATTAATAGGGATTCCATATTCCCTAGTACCATCTTCACACCTGCTGTACATTCTTCTAGCTTCCTGATCCACTTGTGCGCTCCTTCAGTGAGGTCTGGCAGTCTGCCAGCCAGGCCAATCATATCCATAAAGGACAATGATTCACGCTTGGTTTGTCCACTGGCTCTCGTTGATGGACACACTGAAGTTGCTACTTCTTCATCCTCCTGTTGGTCGTTTGGAGTCCGGAAGTCCAAATCTCGTGGGCCCAATCTTTTCCATTTTGCATTTGCAATGGTTCGCTCTTCATTTGCCTTGCATTCAT
Organism: Trachurus japonicus; assembly: GCF_045865225.1. Taxonomy (NCBI): domain Eukaryota; kingdom Metazoa; phylum Chordata; class Actinopteri; order Carangiformes; family Carangidae; genus Trachurus; species Trachurus japonicus. Next base: position 28,786,035 of record NC_140928.1, read on the forward strand.
CTCCTTTGCTCCCGCCTCTTCTCCATTCTTCAATAACTTTCGTAATACTTTCTTAAATTCTTCTTCATCTTCATCCAGCTGCTGTATCGTCCTGTTTACATCAGTTTGTGACATCATGGCCCTTTTTTTCTGCTCTACCAGCTGAGCTTAGGCTGTATCCTTGTGTCAGTTTTTTGGAGTGATCTTTGGTTCAGGTGAGAGGGTTCTTGAGGTGTTGTTGATCATTGGCTCTTCAGGGTCATATGGTGGCGGTGATGAGTTTATTGTCCACATGGGAGTCGTCAGAACTTTTTCTTCTTTTGCTCCCACAACCCCTGCCTGTGTTTCAACTCCATCAGGGAAATTTTTCTCATTGGTGATATCAACAGGCGTGGACACAGGGTTTGTTGTTGCCATAGTCCTTCTTGTCCAAACCACTGCAGCACTTCTCTCTCTTTTGTTTGCTTGTATTCTCTGTTGTCATTGGAGTCTTTTGCTGCACAATGTTTGATGTCGACTGCCACTTCATCACAACATTTTCAATGAAGGTTCCAGCTGTAGGCCACTATGCCTCTCTAGACGTTCTCCTATGGCTTTTTACCATACTTTTTTTTTTTTAACTTGCATCTCATCTTTTTTGGTGCTGTCTCTGTATTCCCTCCATTGGGATCAACATCCCATAGTCTTTTTCCTCAGTTCTGCTCCTATGCTTAACTATCTTCGCTGTGTCTCTATTTGCTTTGGTTTGTTGAGTGTGTTTCTTAGTTAGATTTGCGCCTTGTATATCCACTACTGTTGCCACTTACTGTGGTTTTAACTTTAGATGGCCTAAATTGTGTCTTTTATTTTTATTATTTAATATTGTTACTTATAATAGTTTATTTATCAGTAATATTTTCTTCCTTCTTATTTTATGTTATTGTGATAACAGTGGCATGTGTTTTTTATTATTATTATTTTTATATTGGATTTAAATGTTTAACTTTAAGTTTCTCTCTCTCTCTCTCTCTCTCTCTCTCTCTCTCTGTCCAACTTGTGTGTGTCGTTATCAGTTCCCCAATTAGCTCTCCTAGGGATGGCAGTACACAGAGTAGAGTGGATTTATGGTACTTTCCAGACTATCTTGGTACTCCCCCACAGGCCTCTGTTGGCCCGCTTACACAGCAGCTCAGGGAACTTTTCTGTGACTGTGCCAGATTTAGTAAATAATGTTAGATGTCAGTTTTATTATTTTAACTTAATTTTATTTTCTATATTACTATTAAATGTGCTTTCGTCCTAGATGTATTTTATATTCTCTTTGTTAAAAAAAAATGCTTTAATGTTAGCACTGTCAATTCACCACAGTTTTCTCTTTTTACTCCAGTTACTGTGTTTCAACCATCCTCCAAATTACCTCAGTAAGAAACACTACGAACATTAAGCCTGTCAGTATTCCTAGGAAAGCACATCCTAGTTCAGTTTGTTCATACAAATTCTCTAATGACTCTATTTTGTCAGATTTACACATACACTCACACACACATAGGCCTACACACATACAGTATATATACGTTGTCTAGTTCTATATTACTACTCACTATTAATGCAGTTTACACAAGCTGGTTAACATATAGATATATATACACTATTTACAACCGTGCACGAAGTATAGTACCTCACGTACTATATTGGTCAGCAGTCCTCCCAATCACCATGAGAGCGGGATCCTCAGAGATTTAAACTTAGTACCTCAAGTACTATACACTCTGATCAGCAGTCCTCTCAATCACCATGAGAGCTGGATCATCAGAGATTTTCACATTCAGCACCTATTGTACTGCTCTGCTCAACAGACCTCTCAATCACCATGAGAGCTGGCTTATCAGAGATTCTCTAAATTCAGTACCTGTTGTACTGCTCTGCTCAACAGACCTCTCATTTACCATGAGAGCTGGCTTATCAGAGTTTCTCTAAATTCAGCACTTATTGTACTGCTCTGCTCAACAGACCTCTCATTTACCATGAGAGCTGGCTTATCAGAGTTTCTCTAAATTCAGCACTTATTGTACTGCTCTGCTCAACAGACCTCTCATTTACCATGAGAGCTGGCTTATCAGAGTTTCTCTAAATTCAGCACTTATTGTACTGCTCTGCTCAACAGACCTCTCATTCACCATGAGAGCTGGCTTATCAGAGTTTCTCTAAATTCCCTTATTCAGGTTAGCAGACCTCTCGATGTCTTGAGAGCGGTATCATCAGAATTTAACCTGGAACTTCCCCCCCACTTTGGTATTTTAGATTTATAGCACGCTGCCACTTCGATTAGTGAGAAGAATTTCACTCAGATCTTAACATAGCCGCATGCAAAGCAGTCCATGCCAGTCCAGCAAAAAACCCCAAACAGACTAATAGCCACAATCCAATCACCACATTCAGTGTTGTCTCATTCATTCACTCCGCACCATGGTTTTCTTTTTCTTTTCTTTTTTTCTCTTTTTCCAAACATGCACTAACTTATCTTCAATTTTATATATCCACAGACACAGATTCTAGACAGTGGTTCAGAACAGATAACATACAGATGGAGAGGTTAAAAGACATACAAAACATGGAATCTGCACCAAAGCTCAGTCAGTTGTATTTACGACCTAAGGTTTGGGAGTTAACAACAATTTACAGCTAGGTTCTTTAGGGGCAAGCTTATATTTTCTGAGTTATCTTACCTTTGCGGAGACCTGCACTCAGTCACACAAATTTGAGCAGAAAATTAACTGCTTTACCTTTAATTTGTGGCCACAAGTGTGATGAGTTACAGGTTGTCCACCCCAGCACGTCCTCAGCTGCTTGCAATCCCTCCTGGCTAGCTCGCCAATTATGTCGGAGGAAAAATAAGATCCAAAACAGGGCCAGTTGCGATCAAGGATCTCTTTTATTCCAACATGTAATTAGTACAAAATAATGGTATCGAATATGCTCAAAGGTTATAAAAGTTGTTCATCAAAGTTATAAGAAAAATCCCATCAGAGTATAATAATAGCTCCACAAGGCGATCAGAGTAGACTGAGCTTTGGTGCAGTAGAGTTTAGCCGCTTAGAAAAAATGGACATAAACCCGAGCCTGTTCCGGACCAGACTAAGTTGTTATCTCCTTGTCTTCACTTTTTATTTACGATCCTCCCTTCTATTCAAATGACGGTTGACGATGATGGTTCGACTACGATCTGCCCCGCTGATTTGTTCAACTAAAATTACACGACATCACACGATGCTAATCCCCGCCTTCATGGACGTGTCTTACTATGGCACGTGTTGGGGTTCATCCCAAGTTCAGCTTCATTGGCGCCACACAGTCTTGCTGACGGGGGTTATCTTCATTACCCCCTTGACTCCCTCTGTAGGCACCTAGACACCAAACTTACGATGCACTCCCACGCATGCGCACACACTGACGATGCACTTCCACGCATGCGTACACTCTGACCACTCCTCCCTTGCTTCCTCAGCACTCTCTTGGTTTCCTCATGCTCACCCCTCCCTTCTCTGTCTCTCTCTGCTGTATCAGAGCTCCGTGCTTTTCCTTTTTTTTTACCCAACATTTATCTAAACAAAAATCTGTTAATACATAAATTGCATTTAGACAGCAAAACAGTTTGAGGTCATGTGACATTTTGATCTGTCATCATCATCATAATCATCATCATCATCACCCTTGCTGGGTCTTGAACCCACAACCTCTGACACCAAGAACCAGCTCCTAACTCACTGAGCTAATTGGCTGGTAGTGAGACCTGCTGTGTAGCTTCATTTATCCACTCAGGTGAGTCAGTGCCCGGGCAGCTGTTGTGATGAAATGGTCAAAATTTCAGAAATTCAGTCATCTAAACAAAAATCTGATAATACATAAATTGCATCTTGACAGCATGAAAATGTTGGTGATTTGTTTTTAATGATAAGTGTTTTGCTTCATAAGAGAAAATCTGATGTTTAAAAATTCCACACTCACATTGATTGCAGTTGTTCCCATGAGAGCAGAATTCAAAATGTTCTCAAAAATTCAGTTTTTGAATTAAAATTCTGATATTTGCCAAACTTCATTAACCATGACTCCAAAATATTCTCTTTTTTTTTTCAGGAAGTTTGAAAATGTATTTAGCAAGAATTTGATGGTATATGTTTACAGTAGTGTTTACAGTCAAACGTTTTCATGCACTGTAGGCTCAATTTTTGCTTAATCAAACATCCGAGAAACAAGTTTTGTGGAGGACGGTCTGGAGATGCTCTGTAGCAAGTTTGGTGACAATTGAGCAAAAATTGTGGGAGGAGATACATTTTAAAAGTTTTACAGTTATTGAAAAAAACAGAGTGATGGACTTCATAATTTGTAATGAGTTTAAGTGGACAAAAGTTTCAGCAGTATTGAGGCTACATTGTGGTGAAGTTTCATTCACTGTAGCATCTACCGTTGGTTTGGTAGGAATTTTTAAAGTTTTTAAATTTAAACGCTTATTGTGCCCCCCCTAGGAGGGGGGGGGCACATGTCCTTGGAGTTGAGTGAATCTGGCATGGGGTCGGATGTTTCTGTGAAGTTTGGTGAGTTTTCGCCCATGGGAAGTATGACTTCCTTGGAAGAAGAAAGAAAGAATTATAGCTGCTGCGCAGCGATGGGTCGGGTCCGGGCTACTTTTGGGCAAATTTAGGCAATTCTGAGCAACAAACAGGAGAATAGGAAGACAAGACAGTTGACCTTATAATGTTCACTTTGCATCAGTTGAGGATTGAACCCACAACCTTGGGAACCAAAGACCATTGTCTATCGCACTGAGCTAATTAGTGTGAATGCTGGAAGCATTCACACTATTGTTATTCGGTTCGGCCATTTTCTGCCTTTCTTCGTCATGTAACTAGTCCTTCATACTTTGTGCTATTTCAACAATTCAAATATCAAAATGTTCAGCCTTTTCGGGACAGGTGTGCTATGTCTTTTCTCTTCTCAACTATTCATACTTTTTGCAATATTCAACTATTTCTGATTTTTTTTTCCCCATAGAGAATGCATTGGAACAGTCTTGAAACTCTTCAAATCTTCTTACTTCTTTCAGCCTTTAAAGCGTCCACATACTTTCAGCTAGAGACTTCATTCAAATTCTGAGCTGTAGACAAACTTCTAATGTATTCATCCTGTATTTACAACTTTTTCATAGCTTGCACCGTTTTTGAGATAAATCCTTTAAAAGCACATGAGGATTTCTGACAAATTTCACACTTTTCAATGAGTGTGTATGGGGTTGGGTCAGAGTGAGTGACATCATCGTTAGAGTGAGAGGGATCGAAAAAACATTCAGGATTTTTTCTGGATAAATTGCCAGCACGGCCACAAATTAAACTCTAGACATATGATTTCCTCACCGGTTTGTAGCCACACTTGTCGTGTCTCATTTAATGTGTTCAAAACAGCAGACAGACTTACAGAATTGTCTCTATGAGCCTAATTGTGCAGCTAGATCCGCTCCAGTGGCTCATCCACTTCAATATAAAAGTAGGAGCTGATTTTTTTAGAAAAGCAGAAATGCCCCCCTTTTCTACCTTGCGACCCTGAGAAAAGTTTTTGCCCTACAAACATTTAATGCACATCAATGTGCTCAGGAAGGTCTGCTTGCCCAGATGGTCAGGAGGACCACATTCTGATAAGAGTTACGGTTCTCTTTTTCTGGGCTGTTTTGGGAAGCTGCTCAGAGCTCAAATCTCTCTGCTCTGCTCTGCTCTGTGTGCAGTTGGTCCAGCTGTAGGGGCCAGCTCGTTATCAAAGTCTACAGTGCAGGTGCAGCCTGGCCGCTCGTTAAGATGTTTTTAAACACAGCCCCACACACACACATGATAAACCAGACTGACAGAGGATGTCCACGCACAAACACAGGCATCACACTCACACAGACAGACACACACAGACACTCACACACAGTCACACATGCACACATACACAAACAGACAAACACACAAACACAACACTGTTCCACACAGTAAAATGTAAGCATGGTAGTCGCCATGGTAACTTCTGAGGGCAGGATGCCAATCAATCAGATCATTAGGGAGAGAGGAGTTCTGTGGCTTTCTGCACATGTACACACAGAGAGACCGTCAGACTCACACATCCAGACACACACACACACACACACACACACACACACACACACACACAGGTTTTCAGCTCAAATTCATCAGCCTCTCAATTATTTTATACTTTTGATGTAAACATCTCCAACAATTAATTTTTTTCTCATGAATCTATCTATCTATCTATCTATCTATCTATCTATCTATCTATCTATCTATCTATCTATCTATCTATCTATCTATCTATCTATCTATCCCCCTCCCTATTTTTAACCCCTCTGTCTCCTTTTTTTCTTTCTTTCTTTCTTCTACTCCTTCATTTGTATTTTACGTAACTTTTTCTATCCTTCCCTCTCTATCCATCCATCCATCCATCCATCCATCCATCCATCCATCCATCTACCTCTTTCTATCTATCATCCCCCTCTCTCTTTTTCTTTCTTTCTTTCTTTCTTTCTTTCTTTCTTTCTTTCTTTCTTTCTTTCTTTCTTTCTTTCTTTCTTTCCTTCTTTCTTTCACTCACTCCATTTCTGTCTTTTTACTTCTTTGTTTGTTTGATTGTTTCTTTCTTTCTTTCTATTCCTTTTCTCTTCCTTTGTTTTTACTCCATTTCTTTCTTTCTTTCTTTCACTCCATTTCTGTTTGTTTACTTCTTTGTTTGTTTGATTCTTTCTTTCTTTCTTTCTACTCCTTTTCTCTTCCTTTGTTTTTACTCCATTTCTTTCTTTCTTTCTTTCTTTCTTTCTTTCTTTCTTTCTTTCTTTCTTTCTTTCTTTCTTTCTTTCTTTCTTTCTTTCTTTCTTTCACTCCATTTCTGTCTTTTTACTTCTTTGTTTGTTTGATTCTTTCTTTCTTTCTTCCTTTCTTTCTTTCTTTCTTTCTTTCTTTCTTTCTTTCTTTCTTTCTTTCTTTCTTTCTTTCTTTCTTTCTTTCTGTCCTTTTCTTTTTTCTCTCTTGTTTCAATCTTTCTTCCTTTCTTTCTTTCTTTCAACAATTTCTTCAGCTCATTCAGCATTGCTGGAAGCATTCACACCATTTCCATTCTTGGAAATGTTTTTTCTAGTTGACAAGTGTCATGCAACAGTGGCTTCACAAAGTGAGCCATTCACTGTTGTGTAGGCAGATTTGAAACCATAGTAAAAAGAAAAATCAGTTTTTGAGATAAAATAATGATATGTATTTGTCAAACATCTACTATGAGTCTAAGATGTTAGGAGCCTTCGCACATGGTCCAGTCCAAGCTATTTGGAATTTTAAATTTAGAGGCTTGCTGTGATGCCACCATTAGGACAATTGTCTTGTGTTTCGTGTTGAGGACATCTGACATATCGATTTGTCATCATCATCATCACCCTTGCTGGGTCTCGAACCCACAGCCTCTGACACCAAGAACCAGCTCCTAACTCGCTGACTTTGATGTTAACTCATTGAGTGCCGCGCTCCTTTCCAAAGTTTTAGTCAAGTGTACCGGCAAATTAGACCATATTTGACTTTTTATTTTAGAGCCATAGTGTATTCTATATTATTGCCACCAACACATACTGTAGCTCATTTGAAAGGTTTAATTTTATCCTTCAAATGGCCACAAACCGTTTGTTTCTACGTGCCTCCGTTCCTGAGAAAAGTCAAGCTAAACATGGCTGGGTTTCACCAAAATCCCTCCTTTTTTTCTAGAAAAGGAGATAGAGCGTCTTTTATGAAAGGTGCGCTGTTTGTGCCTGTCGCTCTTCTCACACTCGCATTTCTGGATCAAAGGGCTCGTATAAGATAAATATACACAACAATTGTTGTTCTATTCACAAAACCACCATCGGGGGCGGGGGGGGGCGCCACTAAACAACAATAACACAGACGCACCGTGCCGTGTCACAGCCTCTCGCCGCGGAACGTGAGGCTCTGCCGGCCACAGCAGCTCGCGAACACCGGTCCCGCCGGTGGTCGCGGTCCGTCTGTGGTACGGGTCGGTGGTGCCGGTCTGCTTTGGTCCAGAGACCATCAGATTTTACCGCGGGAGGACTTTGGGGAGGACACGGTGTTGCTCCAGATGAAGACCGGGCGGGACAGTGGGCTGAGAGCTTCCTGGTTCAGCTCCCAGCTGCTGCAGCCTCGCGGGTGAGAGCAGAGCAGCTGCTGCATCCACATGCAGAACTCCGTTTGCAGAAGCTGAGTTATGATAAAAACTTCCAGATCATGAGCTGTCATGTGACTTTGATCGTCATCTATTTCAGTTCTCCTCGTCGTAGAGTCCCCATATTTACATATAATGTGTATTAAAGTGTCTATTTTCATAATTTAAAAAAAAAGCAAAAAACGAAAAATTTCGTTTTTGGCACTCAACGCATGGGAACGAAAAACGAGAAATTACGTGGTTGGCACTCAATGAGTTAATATGGATGCTGAGCTGCTACAGTGGGTACTAGTTTCAAATGGACATTTCACTCATGGAAAGCGTGATTCACGTGTTGCGTGAAATTGTAGGTCACACTGTAGCCACTAGGTGGAAGCATCGTACTGAAATGCAGCTCAAAAGATTTTGGGATGATTCCAAGTTTGACCACAAGCTGCAATGGAGAGTGGCGCTGTTCATAGGCCATAGGCTACTTAATTTGCAGCTGTGGTCGAGAGAGCTAGAGAGTGAATGGAGAGAGGGACCGCTATGCCGGTGAATCAGATCAATGTTGTTTTTGAATTGTTTCACAGTGGTTGCGTTCAACAGGATCAGTGGTTCTCAACCTTTTGGGAGTCTGGCCTCTCAAATGGCCTCAGTCACCAGCCAGGCAGCAGTTGTCAAGATAGATTTCAAAAACTGTCAAAATGTCAGAAATACTAGAACACCTCTACCTCTAACAATCAATGCATTTCTGCATGAAATGACAGGACACATACAGTGTATAGATAGATTTCACTTTTATTTCTCAGATACAGAGAAGTATTAGCAACTTTAATCAGACTGCGGAACATAAGGGATTTTTTAAAATGAGGAAAATGAAAGGCTTGAATGAACAAATTAGCCATTTTTTGTTAACATGGATGTAGAAAAGAAAAGAGCCCTCAAGGTTGTCTATAATGTGACCTTTAAGCTGAATTAAAAATAAAACAAGCTTAAGTAAAGTAGCCTACTCAAATGTACTTTGTTACTTCCCATTTAAAGTAAAAAGAAAAAAAAAGAAAAAGCAATCTCTACATAATTCAACTTACATTCTGTGTTCATTTTTTACAAATGAAAATTAATTTGGAAAAACTACATCTTTTGTCTTCATTAACACTTTTTAGTTTAACAAAAAAGTAAATAAAAACATTGTTTCCATAAAGACAATTTACACTGTTGCCTCTTGAAACAACAGCTCCAGTGATGCATCCTGTGTGTAAGGTTCAATCTTTAGGATTCTATTGTCATTATTATCCACTAAACATGTGACAATCGACATTTCCAGGAGCATTTCTTCTACTTCATCAGGGTTGTGCGCCGATTCAGTTTTGTTCTGTTGTTGTAGTAGTTGGGATATGGTGGCATTGTTGATTTTGTAGTCCCTTATTGCACCCACAGATTCTTTTAATGTCACAGTGCCACTTAAAGTTTTCTCAAATGTGGACATCTTCTGTTTTCGTTGACAGTGATCACATCTGTGATATTTGTCCATGGGATTGGAATTCCCTGTCTGGTGCCTTTTACAAATGATGCAATGCAATTTGATTTTGATATCCACTGCAACAGCTTGTCCCTGTAGAGTTTTGATGTTTTGATCTACATCAATGTCGTCATGGTTGATGGGCAGTGTAATATTGTAAAGTTGAGTATGGAGTTGTGGTAAGGAGACATTGCCCATTAAAATGCCTTGTTGACAACATTGTAATTATGTATGACTTCTGTGCCTGTATACACTTAGACTGTTCATTCCACACCTGGATTTTCACAGCAGTTGTTCCATCGTTTCCCACCACAGTAATGACCTCCTGGTCACTGCCATGGACAGAGACTGTGTATTTGTTTGTAGCAACTGATGTGATCTTGCATCTGACTGAGTCAATCTGATGAAATAAGATAATATTAATGCTGGTAAGTTATTAATGTTAAAGATTAAACAAAAACAATGGAGAAAGAGGAGTAAGTGACACATTTACCTTATGATGAGAGGGTAGCAGCTTTACTTCTGCCAGTCTGCTTTCTTCAACCTTTTGTTGTCGTGGATGAAAGTTGACATTGGTAGGTTCCATTGTGGTGTTGAATTTGCAGATCACATCATACTCTGAGTGTTGTCGGTAGCCTGTTCATTAGAAAACAAAAAGTAAAATAATTAGTCTTGATATTTGTATTGGTAATTTAATGAAGCATACACCAGATTTTTTTTTCTTTCTTCTTTTTAAAGAGAGAGAAAAGAAAAAAGCTGATTTTCAAATGATTGAAGGCAGGAGGCAAGGCAAGGCAATTTTATTTGTATAGACCGTTTTTACAAACAGTTTGTCTCAAAGGGCTTTACATGGCATCGCAACAACATCCTCTGTCCTTAGACCCTCACATCGACTGAGGAAAAACTCCATGGAAAACCCTTTTAACAGGGAAAACCAGGAGAAACCTCAGGATGAGCAACAGAGGAGGGATCCCTCACCCAGGACGGACAGACGTGCAATAGATGTTGTTAACAGACAAGACAACAGTTTACAGTTTATGTCACAGAAAGGAGCTTTTTATGTAGTATCAGACCCTTGGATATGTTAAAGATAAACTGATTTTGATGAATTATTAGTGTTTTTGTAGTTTCAGTTTTTCAATTACTCACACTTAAGGTATAGTTCAACATTTTAGCAAATTGGCCTATTGCCACAATCGCTAGGAGCAGTAGGTTCATCAAAATCAGTTCTGTTATTAATCTTTGACAAATCCAAGGGTCTGATACTACATGAAAGCTCCTGCCTTCAATTATTTGAAAGTCAGCTTTCTCCATCTTTCTCTCTCTGGCACATGCTTCATTAAATTGCCAATAAAAATATCAAAATCCAAAGGAAAAATACAATATCTAGTGTATGCCTTTTTTGTCCACAGTTTATTATTGACTTTAGAAAAATTTCAATACCAAATTTTGACAAGGCAAGACAATTTTATTTGTATAGCCCGTTTTTACAAACAGTTTGTCTCAAAGGGCTTTACATGGCATCATAACAACATCCAACAAGTTTCATAAAATTAAGAGTCCTAGCAAAATGGTGCAATTTCAAGTCATTCAGTTAAAGTTACGACCAAAAAATGTATCTAAGGATACCAGAGGGTTAATTAAAAAGTTGAGTTGTTTTATGAATAAATACTTACTGCATGCCTTTCTTATGTTGAAGAGTTTGATGGCTTGTTTTGTTTCTGTAAACTTCAAAAAATGCAGATGGAGCTGCATCTTGTAAGACACAACATCGTGGAATCTTTCATTTGAAATTTGAATTGTTGCATTAAAGTAATGTGTTCCATTTTTTGATATCTTAGCTACACTCACTTTAGTGATATATCCCTCAACAGTGGTAACATCACTTTGATCGGTTTTGTGTTTCTTTCTTGGGTTATCTTCCATGATTAAAAAGTGGAGTAAACCCCAGAACTTTAAGTAGGCTAGTTCTTTGTATGAACCAGGTGTAAACTATCAGTAATTAGGTGACTGATTGATCACAGCCAGTGTGTGATAGGGTAGGTGTACAAGCTCTACTACTTCTTGACAGGAAGACAGCATCTTTATTTCCTGGCACATACTATTGGGCTAAGTGATTGATCAGGTGTGCGGCACCTCTTGGGCACACCCAATTCACACCTGATTAATCACTTAATCCAATAGTATGGGAAAGGAAATAAAGATAATAGGCTCGTTCGAGATGAACTGCGTCTCGTCTGGACGGTCGGCGAGAGCAGGCGGCAGCAGCAGGGGGGCGGTGACAGAAAGCTGCAGTCAAGTCGGGCAATTTCCAGCCGCCGTCAATACAAATAGGAAGTCGCCAAAGTATATATTTCTTATGCTGTACTGCAATTATCCCATAAATAACCAATATATTTCTCAGAACAGAAGTTTGACACAGTGTGAATATATATATATATATATATATATATATATATTTTTTTTTTTCGGCTTTGGAAATGGGGAGGCAGAGAGAGGGGGAATGACACGCAGGAAAGGTCCGCCCGACGCGGGACTCGAACCGGGGACGCCTGCGGCGAGGACTGTAGCCTCTACATGAGGCGGCCGCTCTACCCACTGCGCCACGCACCGCCCACAGTGTGAATATTTTTTTAAGCAGTAGGCCTACAACATGAGATTCATATAATCTAGCATTATTCCAGAGACGTTCTAATATGAAGATATAGAAGGACATTGATTATACAACAACACGTAGTGTTTGCAGTCCTAACTAAGAGCCAATCAGCTCGTGATCCGGCGCGTTTCCCATCATGCCCTGAGGCTGCAGGCGGTTGCAGTCGGTGGAGAGCAACTGCGGCGCCTACCCTATTGCCCATGTGATTCCATGAACTGGGATTGACCTTTGGAGTTCAGAAGGGGGCGGTAATGCACCTAAACGCTGGATGCTAACCGCCATTGAACAAGAAGAAGACCTTTGGAGTTCAATGTAATGTGAGCTCAGAAAAACTTTGTCCTGAGTTGTTTAAATACATTCCACAACTATTTTAATAATGGATTTTTTATTTTAGGCATAAGTGCTGGACATTCTGAGATTGGAGTGTCCTTGTCTTTGACATCAATATGGATGCTGAGCTGCTACAGTGACATCAAGGTTGTCTGATCTCATGATTTGGGCATGAAATACACGTCAGTCACATATGATATTTCTCACTTTAAGAAGTGATGAAACTTGCTGCAGGTACAGTAGCTCAGTCCATCCATACAGCTGTCTTCAATTAGCAGGCTATTGACATCAGAAAATAATATTTCTTGTTGCTGGGTGGGTTTCTTCGGAGAGCATGTGTTCAATGAACATTTTTGAATCAGTTGGAAATCACTACACAACAACTTAAAATTTTGGGACATTTGATTATTTATTTAAAAAGTAATTAATCACAGTCTGTAATCAGAGATTCACAGAAAAAAATACCACTTAAGTCTACTTTTATACTTACCATATACAAGGTTGATATTACATACAGTATTTAATGCATTTCATAGCAAGATCTATGTTGTAGATGAAAAATGATTAAATTACCCTGGATTAATTCAGTACTATAACTAAAGTCCATTTAGGTGCACTCAGAACAACAAGTCAGCCATGTTTGTGAGCTAAAGAAATTTGCATCATCACTGTGCACCTTTCATCAAATTTCATTCATCAAATTTCTTTCATCAAATTTCTTTCATCAAATTTCTTTCGTCAAATTTCTTTCGTCAAATTTCTTTCATCAAATTTTTTTTTATATACAAGTTGAACAAGACAAGTGACAACGTATAGTGGACAGAATCACAAACAAGCAAATGACAACAAAACGGAAACAAGAAACAAAAGACAAAACTAAACAAAGAAAAAGGGAGAAAAAAGAAAAAGGAGAAAGATCACCGCCACAGCCCTTTTGCCCCCCCCCTCTCTTAAATTTGGTGTGTTTGTGGTGCATTAAAAACAGATGGCTTGTGGTGCATTAAAAACAGGATGGGTTGGAGTTTTCTTTTTATGTGTGTGTGTTTCCTTTCCCTCCTCTTTCTATTAAAGTGGTGTAGTGTACAAAGAGCAAGGGGGGAGGGGGTGTCAGCTGATGGAGTTAGCAGTCCCCACCCTCGTCCCTACGTCACCACATTCACGCGCATCCCTTGGCTGCACACACAGAGAGGACCGCCTCTTTATGCCGTTCTCTCTCCTCATTGGATAAAGGTTGTAGGATACAAGGAAAGTTTTCTCCTCGGCTTACAGCAGAGCAGAGTGACTGACAGACCCGTGTTTCAGACCAAACACTCTATGTAAGTGATTGCTGTCGGAAGATATAACTATTTAAGACTTATATTAACACAAATATTCCGCTTACTTCTGCTTTAAGATGAGGTCATGCTATAAGCCTTATGGGTTTCAGACCTCACCTGCATATTTGTTTTTTCATATTTCTCTCATTAGAAAGAGAGAAACAAGTAAATGTCTTTGTTCTATTTTATATGTGCAAATAAATAAATAAATTAAAAAAAGAAAAAGAAGGGAGAGCCTTGGGGTTAGAGAATTTCTTTTGTCAAATTTCTTTCATTAAATTTCTTTCATCAAATTCACTGTAGTTTCAATCCATCCATGATAGTTCAGGTCAGTACTTCCAAGTTTTACTGTAAAAAATAAATGAGAGAAAAAGTTCAAATTTGAGTAAAATGGAACATTCAGATTTGACTTGTTACTCAAAGAATATTAAGGAAATTGCATGGTGAAAACTGTAATATGTTGGCAGTACGGTTAAATGAACATTTTGCACAGCTTTGATATAAATATGATCAATCAGAGTACCATCGTCGGTAGTAACATTTAAAACATGTTGGCTATAACCATATTTACTCATCATCTTCAGAATTGATGATGAAGTTAGAATATTATCATTGAAGTCTCCCATTATGATTTTACCACCTTCTTCTTTCTCCAAATCATTGATAAGACATGTTAGGTTCCTCTTGAACATTCTTATTGAGTATGTGCTTGGTCTGTATAAAAGAACAACATTCAATTCATTATCAGGGAACTTGATATATAAACATTCAATGTTGCAAACGGGATAACTGGCCTGTGCTTTAACATTTGCTCTGCAGTATGCACCTACACCACCGCTGGACTGTTGTTTTAATTGAGAAAGCATGTCGTTACTGTTGTCATAACTGCTGAACCTTGGTCTATGATGTAATACAAACCCAGGGATTTGTAGTGGATCAGTGTTTTCATCTGCGTGCAACCATGTTTCTGAAAGAAAAACACAATTAGCATCAATTAACCGATCATCTGCAATCAAGTCTTTTATATGTGCTTTCAAACTTTGAATGTTATGGAGAACCAATTTGAAAGACTGACGTAAATGTGCAGGATTATCTTCCACTTCAATGAACTGTGGCATGTTGCTCATAGCATTTTGAATTTTATCATTGCAATAAATGGCAGATTCTTTAAAATCTTCAATGATAAGTCCTTCGATGGAACTGACTCTGCTTAAAGCAACATAAGCTTGCCCGGGTGCAAATATCTTCTTTAGAGAAACAACTGCATTGTCCACTGTTAAACCTTGCATTTTATGCACAGTACAACTGTAGGCCAAACGAAGGGGAAACTGTCTTCTTTTGCCTCCACGGTTATTGACTTGATCTTCCTCTGGCTTTATAGGGGTTGCATTTTGTGGTATACATGGCCTGCGAAACACCTTAGACCTTTGGTTCTGTCCAATTTTTGGATTATCAAAGACAATGTAAATTGCATTTGGAAAACATTCATCATCACTGTCAATGTAAGCAACAGTTCCAAAGGCTCCATTTGTCAAACCATCTGACACACAGATATTTTTAACCAACATGACACGAGCACCTACACCCAGAGAAAGAGATTTCTTCAGGCAGGTGTTGAATACATTTGAGTGGTGGCCAATTTTCTCTTCCAATCTTCCAGTTTTAGCATTTCTTTCAAAATCTTGAGCTTCAATCTCCATTATGTCATTACAGGTTTTACTCAGCATTTCTGCATTGTAAATGTCAACTTCCTTATTTGTTGCAAAGATGTGGATAACATTTTTCTTTTCTCCTGTTTCACATTGTTTCAACATGTGGATATCAGCTTCCAGCAATGGTTCACCCTTCTTCAGCTTCCTTATTCTGTTTAATAATTCAGCAAATGATAGATCTTTTTGCCTGACAATTTCTTGAAGTTCGATAACGGCAAAATTATCTGCCCATAAATTAACTCATTGAGTGCCAGACCTTTTATAAAATGGTCAGTGCCAGGTGCCAGCGTTTTGGGGCATTCTGAGTAATATGTCAAGACCCAGAGAGTATTTTGTACTATGACTCTGAAAACACCAAACAGCTCAAAGGAAAGAGGAGACTCTCTATTTAACTAGGGAAAAAAACATTTGTTTGTACCTTGTTCCATTCTTAATTGATCTTAAGTTGAATAGAGCCTGGTTGCACCAAAAAGACCACTTTTTTTCTAGAAAGCTGAGAAAAATGCATTTTTTGTGAAAGAGAGTCTCTCAAGAAAAACAGTGATTTATCCGTTTTAATTTTGGCTTCAAAAACATGTAAGACATCTGAAAATTTCATTTCACATGTTTTTTCATTGTACAAAAAAAAAAAAAACTAAAATACAACAAGTAGGAGTCTTACTCTGCAGAGTGATGCCTGCTCTCCTACTCCTCCTGCAGTTGCTGCCCCCTCACCCTCTCCTAACCCCCTCCTCCCCCCTCCCCTCCCCTCCTTCTCCTCCTGCTGCATCGTCCCTGAAGTAGGGAGGGAGACGTCGTGGCGTCTTCAGCCTCTCTGCTGGACGCGGCCGCGGCAGCGACGCACCGCGCTGATCTCTCGGTTCGTCGTCACGTCGGTTAGACAGCAACTGGTGAAACTGACTCCGCGATCCGCTTTCGCTTCGGCATTTTGGTGCTGATCATCTAGATGAGTTTACCTTTCCTGCCTCCTCCGATCACTTGCTGGAGCTATGCTAACAGCACCGTGGCTAAGCTTCCTCCAGCTCCACGTTACACTTGTTCCAGGCTCTGCCCGTCGTTTTCCTCTAGAAATAGAAACTTTTTCCAACTTTTTTATCTCTGTACCGATCGCACTCGTCTTCTCCTTCTTCTTCACTTCTTGCTCTGATCTACAGTCTTCTTCGTTCTACACATCCCAGAAGCCCCAAAATTACTCACAGTGTGCGCAACAGCGTCCCCATTTACCAGCCGCAGAAAAGTGCATTTGACGTATATATACGTCAATGGCACTCAAGCGTTGGATTTTGATTGACGTATATATACGTCAATGGCACTCAATGAGTTAACCAGATGCGATTCATTGTAAAGTGGCCGATTTCTGCAAGGTGGAAGTTGATAGAAGTCACCAACAGCAATGATGCATACTTTACCAAATGGTGAATAATCTCCCGTTTGTTTTATTTGTCTGAGACGTCCATGAATGTAAGACAGAAGTGTCTGGTCCACCATTGAAATTTCATCAATGATCAGTATTTGTACGTTACTTAGTTTTGCTCTCAGTGTGTTGATTTGTTCTTCACCAAGTGGTTGATAAGGTAGCTTACTATGAGCATTGATACGAAATGTGTTGTGGATTGTTGTAGCTCCAATGTTATAAGCTGCTACACCAGTTGGGGCAGTCAGAAGAACAGTGACATCGTCCGGATTCGTTGTTGTCTGTTGCAATATCCGTGAGCATTCATATTGAATTGCCTTTATCAAATGACTTTTTCCAGTTCCTGCAGAACCTGTTATGAAAACATAAAAAGGATCTGGGTCATCACCGTGGCATTTGGCTAGGCACCATCGTCTTATTTGGTAGAAAGCTTTGCGTTGTAAGTCATTTAGTGACCGTAAGAGACGAAGTGCATCATCTCTTGACATCTCACATCTGGTCTTTTCAAAAAGAACTGCTACATCATGATTTATCATCAGATCAGGAATCATATCAACATTGCCCTCTTCATTCAAGTCTTGTTTTTGGATTTGTAGGATCTCTTGGCATATTCCAAAACGCTCAACTTCAGATTCAGGGCATATCTGTCCCCAGACATCTTCCAACACCCCAAATTTTTCGATCATTTCTTTAGACTCGTCAATTTTCTCAGATTCTTTTTCAAACAGACATCTATTTCCATCAACAATAGACTGCACTGAATGATAATTTCCATCAATATCTATTGTTCCAAGTTTATAGTAGTCCTCATATGACTCAAAAAGTGGTGGTTTCAGATCGGAATCATTTCAATGCGGTAAGAAAAGCTGTAAAATACTTTGATGATACTTTTCCGGATCTTTAGTTGGAGACAGTCTGGCATATCTGACAACAGCTGCTGGAGTTCTAGTTCTTCTTCTCATATAGCCAAAGTTCTCCTTCAATTTCACAATGTTGTCATCATTTTCCGCTTTGGATGGATTTACTTCAGATTTTGACAACTCCCTGTATTCTGAAGCAAAACTTGCAAGACACATGTTTTCCAAGTTTTCAGTATCTGGTCTATTTCGATATCTGTCTGACAAGCTGACCATCCACAATTCTTTGTCACTAATGCTTCCCTCTTGGGCCTGTTGTTGCAATACATGTAGTGGTTTACTCATTTTCACAGGATTTTCTCCTGTTGGGATGAACCGTACTTTTCGTGAGCATTTTCTAAGCGGCATGCCAGTCAATCTGTACACAGCTTCTTGAGCACATTACTTCTCTGTTATGGAGATAAATTGTACCAAGTTCTTTCAAGGTTGTTTTGCATCATGGTTTTGATTTCTTGCCTCCTTTTGTGTTCGTTCCAGGAGTAATCCCATTTCTCTCTCAGCCTTTGAAATGTATGATATGATATATACAACACAAGAATAAGCATCAACCACATACTGGATATCCATGTTTGCATTCCAGGCCTGTAGGAGATTTTCATTGTATTGGTTTATCCACAAAGCATCTGGGTTTGTTTTGTGAACAACACTGGTTTTGCCACTGAGTCTGGTGCGAGCATTTTCAAAATCACTTTGAGATATTCCAATTTTTTCAAATAATTCTTCAGTTTTGAGGGATTCAACATCATCGTTGCTCAAAGCCTTTTTGAGATTTGTCAGTATAGCCATAGCTTGGTCTTCTGACATTCTGGGTCTTCTGACATCTGAATTCTGACAACTGTATCTGTATTTGAAGTATTCTGGTTCTTTTTTTTTGTCTTTTTGGTCTTCATTTGCCTTATTTCTGCAGATAAATGTTTGACAAGAGGGCTCACGTGGGAAATTAAATCTACATGTTGTACCTTTTTTCCTACATGTTTTTGAATGCCTTTTACTGTGTTTTTGAACACTTGCAACTTTTTCCTCCAAGTCTAAATCATTTGATGGCTTTTTGCAGGTGATGTATCGATCTACAAACTGTACAACGTCCTTGTCTTCTGCCTTGTCAATCTGTGGAGCGTTATCTACCCAAAACAGGCAATGAGCATGAGGAGATCCTCTGTGTTGAAACTCGATACGATAGAAATAGTCCTTTATCTTACCAATCGGGTTTGCATCAGAAAAGATAACTTTGTTTAAAAATGTTTGAAAACGATGATCAAACATTCTAGCTGCAGTTACTGGATTTCTTTTCAATAAATTATTCTTTTCCAGCCAGTCCATTTCATCAATATTCTTATTGATGCCTTGTTGTGTCATAACTGTCTGTAGGATTTCCTTCCATCTCATTTCAGCACAAGAAAAAGAGCAGAACCAAGTTGGTATGCCCAGTTGTCTCAGCATTGCAAATAAATCTTTTTGGACCGATTGCCAGAAAGGAGGCGTTCCACGGACAGGTCGCAAAAATTTGTATCCCTCATCAAATTTTAATATCTCTTGAAGAGATTCTTTATTTGTCAATGTGCTTGCAGTGACATCCCTAAAGCTATTAGAGAACCCTTTCCTCAAAGCAATTGAAACATTTGATAATATTTGTTGAAGTTCAGAAATGTATTGAGAATAGAATACATAGTCTATATTTTGCGCAAACCTTCCATCGGCATTTAAGGCGAGACACCCCAGGTGAATAGGGTAAAAAATTTAACTAACAGCTATTGCCATGAAACTTTCTATGTTTATTACTTAGATTGAGACAATTATTTTTTGTATTACATGTTTTCTTAAATATTATGCTTACATATGGAAATTAGACATTATATAATTAAATATGCGTGAATTTGTGTACATTTCCAGACCCGAAATCTGAAGATTGGATAAAGCCACTTTCAAAATTCTTGTTTTATTTTGTTGACATATTAAAGTCAAAAGTTTTTACAGAGGGGATTTTGGATATCTCTTTTTATCACTTTGTAAATGAGAAAATACTGTCACCAGCCCTAAAAAATCAAATTTCGCCCTGTTTTTAGGTATAAATTGTTGTATAAATGAGGCTGTGAATGATATATCAACAATCCCCTCTGTAAAAACCTTCAGAATATAGGCAGGAATACAACTGGAAGGTTTGGTGTCTGTAAGTGCTGCTGAACTGGAGATTTCGGGTCCAGAGTATAAGAAAAAGCTCATTTTGAGAAAACGGCCTTTAAAGATTCTATTGCAAAAATTCCACAAATTGGCTCTATGCACAGCTCTACTTCCTGAACTTAAGGCAGCTCCTTTGTTTCCTGTATTACATTATTGGACAAACTGATTAATCCAGGTGTGTCTGACCAATGTGACTACTCAGACACACCTGGATTAATCAGTTTGTCAGTAAATAAAAGAGCTGCCTTGAATTTAGAAAGCAGTGGAGCTGTGCATAGAGCCCATTGTTACTGGAAACAAGAGTGTCTGGCCACTGTGAATTTTAAGGTGTGTGCAGTAGGTCAGAGAAAAAAATAAAAATAAAAAAAATAAAAAGAAGAAACACTTTAGGTGTAGCCTAGTTGGGCTCATCTGTAATATGACAACCAATGTTTTCAGTTTCTCTCTGTCTGGCTAAAAATCATATCTGGCCCATGTCAGTGTCACATCCGTTTCACCTCTGTCACTGAGAAGTAAACTACTGCACAACACGTGATTCTGAGGATCGATGCTCATTTTAAGCCCTGTACCAGCGCAGGGACATATTAAATCTCCGATCAGTTCATTCAGACGTCTGATGTGTAAAAAAAAAAAAAAAAAAGCCACTCCGACGGCAAACACTCGTTTTTTTACGGGTGACAGCTTCCGCGATGACGCACTTTGTAAAGGGATCTTATGGCTCGGTGAGTTTCTGTGCTTTGTCTTTTGTTGTCTAGCAAGTGAGAGTTGCTGTTTTATTTTACGTGAGGATTTAAATCGATTTCCTTTCCCCGTTTTTAAAAGTCCCTCCGCTGTTCAGAGCGCGTCACGTGATGCTTCTAAACGAATCACGCTGTCGGAAAACGACACCAGCCAATGAGACCCTCCCTCGTACTTTTACGATTCGTCGCTGGTACAAAGGAAATGACCATTTTTGGAACCGACACATTAGTGCAGGAGAGAGAGGGAGAGATAGAGAGAGATAGAGAGAGAGCTTCACAGCGATACCTGATATGACAGGAGTCTGAACAGACGCGGCTCGCTCCGCGATAGAACGCTCAGTTCTGGTGAATTTAGGAGAAATCTACAGGCGACACCAGTCAAAGTGAAGTAAAATAAACACCCATACTGTGTATTTTAGACTATTTTTTTGTATTAGTCTGAAAGAAGACATGTTATGGAAGCAAAATAGCCCAAAATCTCAAAATTGATAAGTGCATGAAAAAACGATGTTTTTGCCTGCCGTGTCTCGCCTTAAAATTCTGTGTTTCAAATAATTTGCAAGTGTAATTCTTATTGGCCTTTCATCACAGAAAGTCGGACCTCCAGTTGGAAATAAGGATGGAAAACATTTAGCTTCATTTGATAGATCTTTCAACAACTGGACAGGATTATTTCCTTCAGCTGGTGCAAGACAAAAGATGTCGTCAAAATGATGATCCAAAATTTCTTGGCCGATGTCAACAGGTTGTAAACATGTATCCAGAAAGATTCCTTGTTGTTGCTCAGTGTAAGTCAGATCCTCCTCAACTTCATTGTCTTCATGCACACCAGAGTCATCTTTTTCATCCATGTCATTGTCTTCCAATCGATCATTTTCAGTTGGCTCATCTTCAACTTCAAATTCATCTTCCACTTCTTCAATTTTCTCAAGAGGGTTAATCCATTGATTATTGACTTCTATATCTGCATACCACTTGTTGTTTTTAATCAAATAC